>NW_020171833.1:54510-217017 GCF_003031525.2 Neophocaena asiaeorientalis asiaeorientalis
CAATGATCCCTTCCTCCCTTCCCATCTCACTGAGGCTTCAGACACCTTTTGCAGCAGTAGTTCTGAGCCCTCCAGGGGACATTTGTCTGCAGACATTTTTGGTTGTCACATCTTGAGGGATGCTACTGGAATCTAGAGGCCAAGGATGTTCCTAAATATCCCTCAGTGTTCAAGACAGCCCCTGCCACCACACACACACACACACACACACACACAATGAAGGATGCCAGAGCAGTTCTGGCTCCTTGATCTCATTCACTGTAGGCCACTGCGTCCAGCTTTCCCTTAGCCAACCCAGTAGACAGTGCTTCTCAAAATGTGGTCCCTGGACCAGCAGCAGCAGCAGCACCTGTGAAATTATCAACAGTGTAAATTCTCAAGCTGCACCCCAGACCTACAGAATCAGAAACTCTGGGGGTGGGGCCCAGCAGTCTATGACTTAAAAAGCCCTCCAGGTAATTCTGTTCCTAAAGTTTGAGAAGCACTCTGGTAGACCAGGGGGTGGCAAACTTGGTAAAGGGCCAGATAGTAAATATTTTAGACTATGAAGGCCAAATGATCTCTGTTACAACTATTCAACTCTGAAAAAAAAAAGCAGCTATAGACAACACAATCAAATAAGCATAGCTGTGTTTCAATAAAACTTTACTTATAGATACCTTAACTTGAATTTCATAGAATTTTCACATATAACAAACAGTTCTTCTTTTGAATCTTTCAAGTATTTTAAAATGTAAAAACCATTCTTAGCACCAGGGTCATACAAAAACACACAGTGGGCTGGATGTGACCCACGGGTGTAGTCTGCCAACCCCTGGAATAGACTATTAACACCACCCCCAGTGCTCAAGCTGGCGTGTTCAGTTCTGAATCCCAGGAGGATACATCATGTGGATGAATCTCGCCTGAAGAAACAGTGAAAAGGAAGCTCCCTAGAGGGGGCGCTGCCTCACAAAAGAAGGAGATGGGCTATTGCAAAAATTTTAATATCAAATATCTACTACAGTGGTGTGTTTTCACCAAGCTTCATTTGACCTTCTTAATGTCATATTGATACAACCCAAATTTCACGCAGACTGGATCTACAAATGCTTGATGCCACGGCAGAGTTAAGATAGAAAGATAGTCCCCCGTGTGCCCAGGGGGCATTCACAGAAAGCTTGGTCCCTGCAGAACTCCCAGGCCACCAGCACCGCTGGCTGGGTGGACTTCAGACCCGGTCCTCGGCAGGTAGGCCCACGCGTGCGCATGTGAGTCTTCCTAATGTCCCACCGCGGCAGAAGGGGCAGTGCAGGGTTCAGCAAAGCCAAAACACAACCATCTCCTTGTGTGAAGTGGGCACCATTTCATTTTCCCTGGGGAACTCAGAAAAGCCACAGTCATAACATCGATGACAGTGCTTTCACACCCGAGGGGGCTCCTTGACAGCGGTTCACTTGGAACGTTGACCAGCCCTCGAGGCTACTGCTAGACTAAGGCCACGGTGGGGAAGGCTAGCTGTCAACAACCTTGTACACACATACCTCACACTCAGCGCACAGTCACCGTGGTCACACCTGCACATCTCAGAGGTCCCCCAGACAGCACACCACAAGCAGTGCTGCACACACACTCATACAGAAATACAGATGTGTGTGTCTTTCTTTAAAATAGAACTGAGCTGCAGAAAACCCTTTAAACTATCTGCTTGGAAAGCCCAGAGGTGCTGCATGGGAGCTAAGTCAGGGGCTGGGTGAGAGGAGGAATCTTGAATCCAAGCATAAATGGAGTGGAGGCAGGCAGGTGTAACCTAAAGTTGTTTTATGCCTCCCACAACGGTTATTGATGCCTCAGAAGTTAGGAAACAAAGACGGGAACAGCTTATGCCATCCACTTAGCAGAATGGCTATCTGGAAGTGAGTTTCCCAAAAAAGAGAGAGAGAGAGAAAGGGGTGGGGAAGTCATCTGTCCTCAGAGATGGACTAAGTGGGAGCCCTCTGGAACGAAGACAGCCCTGATGCTAGAGACACCCGGGTCTGATTTCCAACTGCACTGATCAGCTGTGTGACCTTAGGCAAGCTACCTCACCTCTCTGAGCTCAGTTTCCCAGGTTTATAAACAGGGTTAGTGTGAAAGTTCAGTGAGATAACCTATAGGAAGTAGCTGGTGCAATGGCTGGCATAAAGGAGGCATTCAACAAATGCTGTCTCTCTTGTCTTCCCCCTTCCCATGAAACCTCCTTCCAGGAAACACTGAGCCTTACCTGTCACACTGTCACCACATCCTGGACATTCTGTCATAATTTCGTGTCTGTTCCTGAGTTGATTCATCTCGAGATAGTGGATCTCCTTTTGCCCCTGGTATTTTGGGTCCCTGTCTAATTTGGGGCTCCACACTGGAATTTCATTTTCTGTCTGTATCTCCCCCTGTGAGCCCCTTTTGCTTCCCCTGCTTCCTGATTCAACTCCATCCTGCCTTTTTCCTGTTTGTTTCTCCCTCCCCTTCTCCCTCCCTCCATCCTTCCTTCCTTCCCTCTTGCCTACAATAGCTATAGAGAATCTGCTGCATTCCCAGTACTGGGCTGGGCATGCAGCCTAATAGGTCATCCTAGAAACAAATGAGGTTTTGTCAAAACCGGTTTCACATTCAAGTGTACATACAGGTCAAAAGTTCGATTTGGGGGAAATATCTTAACAAAGAATTTCTTGAGATAAACTGTGCTGTGAATCCCACCCCCTTCCAGGGGAAGGAGTGGGAGGCTGTGGTAGTCACCACTACTCTTCACTGGTGTTTGGTTTTTCTCTACTTCTGGGCACCAGAGATATTGTATCCCACCCACACACACCCCCTTGAAATTAGGGATGACCATTAATTTGCTTTGGCCAATGAATTTCATGGCAATGCACATCCTTCCAGCCCCATCTTCCCTTGTTGTGGCAATGGTAGAAGAATTTTTTCTTACTATTTAATTCTATTAAGGTTATTCCACCCATCAATTTACACCAAGTGCTGAAAAGAGAAAATATTGATAATGTCCGAATGAATATCTAGCATCTAGTTAAGGAAAGATTATTTTCTCTTACGAAGCAAAAGTTAAGTTCACTGAAAATAACGTTTTTCTCCGTGCAAAATTTTTTTTAATTGCAGTAAAGTATATACAACATAAAATTTACCACTTTAACCATTGGTAAGTGTACAGTTCAGTGACACTGAGTACATTCACTTTGTTGTGCAAACATCACTACCCTCCATCTCCAGAATTTTTTTGTAGAAGCGTTTTTGACATGGAGATGCCAAAGATCAAAGCAGCCTGGCACGCTGGGTCAACACTTGGAGGACCACTGCCCGTAACGGTTGTCTGGATCCATGGGGGACTGAGAGCAGGAAATGAACTTGTGTGGTATTAAGTCATTTTGGTTGGATGCTGTTAACACAGAGTAACCTAGCTTAGTCTTATTAGCGCACGGATGCTACCTCCTACCAGCAGGGTGACAAGAGATTGGCTTTGAGAGACTACTTGGAGAATTTAAGTGGGCTGCCCGTAGTTTCACTTGAGAAAGCCAAATGTCAAGAGGCTGGCTGCAGCAGCCTGTAGAGCAAAGGAGAGAGCTACAGTTTGGGAAGTAACTTACTCCCAGAGTTCACCAAGCAAAGAAATGACAGAGGCAAAGAAATGTAAGTCAAGTGCAAGAGTGAGCCAGTGTGGAGGTTATCTTAGGTCCTGTCAGTCCTGTCAAAGGGAGAAACCAGAGGCACTGTTGGGTTCCCAGGAGAAAGCAAATAGCCAAAATAGAGATGCATGTGTTCTAGACCTGTAGGCTGAAAGATCCCCAGTGATGAGATGGCCATCTCCAACGGCCCACAAAAGCACCCAGGAGAGAAACAGTTCACTTTTAACATCTGCCAAGTCCAAAGAGTGTTGAAACTGGTCACCACCATGGAAACAGTCCCTCCTCCCCTTACCTCTTCTAGCACTCCTCCATCCCATCCTGGAGGTGTCATACATGGCTAGCAAGATGGCAGAGGAGGAGAAGTACTAGGTGAAGAAAGAGGGAAAACACAGTCATACATCTCCCTTCCCCAACAGCTTCCAGCCTGCAATAGGCCTCAGTGGAGGGCATCTTTAATGCAAAATTGCAGGGCTGCATATTTTAATCGCTAAGTTAGAAATACAGTAGAAACATAAAGTATACATAATACTTTTTCTTGCTGAGCAACAATCAGAGATGTCAAGTTTTCATCCAGAGGCAGGAGAACTAGCCCCACAGAATGGATCTAAACTGGGACAGTGGGAGACAGAAACGAAGTCGTTTATGATGACATCCCACAAGTCATCATAACTTATTCAACAGAATGATACAAATAAATCTACAAATATTTTCTGAAATCAGCAAAGTCAGGTTAAAGATCTGACAGGGATGCTGTGACTAAAGAAACTATCTGTGAATCAAAACACGAAGTGGTCAGCCACAGGCACAGAACAAGAAGAGAACCATGGCGTGTCCATCTGAGCCCCGGCGGCTCAGGTCCCTATGTTCCATGGCTTTGATCCTCCAGTTTCCAGTGGCATATGGGTGGCAAATGTAGAGGCTAATTGTTTATTATGCGTCAGATTCACGCCATGCAGCTTTCAAATCACACAATTAAATCCTGTTATTCTAATTCCACACGTGTCACATGTAAACGGTCAGTTGGCTCTCGGCAGCCATCCCCATCTCCTTCTACTGGGCATCCCTCTACTGGAGAAGCTGAAAAGATTTTTTATGTATATACTTACATTTCCCACACTCCCTTGAAGATTGGTTCTGGGTGAGAGATGGGTTTCAACAATCAAGTGATGAGACAGGCTGGAACTCGGGACCCTTTGCTGCAGTGCTGCAATGCTTTGCACCTGGGCAAACGTCTCCTTGAGCTACAAAATACAAAGAAACTATAAGGGACTAAAAATAACTGTGGGGCAAATTATAGACAAAAAGATACAAAAAAAGACCAAAAACCTCAACTGCCACTTCTGAAGAGCCAGGAGCAAAAACAGGGTGTCGGGAGCAAAAGCAGGGTACTGCACATGCCCCCTGCACTCAACGCCACCTAAGGGGTGGGCAAAACACCTAACCCATCCCTCCGGCCAGATCCCTGGACACACCCCTACCCTCGCCCCACTTCAGAGAGTGAACAAGCAAGGGAACCTGCGACTTGTTGTCGCTTCCCCCTGCTACAGCAGGGGCTCCAATAAAGCCTTGCCTGAATTTCTTGATTAGGGAAGGCCGAGAACCCTGGTCAGTATCACTGAGATATTTGCAGATGAAAATAAACCAGATACTATCTTCCTGGCGACAAGCAAGAGGGTAGAAACACCAGTAGGCGTTTTTCAGATTATGTTTCAGTGCCCAGGAAATAGTGGTGGCAGCAGCAGCGATTCCTGAGTCCTGGATCATATCGCTGTGTACTCCGTGCCTCTGTGATTTCAGGGTCAACCCCCGATCTCCCACAGTCCAGATTATGTCAAAGGCAACAGCTCTCCTGATGAATCCCTTCTACTGGGAGTCATTCTCGAGGCCCATTTTAGAGTCTCTCCTCCAACCCTTCCAACGAATTTGGAAGTACCTAATTCCTCATAATAAATAAATCTCTTTCTTCTTAAGATATGCAGAGTTTCTGTTTCCATCATCAAACACGGACTGATACACAAAAGCACCTTCTGATCGTAATCTCACTTCTCACTTGGCGTGGCCACAAAGAGAGGATGCTCTAGTTAACCTATGAGTAACCATCCCCCAAAGTGGTAATATTTCTCAATGAGGTCTGATGTCATACATCAGATGCTTATGAAGTTCATGGGCATTCCTGAGTTTGAGTAATTCAGGGGCATGCGCTAAACTGTGTTTCTATGTTTAAGGCTTGACTAAAGTCTGGATATGGGTGAATTCACCGAGAAACACGCCACCTTGGAAGATCTTGGGGGAAGAGGACACCCAGATTTCTCTGGTGGCACTTCAGCTTCATAAATACCTCAACATTCAAACACCCCTTCTATGTTTCCAGACCAGCCCTAACAGGCTCCATTGCCCATGTAGCGAATCTGGACCACCTAATCATGTTCTCCATGCCTGTCATATTCCTCCCCTTCCTTCTCCTCCTGCTGCTCCCTCCTAGGAAATAATCACCACACAGTTAGTGGCTCATCAGGAAAACCTTTCATTTTAGCTGGAAAAGTCCAGTTTTAAGGCATTTCCACCCAGGTGTAACACACCCCAAGAAACAAAGTGGTGTGCTTCCCTCAGCTACAGCAGGGAGTTATGCATGCAAGTCAGTGTGTTGGCAGAGACCACCTGGACAATATTCTCTTAACCCTTCCTTTGTGGTCTCCACTTGAGCTCCCTGGACGGTAGATGATTTTGAAGGCAGAAACTGTCCTGTTTGTCTTTACATTCCCAGCACCCATCTCTGGACCTTGAAGAGCAGATGCTTAGGGATGGTTTGTTGAATGGATGGATGAATGAATAACACTTCTAATTTCTCTGCCTCTTTTTTTCCCTACACTCCTCTTTGCGCTTTACACAGCAGCCACACAGGATAGCTTTCACTTCGTGCCCTCTCTTACCGTCTGCCTCCATATACCCTTTTCCCACTGTACTATGCATACATACATCCATCTTCAAGTTATGCTTGGACCTCCACATTTTCCAGGTACCTTCCCCAACCACTTAGACTAGTTTCTCCCAGTAGACATGCCCATAGCTCCCACATATTCTGCTTCATAACACTCATCACCCCTGTGTGTCACTACTTGTCCAAGCGTCTGTCTTTCCCACTATAAGGTAAACTGCAAGGAGGCAGTGGACCATATGCCCTACAGTTATTTGTTGAATGAATAAATAAATGTCTCTTTCAAAGGCATGCATTAAGAGCAGAACCTTTCTCCCAAGAGCTCTCAGCCAGATTTTCTAACCACAGAGCATGGAAGGGAACTCCAATCTACATCTCTGCCCTTCTAAAGGATGGCACACCTTGCCTCTCACCTGCCACCTGGCTTGTCGTGCTTAATTCACCCACCGGGTCCCGTTGGTCCCTTGGAGGTTGGTACCTGTGTTATCTTCTATACTGTGTTTACTATAGCAGTTTTCTTTTGTTCTTTCTCTATTTTCCTTGTATTGTGTCATTTTTAGACTATTTTATTCCCTTATGTTATGTTTTCTCCTGTTTTTCTATTTAAAAGGAAGTTCCATTTCAAGAGGTCATAGCTTTAAGCAGCTGATTTATCCTAAGTCAGGAACACTAAATGTCACCCCCGTCTCTACCCATCACTCCCCACCAGCTAGTGCTACAGAGCCATTTCCTGTGTCCAAAGGAGAACTTCTGGTCCAGTCTTGGGACAGCCCCTAGACTATAAAGACTTTTCAGTAGGGTCATGAAAAGTTTCCCACCAAAAGTCATTATGTCTGATCACAAAGGAGAGCAAAAGAGACATAGAGATAAGACTTGTGGTTGCCAAGGGAGTGGGGCGGTGGGGGGGGGTGGACTGGGAATTTGGGGTTGCTAGATGCACACGATTACATTTAGAATGGATGAACAACAAGGGCCTAATGTAGAGCACAGGGAACTATATCCAATCTCCTGGGATAAACCATAATGGAAACGAATATTAAAAAAGAATGTATATACGTGTAAAACTGAGTCACTTTGCTAAACAGCAGAGATTGGCACAATATTGTAAATCAATGTTATACTTCAATTAAAACAAAAACAAAGGAGAGCAAAAGGTCAGGATTCTCTGGCCCCAGAGTGTGAATAAGTCCAGCCTCCAAGCCCTGCTGCCTGTGCATTCATCTGTATTTCCCTAGAGCCAGGCTCAGGAGCCTTAGTCTCTAAAGTGTCAGAAAATGGCTGAAAAGTGGATAAATCAACAAATGTTGAATGTATGAGCAAATGACCGAGAGAATAAACGGATGGATAAATGGATGAACGAATGAGTAACTGAATAAATAAGAGGAAGGAATCTGTGAATGAACCAATGAGTAAATAAATGGATAAGTAGACAGGATGGGCAGAGGAATGGATGAATGAATGAATGAGTGGAGGAGAGAATAAGTGAATTAGAGGATGAGTGATTGAGTGAACAAATAAATGAGTGAAGTAATAAATAAATTTGAGTGAGGCTTGTAACTCAGGCATCAACCAGGCATGAATTCCTAGCAGGAACCATAAAGCAGTCAGCTCCAGAAAATGGAACTGGATACTAAGAATACAATAAAGAAATTAAAAACAAAAACCCAATACGGAAGATATTGATCAGGGCCCAGAATCAGTATTCTCCTGGACACGTCTTCAACGTGGCCTCAGCCCCACTCATTGACTGTCACCGGAGCTGTAGACATTCTGAAAAAGACAGACTGAGAGAGACAGCCTGTGCGTGTTGAGAGTCCGTACACTTGATCAAGACAGCAGTACTTTACCCTAGCTCTTCCAAAAAGATCATAATGCTTGGTCCCCACCCCCAAAGATTCTGATTTACCTAGATTGAGGGCAGAGGGCAGGGAGCAGGAGACAGGGGAAGGCAGACACTGCTTTGTTTGCTCTTTTTAAAAACTCCCACAGGAATCTAAAATGCAACCAGTGTGGAGAACCACAGTTTCCACGACAAATGAAATTTTAATGTGAGCACTTGGATGCAGTCATTTAGAAGCTGGTGACATCCTCACGTCACCAAAAAAAAAAAAAAAAAAAATTAGCCTTTCTGTTTTTCACCAAGTAATATGTGAAACTTACGACCCGGCCCCCAACAAGACTTACTTCATTGCCTACCCTACTCACACCCTCTGAGAGGCACAGCTTGACGACGTGACTCCTCCCCTGCACCCACACTAGGCAGATTTCCTGGAGATGGACCGTTGGCCTAGAGGCAGAGTTCTGGGGTAGAACTCAGATGGAGTAAGGCTCAGGAAAGGGGTACAATTCCAAGAAGGAGAGAGATACATGGGTCAGAGGGTTCAAAGATATCTGGATTTCAAACTACCTGGTCATTAAGAATACTTTTTTTACATTTGATGTAGCCACTTTGACATGGTAACATCAACATGGATGAACAAAATGTCACCTCTGTCAAAATGTCTTGCTTGGAGACAAGATGGCAGACAAGCCTTTGTGACTCAAGAAAACAACAAGATCCCTGGCAACCAACCACCTGGCCAAAAGACAGGCAAGAAATCAGGTGGAAATCAGCAAGCCAACCACTTAGAAAATAAATGCAGTGTTTTTGGTACCTGGGAACCAGAGGCCTGGGGAGGTGTTTCTCTGCTTCAGTTGCGGGGGCTTAAGCACTGTGCTTTCTGCTTCTTTCTTATCTGGGTTGCCTTCATTTTTAGGAAAGTTCTTTTTAGAAGGCCATTCTACTATCTCCATCATGCCAAAGAGATGAAAGGAAAGGTTAGGAGGAAAATGAGAACAGAGAAAATCTTCAGATCTCTTGGGATGAACAATAGGGTTGATGCGAGGCTGGCGTAGAACATAGGAAACTGCTTATCTATCCCCACGTTCTTGTTTTAGCAGAAGATAAAGGAATGGGGAGGGGAGGAACCTTGGAGCTTGAAATTTGCAGGAGGTAAATTCAGGATCAACAAAAGAAAGTGCACCTTCACTCAGCAGGGAGCAAGCATGTAGAGCTTATCATCCCAAGAGGGGATGCAGCTGGAACATAAGAGGTTCCTCAAACCTGTAAATATATTTTGGGTTATTGAAAGAAGAGACTCGTGTTAAGTTGACATGTAGGAGAACAATCCTGTTTTCTCCTAATTTGCTCTTTAGCGTCCTGGACTCAAACAAGATCCTGCACTGCAGGCACCATGGAGATGACCTAGTGTGGTGATCCAATGATCTCATGTTTGATCCGGGGTTAACAATTGCCTAGGAAACTAACTTCCTTCCTTCTCGCTTCCTTCTTATAAGTGCCAGTAACAGACTCCATCTGTTAAACACCTTCTATTTTCCAGGCACTATTACTTTACACCCACTGTTTAATTTAAATCAAGCATTCAAAGTGCACTTATTGAGTACTTTTTTGTGCTCCCCACTCTACGAGATTCTATGGGTAGTGGAGAATTAAAAGACTCCAGCAAGGTCTTTAAGGAGTCCATGATACATTTGAGAAGGCAGAATAAATATGTATCATTAATTAAACAATTGACAGATACAGGAAACCACTAGAAATGATGGAGAGATACAGGAAACCACTACACACGTGAGGCATGTAAGATAAGGGACCAGTGGGGGCTGAGGACGTAGCAATCGTGAGTTTAATAGAGTTATAGCAAAGTGATTAAGAGCAAAGCCCTGGCCCCAGATGGCCCCGATTTCAAATCCCAGCTGTTCCATTGACTAGCTGTGGCATTTGGGTAAGTTACTCAATCTCTCTGAACCTCAGTTTCTTTATCTGTGAAATGTGGATGCTAACAATACCTTCCCCACAGAGTTGTTGATTAAATGAATCAGTGCACCGAAGCACTTAGACCGATGCCTGGAACGTACTGAGTAATGTTCATTATCACTATGTTTATCTCTGGTAAGGGTTACCACGAGGGGAGTGGTGACCAGGAGGTACATTAAGAACTTCCTTGCCTGTCTGGCTGTGGTCGAGGTGAAATTCGGATACCTTAAACCGTCTGCAAAGCTCCAGATGCTCTACCCTCAGCCTACTCTTAAACCTTATCTCATGCCCTTTTCCCCTGTTGTTGTGCCCTAGACACACTGCCCTTCTCTCTCTTCTGCTCCTTGAACGTGAGGACGAGCTCTTTTCCACCTCAGAGTTTCACATGCGACTTCCTTCTGCCTGGAGCCTCATCCCTCCTCCGTTCTTCACATGGCTGGCTCCCTCTCATCCTACAAGTCTAGCTTAAATGTCACTTCCTCAGAAAGGCTTTCTGTTGCCATCTGTATCCGTCGGGGTCCTGGCGGGAAACAATGGCACACTCACATAAGGATAATTCAAGGAGGCTTAATAAAAGGAGTATTTATAAAGGCACGGAGCAGGACAAAGGGATATCACAGGGACAGAGCAGAAAAAACACTCGGGCAGAAGGATGAAGGAGCAGGACAGTGGCTGCAGCCAGCCCAGGGGGATTCTGCACCGAGAAGCTAGGAGAACCAATACCCCGACCTCATCCTCCTCTCTAATATCCTGCTGGAGATCTCCTTTGGCAGAACCCACTAGAAGCAGAGGACAAGAGAGCCCATTGACGTGGTCCATCCAGGTCAGCCTGCCAGGGCAGAGACCAGGGTAAGAAGGGTGGAGGGAGTGCCTGGAGGAGCAAGAGGAAGACAGCAGGTGAGTTCCCCTTATTACCCTCAAAGTTGGAACCTTGATCTTTTTTATATCACAGAACAATTTATTTTTAAGATGCACCTCTAGAACCATATTGGCTTTGCTTATCACTGATGTATCCATTGGGATACATCCTTGCAGACATAGTGTATAATTGGTAAATGCTTGAGACAAATTAATGAGTGAATGAAATTGTTGCTACCCACGAAGTGATACTAAAAGGTCCAAACTGTATTGTCCAAAGATGTGGGGCCATCTCCAGCTTGGGCCAGACCAGTAGCCAAGAATTTCAGTGTGCCAGAGACCCAGTCGAGTGAACAGAGACGCCCTATAGGTAGAGACTAACCCTGGGGTGGCAGGACCCCAGTTCCAGGTCACTTATCCATTTTGAGCAAGACCTGAGTCAAGAGCTGAGAATAAGAGACAGAGTCCAGCCCCCAGCAGGGGCCCTGACAAGAACTAGGCAGAGGGTCCAGCACAGGTGAGAAGTGGGATGCTTGGGAAGAGAAGTGAGGCCAACTCTCTGTCGTGGCGGTGACAAACCAGCCTTCCTCCGTTCTCCACACCGCAGCCAGTGTGATTTTTCTAAATTATAAATCTGATCATGCCATTCCCCCACTGAAACACTCCCACTCACTTTCTCAAAAAAAATTTATTGCATGCCTATGATGTGCAAGCCCAACCTTCTAAAGACAGTATATATAAGTCCCTGCATATCCTGGCCCCTGCTGCCTCTCCAGCCTCATCTCACACTTCCACCTCCAATATGCATGCGCTCTCTCTCTCTCTCCCTCTCTCTCTCTCTCTCTCCCTCTCTCTCTCTCTCTCTCTCTCTCTCTCCATCCAGCTTTCCAATACACTATTCCCTCTTTCCCCTCTGTATCTTTTCACATAGTTTCCTCAACGGAAACATTCTTTACCTGTAATTCCCTTTCACCTGGCTAAATTTTGCTCATTTTTTGAGTCTCAGTTTAGACCTTGCTTCCTCTGGGAAGTCATCCCTGATCTTCTAAGGAAGAGTTAAGAGATTCCCCTTCAGGCTTTTAGGTTATCTCAGCACCCTGTACTTTCCTCATCCGAACGCTTGCCTCTCTGTATCATAGCTGCCTGCATAAGTGTCTGTCTCCCACCTAGACAATGATTTTGTGAAGGTGGGACAGAGTGTGTCTTGTCCAGCCTGGTATACCCAACACCAAGCACAGTGCCTGGCACATAATAGGTGTTCAAAATATTGCTGAATGATTGAGTGAATGGACTGATAGGTGGATGGATAGATGGACGGTACATGACTGATGTTAAGGAAAGCTTTGATTCAGCCCTGTTCAGTGGAAACTCAGCGAGACATATTGCATACTGAGACAAAATTAGGCAGAAAGCACTAGTCATCCCAGGCCCACCCATTGGGTCAGACACTCTGAAAAGACTCTGATGGGATTTGCCAGGTGAGGTTTTATCACCTGTGAGTGAGCAGGGTCAGGGAGGGCTACACTGATGTTCCTCAAGAAAGACTCTTTGAAGGAAGTGAATACTGGGATATACGTATATGTATGGCTGGTTCACTTTGCTGTGCAGTAGAAGCTAACACAACCTTGTAAAACAGATACACTCCAATAAAAATTAGATAATAAATTAAAATTTAAGAAAAGAAGAAGTGAATAGTGACACTTGCAAATGATGCACGGAGGTAGTAAATACTGTCACAGCCTGCATTATGGAGCACTTATTTCATATCAGGCTCTGTGCTGAGAGCTTTATATATTTTATTTCATGTAAGTGACAGAGGTAGGATGTGAGCCCAAGGAGTCTAACTCAAGGTCTACACATTTAATGAATATACTACAAAGTCTCTCAAAGCTTGGGTGGAGAGGAAACAGGAAGATATCCCAAGCAGAGACATCTAACAAAGACAAAGATGGCAATAAACAAGTCTATTTTTTGTATCGTACTATTTTGTATCGTACTATTGTTTTATCGTTTTGTATCGTATATTTTGTATCGTACTATTTTTTTATCGTACATAGTACTCCACTATTCCCCCCGGGCTGCAAGTGTCCAGTCTTATGGGGGGGCTTAAGAAGACAGGTAATCGATGAGAAGGGGGAAGCTATAATAGACTCCACTGAAGCAGCACCAAACATGCTTGAGTGAAAACTCCTCCTCCTTTGCTCTTTACAACCAGGCAATGCTGCAGCCCCTGCCATCCTGCATTAAGCAATGTTTCAACTCTCTGTCTTTCTTTATCTAATAAACGGGGCCACTGGGTGAAAGCCTGCAATCCCTTGGTACCTTACTGTGCTTTTCTCTTCCCTCCTGGTTCTTATATATGATTTCATTCACTTAATTTACTACTGCTGGACCAAGAAGAGACTGTCCAGGTCATACCCTTGGTGTGGAAAAAGTCTAACAAAGCTCATATCCTTCAGGTGTGACAGGTGCAAAAAATCCCAAGATCTCATGAGATGTTTGTAAGCAAAGAGACAGAAGGGGACCAGTAAAAACCAACGTCACCAAATTGGGCATGAAAGTCCCCTGATGTTCCACCACCACGACCCCACCACCCCTATCCACTGCTGTGTATTGGGAAATATCACAGTGTCAGAAGATGACTGACATTAGGGAGAGTGTGCAGTTCTTGGCAATGACTATAAAATATTGACTGTGGGAAGGATTTTCTGCATCTTATGTCAGTCTAAAGGGGGATCATCCCTCTTTAGACTCAAGGCTTCACGTTGCCTGCCTCCATGCAGCTGGCTCTTGGACCCCACCTGGATAACAGTATTTCCCAAGTGACTGCAGGCCAGAGAGTCTTTGTCATCATTTAGCTACCCTAGTGCCCCAGGGTCCACAGTGACTGAAAGGTATCCTTGTCCAGCTGGTTCGATGCACCTTTATTGAAGGGAACTCTAGTCTGGCCCAGTGGGTCTCAACTGGGGGAAATTTTGCTCTCCCCACCCCACCCCAGGAGACTTTTGGTAATGTCTGGAGATATCCTTGATCTGCATAGTTAGGGAGGTGCTAGTGGCATCTAATGGATAGAGCACCCTACAATACACAGCACAGCCCCCCACCACAAAGAAGTAACCAACCCCAAATGTCCATAGCCTGAGAGGTTGAGAAACTAGTCTAGACCCTTCACCCAGAACAATGCAGAAATGCTTCTCTGAGTCGGATCCAACTTGCTCCAGCAGCACTGGTCATGCTCCAGCAATGCAAGCTTGTTGGGTGAGCTGGTTTTCCCTCCCAGCACTGGGCCCACCCCGCTCTGCTGCCTGCAGCCCCAACTCCTCGGGGACAGCACTCTTATGGCTAAGATGAAAGACTGGTGCCGCAGGCCCCCATGCCAACTCACCACTTGATTGCTTTTAATTTAATTCTGTTTGATTACAGCACATGGGAGTCGCATCGGAGAGATAAGACAGGCCCTTTATATTCTGTCTTCATTAAGAAGTTTGGATCCAGAGGCTTTTTCAAAGAGCTATGTGTCTCCTTTACTTTTGTGCCATTTTTAATTGAGGAGGGCACAGGGAGCTGTGCCGAGCTGTGCTGAGCAGAGACTTCGTAAATGAAAGATGAAATGTCTGAGGCCCGTTTTAGGGGAGAAGCAGCCAGGATCGGGATCCAGTTGAGATAGCCAGGACAGGGCCAGCCTGCTGTGGCTGAAAGAGGTGTGGGAAGAGAAGCATCTCTCTTAGTCCATTACCAATAGTGTGTTAGCCCGGATCTACGGAACGGCATGGCCGGGTTACTTCGCAAGGCGAGAAGAACTCTCGGGGAGGAGCTGGGAGATTGTGCAGTGGTGATAAAAGAAAGGAGATGGGGAGGATGAATCACCACAAATTATCTGTAACCATCTCTAGCTAGAGGACCATTCAGGGGAACCTTGCCCAACTTCTCCATGCAGATTTAATCACTCCTACCTCGGTACTCCTACAATACATGCTTTACCTCTTGAGCAAAGCCTCATGTTGTATTAGTTCCCTATCGCTGCATAACAAATTACCCCGCAACTTAGTGACTTAAGACAGCAAACAACACTCATTATCTCACAGTGTCTGTGCATCAGGAACCTGGGTGTGGCTTAGCTCGGAGCATCTGGCTAAGTGCCCCGGGATGCTGCAGCCAAGTGGGGTAGGATGCACCTCCAAGTCCACTCACATGGCTGTTGGTAGACCTCAGAAGATCCATTTCCAAGCTCATTCCTGTGGCTGTTGACAGGCCTCAAGTCCTCACTAGATATTGGCCAGAGATATCAGTTCCTTCCACATGAGCCTATCCATAGAGCAGGCCTCCCTCAGAGCGAGAGGTGGGGAGAGGGAGGAGGGCAGCCCAAGACGAAAGCCAGAGCCTTTCTGTAACCTGGTCACAAAAGTAACATCCCATCCCTTTTCCTGTATTTGTTAAAAGTGAGTCACTAGGTCCAGCCCGAACCCAGGAGAAGGGAGTACACAAGGGTATGAACACAGGAGTCAGGGACCACGGAGGGCCGCTGGAGGGGCTGCCTACCGTACATGTTGCGTTGTAATAATGTGCCTCTTCTTGTGGAACAGTTGCTCCTTGAGGTTGGCACCACTGTTGACCTACCTCCGAATCGCCAACAACTAGCCCAGTGTCCGGGACATGCTGGGCATTCCAGGGGTGTCCGGTACAGTGAACAAATACATAAACACATGCATGCACAATGAATGAATGAATGAATGAATGAATGCACAAATAAACAAGATAATCATTTCTTAAACCTTACTTATACTCAGCAAACCAGTCCTCAGCAAAGAAAACTTGTTTGCCTCCAAAACCACCGTAGCAGGAGTAGATATATCCAGGTCATCTAAAAATTCAATTAGATTATTTAAACATAAATTTGAAATAACAGAGTGTAATCATATTTTATTCCATTGAACATGGAGCCATTACTATTCTCTCCTATTATGGTTTAATCTGCATCCACTCAAATATTTTCTGTTTGGGGACTAATGACTGATAGTAAATCAATAATGCTGGAAAAAAACCAAAGCTTTTCATTATTTTAAGCTGCCATCTGGGTGACACTAAACAGTATAGCAATGATCAGTATTCAAGCAGTTCTGTCTAGACCTAGTTGGTCTTCATGCAAGATCGATCAGCAGAGGAGCTGGAAACAAGGGAGCAGGGGTTTGAGTGGGACCAGGAGAGGCTGGTGCCTGAAGACCCAGCATATCAGCTAGAATGTGGCCAGGGCCAGAAGTTGAGCCCAGCTGAAGCTGACTGAAATAAGTCAACCCCTGCCAGGGGCGCCCCAGGATCCAGAGAAGGGCTAACAGGTAATCAACAGATGAACAGTTTTCCAAGCAATTTCAGCTGCAAAAGGATTTAGGCAAAAATAAGTGCTTCAAAGGTGAGTGGAACAGGCCAGTGCAAAGAACCTGGCAGGGAGTAAGGAAGATTGAGGCCCCAGAGACCAGGGCTCAGAGACAGAATCCCACACCTACAAAGATGGTCTGAACCAGGTAAGACCTCAGTGTTAGTAGGACTGGGGTACAAGGCAAGAACATAAGGTGAGGAGGGAGGAGTAAATTAAGCCCTAGATACTAGGGGTACAAAGGAGGGCTTTGGTTTGAGGATTAAGCAGAAGGCTTCTCTCCAAGATTGGACTGAGTCCTTGAGATACTGAACCCTAAATTAGAGTTCCTTCAAGTCCCCTTCCTCAGAACTGAATTGGGCCCAGGGCCTGGAGGTGGTGGGAAGGAAGATACTGGGATCTAGGGAGAGATCAAAGAACCTGTACCTTCCCATCCACCTGGTTCCCCACCTCCTGGAGGAGGGGTGTCGCTCAGCAGAGTTCAAATTCAGGGCCGCCATAGTCCCACTGAATGGGGCTTTAAAGGGGTTGTGCAAACATGGGTGTGGTCATTTTATGGATGTACTCTCTTCTCCTATGAGAGTAGGTAAGAGGGGTACAAAGGAAACGTCCCAGGGGAAAAAGCCTTGGGTGATCTAGGCGAGCTCAGCTCTAAGCACCAAGGTAAATCCTCTCTCAATCCTTCTTCTGGTTCCACTCCCTGACTCTGAAGCTTTGGACTAATCTGTCCCCCCACTGAAATCATAGAAGCTGAGATGGGGGTCCAAGCTTTGGGCAGAAGAAAATGAAGCAGACAGAACGTTTAGGTCATTGCTGCCCACATAGCTAAGGCAGAGGTGGCCCCTCACTGCCAAGGCTGCTGACTCATGCATCACACTGGGTTGACAGCCAAGGCCCCTGGTAAGAAAGCCTTCCTGTGCACAGAACACCCTCAGGTTGTCCTGAGTTCCTAGCCTACGACCATCACACTATCGTATCTCAGTCACAATGCAGTATCACTTCTGGGAGTCAGTGAGGCCAAAACTCCTGCCCAGGCATCAGGCTGGGAGCCCAGGAGGGCCCTCGGCTTGCAGAGTCCAGCCGGTCATTACAGTTCGGAGTGGAGAGACCTGCATGGGTGGTTTATGGAGACCAATGGTATAGAACCTGGAATGACCACAATTTGGTGCAGATAAAGGGTAAGCCTTTTAGAAGATGTGAGAAACCACATATTGAATCCATCCTGAGGGAACTATTCCCAATGAGTTAATTAGGATAAATCATTCAGAGTGGGTTATTTCTTTATTTTTTATTTATTTAACAACCCTTTATTGATGTCTGCCTGTGACGTGGCAGGCACTGTGGGGAATACAAACATGCCCAAGGTATGGTCTCTGGCCTCAAAGGAGCATGTAAGCTGGCAGGGGAGACAGATGCCTACACAGTTAACACAGGGAGGAAGGAAGCAGGGGAAGGGGGCAAGCATGCAACTAATCTGCCTTCCCATTACGATTAGAACACTTGGGCTCAGGTGCCAGGGACCAATTTCGAATTCCAACTCAGTGGCAGAGTTGGTAAGATGAAGCCCTCCCAGGTCTGGGGGTAGGAGACATCCTGAATTATGAAGAGCTCAAAGGCAAAGTGCACGTGGTTCTAGTGTGAATCTGATCCTTCCTGGTAGATTTCTAAGTCACGTGGTCTGGTTTTGCATAGTGTGGCTAGGTCTTACTCTAGACAAGAGGCGTTATGGGTAAATTGAATGATTGAGCTACTGTAAATACTGGGTGTGGGATAGGCATGAAGGAATAGGGAGCGCAACAAAGAATATTCATTCATTAATTCAAAAATTATTTCTTGTTTTGCAATATTTAAAAGAGTTCCGAAGATGGATGGTGGTGACAGCCACGCAATAATATGAAGGTACCTAATACTACTGAACTGTGCGCTTAAAAATGGTTAAGACGGTAAATGTTATGTTATGTGTATTTTCCCATGATAAGAAAAATTGAAAAAAAAGAGTATTGAGTTAATTAATATGTGCGCTGTGTTACATGCTGGCCCAGATAAAAACATGAATGGTACAAAACCCTTGCCGTTAGGAAGCTCACAATCTGAGGGAGAAAGGCAAGAAAAAAGTAAATCTCAGCTCAGACATCACCTCTCCCAAGAAGCCTTCCCTGATCCTCCCACACTGGGTTAGGCCTGCTCCAATTGTCCCTCAATAGTCTGTGCTGGTTTGTTTCATAATTATCTTCATTTATTCAGCAAACATTTATTAAGCTAGGCATTAGGGATATAAAAGCAAATGAGGGGGCTTCCCTGGTGGCGCAGTGGTTGGGAATCCGCCTGCCAATCCAGGAGACACGGGTTCGAGCCCTGGTCTGGGAAGATCCCACATGCTGCGGAGCAGCTAAGCCCGTGTGCAGCAACTACTGAGCCTGTGCTCTAGAGCCCGTGTGCCACAGCTACTGAAGCCCATGTGCCTAGAGCCCGTGCTCTGCAACAAGAGAAGCCATTGCAATGAGAAGCCCGTGCACTGCAACGAAGAGTAGCCCCCGCTCACCACAACTAGAGAAAGCCCGTGCACAGCAACAAAAGACCCAACACAGCCTAAATAAATAAATAAATAATAAAATAAATAAATTTATAAAAAAAAAAAGCAAATGAGGGGCTTCCCTGGTGGCGCAGAGGTTGAGAGTCCCCCTGCCGATGCAGGAGACACGGGTTCGTGCCCCTGCCCGGGAAGATCCCACATGCCGTGGAGCGGCTGGGCCCGTGAGCCATGGCCGCTGAGCCTGCGCGTCTGGAGCCTGTGCTCCGCAACGGGAGAGGCCACAACAGTGAGAAGCCCGCGTACCGCAAAAAAAAAAAAAAAAAAAAAAAAATGCAAATGAGGCTTTCAATGTAAAGGAAGAAACAAACATGCAGATGGCTAAGTATTAAAAAAAAAAAAATTACTGCACTTCTCTAAACCGTAGACTGAGCTTCTACAGGTTGTTTTCAGTAAATGTTTGCTGGATGGATGGATGAATATCTATGGTATGGAGAAGTGAGTTACAAACTACGTGCCTGTGAATATAAACAAGGATCATTTAAACTGGGTTTCAAAAGATGAACAGGGGTCTGCATGGAGAAAGAGAAGAAAGGCACCCTGCACAAGGACATGTGTGTGGGAAGAAGTCTGCAAGTCTGGGAAGCAGTGGAGAACTTGGTGCTAGGAGTTCTGGGAGAGAAGCAGAGGGAGCCTGGTCAGGAAGGCCCATGTAGGCCATTCTAAGGAGCATTAAGTTTGTTGTGATGATAATCAGAGGCTATGAGGGGTTTTTAAGCAGAAGAACGTTGCCTCGCTTTTTATTTCAGCTTCCTCACTCTGCTGTGGGTTGGAGAAAGTGAGACTGAGTCTACATAGGCTGGTACAAGGGACCAGATAAGAGATTATCTTTACTTATGTGGTGGAAATAGAGAAATGTGGCCAAAACCAAGAAATGTTTATGAAATATTATAGATGGATTTGGCAACAAATTGGACTGGAAGGCTTATTCATTTATTCAACAAATAGTTATGGAACACCTACTCTGTAGTAGGCACCATTCTAGACACTGGGAATTTAGCAATGAACAAGGGAGCCAAAGTCTTATCCCTGTAAAACTTATGGTGGGGTGAAAAAAGAATAGTAAAATAAAGAAGCAAACAAAAACAAACATGATTAAAGATGTGTGAGCTTAGGGACTTCCCTGGCAGTCCAGTGCTTAAGACTTCATCTTCTAATGCAGGGGTTGTAGGTTCGATCCCTGGTCGGGGAGCTAAGATCTCACATGCCTCACAGCCATGCCAAAAAATCAAAACATAAAACAGAAGGAATATTGTAAAAAATTCAATAAAGACTTTAAAAAAAAAAAGATGTGTGAGCTTGAACAAGTGAATTTTTCTGTGCCTCCGTCTCCTCATCTGCAAAGTGAAGATGTTAATAGTATCTACCTCACAGGACGGTTGTGAGGATGCAATGAGTTGATATACATAAAGGACTTCAAACTGGCCTGGCCCATAGTAAGCACTATGTAAGTATTAGCCATTATAATTAAGAAAAATAACACAGGACCCATGCATTAGAGAGAGGCTTTCATGGTGGAGGTAGGGAAAGATGATTTTGGTTAACAGGTTAAGAAATGGATTTCTGGGCTGCTATTCTTGAGCTGAAACCTAAGAAAGGGATGAAGGAACCAAAATGGCTAAGTTCTATAGATCAGCTTTCCAGAGGGACAGGTCCTGAGGCTGGAATGAGCTAGGAGCATCCAGGAAGTAGAGAAGAGGCCAGTGTGACCAGAGCACAGTGAACCAAGGCTAGGGGTGATGGGTAAAACTAAAGAGGTCAGCAGGGACCAGATCATGGAGGGCCTGCAGGGCCATGTGTTTTTATTTCAGTAGCAGCAGGAAGGAAGCCATTAGAGTGTTTTACATAGGACAGCAATATTCTCTGATTCCTACTTTTAAAACATCGTTCTGGCTGCCTGTAAAATGTTCCAAAATATGGCTCCAATTTCCTCCAATCCCTGTATACACATCCCTTTGCTGTGTGATTTGCCACTCCCCCAGCAAGAGGAGAAGCCTGTTTCCCCATCTCCCTTGAACCTGAGCTGGCTTATGACTTACTTTGATCAATGCAGTGAAATGGTTGTGAGTTCCAAAGCTAAACCTCAAAAGAAACTGTACAGTTTCCTTCCACCCTTAGCATCTTGCCACCCTGTGTACTAATCGTATTTATTACTTTCTATATTTTATGAGGTCTAGTCATCTTTAGAGGGCCTTGCTGGCTGGGGAGTGACTGCCCTCCCAGGGCTGGCTAATTCCTAGACAGTAAACAACTTGTCAGTGAGCCCGACTTTCATTTATAAACCAACCAGTCCCAAGTCCATAACCCCAACCACCTCCTTTATCTAACTCTCATACCAGGCCAATATTTCCCTTGTCCTAAATCAACCAGGACCTGCTACCAGACAAGTAAAGACAGCTCCTATGCCTCAAAGCCTGCTAGAATTATTCAAACCAGCCAATCCTAAACTGTTTGCCCAGGCCGGCCTTGCTTCCTGCAGAAATTCCATAAAGGCTGGGCTGATGCCTTCCCTGCATTCCTTTCTGCCTCCTGAATGACACTGGTGCTTCTCCCTGTGGCCCTGCATGGAGTGCTGTGCTTCTCACTTCTAACGAAACTGTAACTTTAAATTACTCTTTCAGGGCTTCCCTGGTGGCGCAGAGGTTGAGAGTCTGCCTGCCGATGCAGGGGACATGGGTCCGTGCCCCGGTCCGGGAGGATCCCACATGCCACAGAGCGGCTGGGCCCATGAGCCGTGGCTGCTGAGCCTGTGCATCCGGAGGCTGTGCTCCGCAACGGGAGGGGCTGCAGCCGTGAGAGGCCCGCGTCCCCAAAAAAAAAAAAAAAAAAAAAATTATTCTTTCAATGGCACTGACTTCTCCATGTCATCACCCGGTCATCTTTGTAAATTAAGACTCAGGCACAAATCACCCTACCATGTGAAGAAACTCAGGCTAGCCTACTGGAGGATGAGACCAGATGCCCCAGCTGACTGTCCCTACTCCAACCAGCCCCAGCTGATCTGTCAGCTGACTGCAGTGGAATGAGTGGCCTTGGGTCAGACCAGCAGAAAAACCACCCAGCTGAGCCTGGCCCAAACTGCTGACTCACAGAATTGTGAGCAAATAAAATGATTATTGTTTTATGCCACTAAAGTTAGGGATGACTTGTTACACAGCAATAGATAACTGATACAGTGCTCTATGGGGACAGAGCTCTATAGGAATCAGAGTAGAGGCCAATGTTAGGAGACATCGGTCCAGGCAAGAACACACATGACTTGGCCTGGAATGGTAGCAGTGGAGATGGAGGGGAGTGGCCGGAATAAAGATATGGTTTGGAGGTAACACTTGCTGGTTAGATGTGAGTAGGAGAGGAGGAACAGACTCAAGAAAGATGCCACGTTTTCAGCTTGAGTAATTGGGCAAACAATGGGGGCATCTACTGAGATGTGAAGAAACTGGGGGTTGGGGGGTTGTGTTTAGGCGTGGAGGGAGATCAGCAGTTCACTTTGGGATGGATTCGGTTAGAAATATCTATTAGATAACCAAGCGGAAATGTGGAATTCCAAGTTGGACATTCACACTGGAGCTCAAGGGAGAGATTTAAGCTGGAGATAAGAATGTGTGAGTCATTCAGCTTAGAGAAAGTATCTAAAGCCATGGTGTTGAAGCCAGTCTTATGAGATCACCTAAAGAGAGCATAGAAAGAGGAGAAAAAGAGGGTACAGAATCCCTAGGGTTTCAACGTGGAGTTGAGGAGGGGAGAGCAAGGCAGACTGAGAAGGAGTAGATCACGAGGTAGGAGAAGAACCAGGCCAGCATTTCAGGGAGAAACAGGTGATAGTGGTTATGCTGCCGAGAGCTTGGGTAAGAGGAGAAAGAGAAAGAGCCATTTGATTGGGCAACGTGTGGGTTGTTGGCTGCGATGAGAGCAATTTCAGTGACCTAGGGAGATCAGAAGCCAAGTTCACGTATGTGGAGGAGAGAGCAGGGGATGTGGGCATGAAGACAATGAATCCAAACAACTCCTCTGAGAAACTTTGCTGTAAAGGATGGTAGGAAAATGGGCAACACAGGGATGGGATGTGGGATCAGGGGAAGGAACTTTTGTTTTATTTTTTATGATTGTGAAGTGCATCCGACATTCAAAAGAATAACTATAGGATCTATGTGCTGTTTGAAGGGAGTTTTTCCTTTTTTTTTTTTAAGATAAGAGGTCCTACAGCATTTTGTATGCTAATGGGAATGATCCAGTTGAGAGGGGAGAAACCAATGATGCAGGAAAGAGAGAGGATATTTACAGGAACAAAGTCCTTGAGAAGGTTAGAAAGAACGGGATCCAGGGCCGCGTGGAGGGGTCAGCCTCTGTTAAGGGTAGGGACACGTCTTCCATTGTAATAGGAGGAGGTATGTCAAGGTAGTGATGGGAAGGTACAGGAGTTCTCGTCTGATTGTTTCTCTGTCTCAGTGAAGTATAAGGCAAGGTCGTGAGCTGACAGTGAGGAAATGGGGGAGGGTTGGGGGTTTGAGCAGAGAGAGGCTGCTGTCTCCGAGTGGGAAAGGGAACACAGGGAGGCAGTGTTGTGGCATTGCTGGGCAGTGTCGAGTGCCTATCCGAGGTCTGTGGTCATGAATTCAGAGCGAGACCGCTCAGCAGGGTTATAGGGTTTCTATAGCAATGCTCAGAGGTGCGAGTTCATGGAGGACCAATGAGTGGAGTTAGCCAGGATGGGGCTCTTGCCAGGATGGAGGTTTTGCTAGGAAGGCAGTTAAGGACATTTATAAGGAAATGATTATAATACCCTGAACAGTAAGGAGGGGGCAAGGGAGATGGAGGGTGACTCCTAGGTTTCTGCAGGACACCTCCAGGTAGGTGCCATTTGCCAAGATGCCATCCCCATCCAGGAGGAAGCCCAGGTTTGGGGAAGGGAAGACTCTGAGTGATGACACTGATAGTTGTATCTGTGGGGATGCAGGCAGGCAGGATGCCACCTCCCCTTCCTTCGCCCTCTCACCTGCCCTGGGCCCCTACCTGGGAAGGTGGAATCCAACCTCAGTGGCCCCGATGCCCACTGCCCTGCAGAGCCAGCTGCAGCTTCCCTCCTTCTTTGGGAACCTGCCAAGGCCTGTTTGCTGGGTTTTTTTAGTTTAATACATTTTAATCAGAAAATTAATCAGGAAACACCAGTTCAGCAGATAATTGAACAATGAGGAGACACGATAATTGCTGTTTAGTCTAATTAACTTTGTTAAGTCTTTATTGGTAACAGAGACTTCCTGAGTGAAACTTATTAAATGTCCTCCCCTGGAAAACTCAATTCCTTTTCAAAGGAAAAGTCATAGGTTCTGCCCTTGTCTGCCTTATTTCAAGGAAAAGGACATCAGCCTCACAGCAGTCCAGAACATCTCTCCTCTGCTCTGGGGGCAGAGGAGACCTGCCAATCTCTCCTTGGGCTCTGGCCAGCTTCCTTCTCCTGAAATCACAAGCAATCCAGCTCCAAGGGGCAGGGCTTGCTGCCCCCGCCTTTCACTGACCCTTTACCTACTTTTTCTTTCTTTAATCTCCTTCCCATGATGACTCTGCTTCTCCTGTATCCACTGCCTTGTTTCATTTTGCTGCTCTCTCTTTGAACCCCCTCACCTTCCCCGTTCTCCCCCTGCCATGCATTAAAGGGGCTTTGGGGGTGAGCTCTGGGTTTCGGGGCCTACTCCATCCTTCAGCTACTCTTTGCCTAGCTCATCCTCAGATTCCCCACTGCAGGGGCCATAGCCCTAGTCCAGGGCTGTGTGTGGATGCAGGGAGAGGACAGGTTCCCACCCCTTCCTCCCTTCCCACCCCCTACACATCACAAAACTCTTCCCCACACCCTTCTCTGCCTTTATTTTTTGATTTATGCAACTTGTAACTAGGTGTTTGTGGAATAAAGGAGAATGGGGAAAAAAAGAGAGAGAGAACCACTGCCCTAGGTCACCAGGCTCTCTCCAAACCACATGACCTGCAGCCCATTAGTCCTGTTCTCCTTTTATGCTTTGGGGATCTTCTTGAATAGAGTCACCCAGAGTCATGGAGAGAGCACCGAGGCCCCACCCAGGGGCAGGAACCACCCATGCAAATCACCTGTAGGTAGCAGCTGGCAGACATTCTACATCAACAGGCGTCTGGCTCCAAGTCGTTTGAAAGCAGGCTGTTGATGTGAATTTTCCAAACAAAGCGCTGCTTGATCCACGCAGTCCCTCTGCAAAGGACATGGTGCCTTCAGGGCTCCAGAAGTGTGCGAAGTGCTTGGTTCGTGCACTTAATGTTTTTCTCCTTAGAGTTTCTTCTCACCCTTTCCTCTGTGATTATTTCTCATGTAGGTCCTCTCAGACAGAACTTGCTTCTAATCTACTGCCTTGCTAAACAGAGCTAGTTCCTACCCAGATCCCATTTCCCCCACAGAGAATGATCCGGTACCGGGAACAGCAGGCACAGTCAGGGAGTTTATTTAGCTCACGGAAGCCCTGGTGATTTGACTGAATGATGGGAACTAGAAAATAGGTGTTACCTGCCAAGCTCAAAAAGTGGACATTCGGAAGATGCTTCAGTAAGAAAGAGAAAACTACCCTCTCCCATTGCAACTTTGCACAGCCACCTTCGTTTTCAACGCCCTCTCACCAACATGACAATCACCCTGGGCCTGTGCTCCAGGGATGCTTGTCCTGAGAGGTCCCCTCCTCCCTCCACCTTATGAGCCCTTGGCACCTGACCTTGAGCGCCTGTTCACACGTGCTGAAGGGCTTGGTTGCTCCAGACACTCTGTCGCAGGTGGTTTTATTTATCACAAGTGCTCTCTGTCAGGTCTAACATCAATAGGCCAAACAGATTTTAAATGTATTTAGATCCAGCCTGTCAACCAGGGGAAAGGTGACAGTGAAATATTCCAAGGCAAAAGGAAGCACAGATCGTCACCAGGTGGTTTGGGTTAGCAGGCAAAGAAATGAAGGGTGACAGACTGCTGTTCCTGCCTAATCTGGGAGAACATGCCCCTCACTGCTGGAAATGAACCCCTCAACCTGTCCTCCAGCTCCTTCCGAGAGTCTCCCCAGGCACAGCCCAGGGTGTTCCAGAACAAGCTGTCGCCTCCAGGGAGGTCAAGAGGCTGCTGAGCCCAGCTGACCTTGCCTGATGCCACAGGATGGCCGCCTCTGATGCCCTTGCTCGGGAATTACCTGCTCTTCTGAACCTGGGCCATCTCCTCCCCCAATTTGCTAATGCCGATTACCTATGTTACTGCTGCAAACAAGCTAGAACTTTAGCAGGACTTTACTGAAGATTTGGGACTAAAGAAAAGGAAGTACAGCCCACTGTGCTTCCTTTATATAAAAGAAAATAAAAATAAATAAATAAAATAATAAATAATTATTTATTAATAAATAAATTATTTATTATAATAAATAAATAAAAACTAGAGAGACACCACAGGCCTATCTATGCACAATTTAGAGCTACTTCTAGTAGTGGCCACCCTTGGAACATCCAGGCCCAAACCTGACCTCAAAACGTCTTGTGGGACTGGCTCCCTGCTTGAATGCTGGCCAGCCCTTCCTCTCCAAGCACAGATCTGCATCCCAAGTCCTCAAACCCTATCCCAAAATGGTAGACAATGGGGATCCCTACCCACCCACAGGGGTGAGGTCTGGCACCAGGTCCCCAACAAGACAACCCTGCGAGAATCCCACGGCACGTTTCCCAAAATCTGGGTCTCTGGGAGAACCAGGCTGTGCTGGCTGAGGCCAGTCCAGACCTTTCCCCACTCCTTCCCTGGCAGTGCCCAGAAGTTCAGGCTACACAGCCCTTCTATGCTCTCCACTTTCCCAGTTCCACCTTCGCTTCCAACAAGGGCGCTAAGAAAAACTTCACCATCTTGGTACAAATGCAAAAATTTACAGGCACGGGGCAGTCTGGATTCAGAATTAGAAAGGAAACATTTCTCTAAAGGGAACATAATTTGCAGAGGAATGGTTCTGCTAAAATACCCTTCTGATTTACATTACTAAGCAGTACACCTAACATCACATTTAGGCCTTCTCCAAGAAGCAGGGAGAGCACTTGCTTCTCATTTACATAACCACAAGGGCCCACTCAAGAGGTTTTGCCAAGAACAAAGCGACAGTCTCCACCCTAAAAGACAGACACTGTGCATTATTTTTAAAATAAGTTTTTCTGCTTCAGAAATTGTAAGGTCCGATCTACCAGGAGCCCTGTTATATAAGGAGTGGAAGGAGGGCGATAAATTTGAAGGCAGGGATGATGTCATATTTATCTCTAGACATGAGAATGCTCAGCTCAAGAGTTTCTGCACACATAGTAGGTTCTCAATAAATAGTAGTCAAATGAGATGGCACAGACAGGGGCAGGTGTGAGATTCCAGGTCTAGGGCAGCCTGGAGATAAAAACTAGAGAGACACCACAGGCCTATCTATGCAAGCCAGAAGGAGCCAGAGAAGATCCTCTCAGGCCAGAAGATGCTATGGGTTTAGAGAAACTGAGGTCCTCCATCAAGGCTGTGTGCTCGGGCCTTGGGCCCTGATTACACCCCTAGCTGAGAGCACAGGGCTCTGAGTCCATGGAGTCTGGCTACAGTTTTGTATAATAATAATTCTAATACTCACATAATAATAATACTCATAGCCAATGCAGCATGGTATGTATCAGACATTAAATAATCATAACAACTCCATTGTAATAGGAGGAAGGTACCATGAGGAAGGTATCATTACCGCTTCCAATTAATAAATTGCAAAGTGAGGCACAAGAGGTTAAGATATTCGCCTTTTTCCATAACAAGCCAGATAGTATTTTTAGCTTTGCAGGCCATATGGTCTCTGTTGCAAGTATGCAACTCTGCATTTGTAAAGCAAAAGCAGTCGTAGACAATATGTAAATGAAAGGGTGTGGCCGTGTCCCAATAAAACTTTACTTACAAAATCAGGCAGTGGGCCACAGATGGCCCATAGACTGTAGCTTGCCAACCCTTGAGCTGGGAGGTAACTGGCTTTAGGGTCCACGTTCTTAACCCTTATCCACATCCTCTTTTAGAGGCTGAAGTGAGCAAGTCCCAGAGTGAAGATCGTCAAAGATGCGGGAGGCGGGCTTCACTTAGCAGCCAGGACCCAGCAGCCTGGACCTGTGGTCCACACACCCGATGATCTCAACTTTTCACGCCATTTATCACCGACGCTTTCTGTGTTGAGGATGGCGAATGACTCCTCAAGTAAGGAAGGAGAGGAGATAGAAGTTAGGGTGGGAATGAATAGGGTAGGAAGCATTGGGGAACAGGCAGGATACTGGGGCTAAAACAGAGCATGAGATGGGGGGTAGAGGTTAGGGACTGTGGTGGTGACAACGATGATGATTTACAGCGTGCTTAGTCTGTACTATCTAACCCCATACTTGAGTGTCTTGATTGCAATATCTCAAATCCTATCCCAAAATGGTAGACAGTGGGGACCCCTACCTACTCACAGGGGTGAGGGTGGTGTTTAACTCTCAGTTATGAGTTAAATTTTGTGCCTCCCCTAAAATTCATAAATTGAAGCCCTAACCCCAAGTACTTCAGAACATGACCTTATCTGGAGATAGGGTATTTACAGAAGTAATCATGTTGAAATGAGGTCTTTAGGGTGGGCCCTAATCCATATGACTGATGTCCTTATAAAAAGGGGTAATTTGGAGACAGATACACATAACGGGACAATGCCACACGAATGTGAAGATGGCCATCTACAAGAGGCCTGGAGAGAGGAAAGGAACAGATTCTCCCTCACAGCCCTCAGAAGGAACCAACACTACCGACACCTTGATTCAGACTTCTAGCCTCCAGAACCACAAGACAATAAAGTTCTGTTGTTGAAGCCATCCAGTTTGTGGTACTTTATTATGGCAGCCCCCGCAAATGAATACGATCTCATCAAGTCATTGCTACCATTCTGGGAGGTCAGCTCTGTTATTATCCCCATTTCACATAAACTGAAATTCATAGGTGTTGAGTAACTTGCCTACAAGAAGTGGAATTTGAACCAAGGTTTGCCAGATTTCAGACAGAGGTTCCAAACAGACATCTCCAAACAGAATATGCCACCCCAGAGAATGCTGCTTTGACATAAGGATTATTTTGAACCGAAGGCAACTGAGAAGAAGCACATATGAGAAAAGCTCTCTGCCCTCCTCTATTTGCCTAAAAGCAGGATGTAAATTTACAAATGTGTCCCTCCTCTGCTCTGGACCAGGAAGAACTTTACTCCATGGAGACAAATTCAGACCCCTACCAGTGAAGAAGGCACCAACTTAAATCTGCATAACAAACTTTACTCTTCTTTACTGTGCTTTTCCTCGTCACCACCCCAGAACTGGCCTCCCCCATACCTTTCTTCCTTTTGCCTTTAGCTGAAGATGGCATTTAGGCTTGAGTTCTAAGCCACCTCCTGGAGTTACTCGTTTTTCTCTGGGTCTCTCCCATGTAAACATGAGTATACAGGTTAATAAACTTCTGTTTATTTTCCTCTTATTAATCTCTTTTATTCCAGGAGTCTCAGCCAAGCATTCAAAAGAGTAGGGGGGATTATTTTCCTCCCCTATACATATTTTAACCACTAATCTACACCACACTGCATACCGGGGTATGTGCTGGGGTACATGAGAGTGTTGAGTGGCTCTTATCACGTCTTCCATATATCTGCTTCCTGTACCCTCTCCCTTGAAGGACAAGCCCTGACCTCTCACATCTCTTGAAGGCCCCACACTTGCTCCTCAACTATCGGTGCTCTGTCCTGGGGGAAGGCTCAGCTCTGAACTCAGCAAAGTTGGTTCCAGGAGTAGGGAGCTTGGTGACTGCACAGTGTGCTATGTTCCCACAGGAGGAAGGTAATTTCCCCTCCAGTGCTAAGAGAACAGTGGGGCTGTCAGCCTGCCCAGGGTAGGATCTGCCTGGTCCACATGGACAGCCCTGCCCCCCCTACCCCCCCCCCCCCCCCCCCCCCCAGTCATTTCTCATCAGGCAGGAGGGGACAGGAAGAAGCTCAGCCAGCAGCTCGCTGCAGAGTCTCTGCCCGGAGACCAGGATTCCACTGTGGAGATGCTGTGGCTGCCAGCCCTGGGTCACCTTGTCTGCTCCAGGAGCCTCAGCCTTCCTGGCTAATCATCCCAGGACCAGCACTAACCAGGGGCCTCCCACGCAGAGACAACAACATGTTGGCCTTTCACAGACAGGAGGAGTCAGCTGAGGCTGTTTTAAGAAAGCAGAATTGTCGGAGTCCGAGAGGTAATTAGTACTTAAGAAGCACAAGTTGCCAAGGTTAAAAGCTAAGAAATAAACACACACACGCATGGACACTGTCATACACAATTTCAAATGATTCTTAAAAGCTAAATAGATAGATACGGCCCCTACCTGGAAAACTATTAAAGAAAGATAGGATTTCACACCAAAGAAGACCAGGGCCCTCTCAGGCAGCACTGCTTGGCTGGGCACCTTTAGGTTGCAGAGGTCTACCTTCCCCTAAAACCCGTCCTTCCTCAACCTTCCTTGTCTCTGCCAATGGCTCCACCATCTTTCCAGCACATGACTCACATCCTCAGAATTCTCTACCCCACTGTGCACTCAGACCCCACATTCCAGGGATTTGCCCTTGCCAATGTAGTTCATATCACATCCCCCTCTCCAGGCCTGTGGACCCTCTGCCCTCACGCTGGCCTCATCCCTAGCATGGACCACTATCACTCCTCTCTGGTCACTTCCCCACTCACTCCATCTTCCATAAAGAGTTTGATCATGTCGTCCTCCTGCTTCAAATCCTTTCATGGGGCCCCACCGCCAAGATGCAACATAGAATGGCGCATTCACCCTTAATCTTCAGCACTGGGTTTGAACTGCAGCTCTCCCTAGTTTCCCTGTGGCGTTGAGGAAGTTACTAAATCTCTCCAAACGTGGCTTCCTCATCTGTAAAATGAGGATTATCTTACTTACCTCAAAAGACCATTATGAGAGATTAAAATGACGAGCGCCTTGAAGATGTAAATGACTCAGTAAAGCAGAGCTTTTATGATTATCAATCCAGGAAGGAGAAGGGGCTTGTCCAAGGTTACCAGGTGGATTAGTAGCAAGTCCAGATCTTCCAACTCCCATGGCGCGGCCAGGGCCTCGCGTAGAGACTCTCAACAGCTGTTTGTTGGATGAATGATCATCAGTCAATCAATCAATCAATCCCAGCCTCCTGTGCTAGAGCCTCCTTAATCCCCTCTAGGGATTAAGTACCATGAGTCTGTTAAAAACCACTCAAGACAAAGGTAAGGAAACCCACCTTCCTTTTTTGGCCTGTGCTAATCTTTCTCAAGACTCAAGGGAGCCCCCTGGTGCTCTTATCTGGCATTGCATGAACAAGCCCAGATTAGTTCAGACCTTCTAAACCCTGTCCTGACTCATCTCGTTATTTCAGACTGAGAAGGCGCTGTCCCTCTGGTTTCCACAGAGAAAGGGTGCCTTTCTCTGCACTGCAGCCCAGTAAAGATTGCCTGAGCTCCTGTAGCTGACTCAGGTGGGACTTCAGGTGGCCCGACAGAGCGACCAGAACTGCTATCTGTAATGGGATGACGTCTAGCTGTGGAGGGGGGAGCTCCTGAGCCCTTGAATGCGAACCTTATCAGGGGCCCAGCTCAGAGCACTCCTCTGAGATGTGTAAGAAGTCAAGAGCCCTGAGGGAGCCAGACCTCCACCTGCCACTGAGCATTAGCCTGGACCCACCACACCCCTGCTCAAACCCTCAGCCCTTTGCTGCCTGGGCTACAGACCCAAGTGGCTCTCTCCACCCCTTTCTCAACTCAGCCCCACACCAAGTCCCAACCATTCTATCTCCCAAATGTGTCCATTTCCCTCCAACACCACTGCCACCAACCTATTCCAAGCCACACTCATCCCTCTCCTGGAATGGCGCCACTGCCTCCTTCGTGGTCTCTCTGCCTCCAGCCTCACCACTTGCTACAGCCAGAACAATCTTGCTATAACACAAATTCTACCTTGTCACTCCCCGGCTTGCAAAATTTTCTCACTGCACCTGGGCGAAAGTCCCAAATCCTTAACCGGATTGACGATGTCTGAACCATCTTCCCTTTCCTTTGGCCCAATTTGACCAGACCCTTGACTTGCCTGCTTTTAGAGTTTCAGATTCCTTCTCTCCTCTGGGCCTTGGCACGTGTTATTCCCTCTGCGTGGAACGCCTTTCCCCCCTCTTCTTCACCTGCTGAGGTTACTCAGTGGGTGTCTGTGGAGTGCCAGGGATGTGTCAGGCACTGTCTTCTTGAGGCTTTGAGTCTCATGGAAGAGTCATAGATTAATCAAATAACCACATGGTGTATAAGTTAAAACCGTGATCAGTGCAATGGAGGAAAATGACACAGAGACCTAACCTTGCAATCTGGGAGGGCTTCCCTGAGGAAGGGATCTTTGAGCTGAGAGGTGAGAGTAGTTCTGGAACTGGCAAGATAGGCACCTGGGGCTGTGAGTGGCCCTGTTCCCCACTAAGTGGGAAAAGCCCACCTGCCATGAGAGTAAAGGAAGCAAAATACGAGATGAAAAGAGGACCCTGAAGGTCAGTGCGGCTCTAGTTCCTGGCCTGAGGCTCCTGAAGCTTCTGCCTCTAATTTTCTGAGGCTACCCCCATCTTTCTTTCATAGACTAGTAATGAGCAACCCCTGAACAACATAATAATAAGGCTCCTGGCAGACAGTGGCATGGCCTTTGAGATCATAGAGGCTTGGATTCAAATCTTGGAGTGTCCACTCTTTATTGTGTGTCCCTGGGCCAGTTACTTCCTCTCTGTGAGCTTCAGTCACCCTATCTATAAAATAGGACCACAGACCTCCCTTTGCAGGGTTCTTGTGAGAATGAAGTGAGATGGAAGGCACATCCCTTGCATAATGAGCTGCAAAGGGATGGCCGGGCTTGGGCAGTTTGCCATCTGAGAAGGGGTAAAAGAGTGAGGGGACCCTCATGTTCTGGGCCACAAGCCAGACCCAGAAGCTGTGTGGGCTCAGAGAGGCAAAACTCGAGAGTTCGAAATTTCTCATCACAGAGAAAAGTCAGCAATGCCATTTAAATTGTTGATGTATTCCATTAAAATTGGTTCACGGGCTTCCCTGGTGGCACAGTGGTTGAGAGTCCGCCTGCCAATACAGGGGACACGGGTTCGTGCCCCGGTCTGGGAAGATCCCACATGCTGCGGAGCGGCTGGGCCCGTGAGCCATGGCCGCTGAGCCTGCGCGTCCGGAGTCTGTGCTCCACAACGGGAGAGGCCACAACAGTGAGAGGCCCACGTACCGAAAAAAAAAAAAAAAAAATTGGTTCACTTTCTGGTAGAAAAAAAGTGTAATTGAATCTCTGGACCTCCCAATCGTAAAGAGGTTCCCAGACTCCTTTCCCGCACTCCCAACCCTCCATCTATGAAGGAAACACAGGTTGTATTGAAAATACCTGCTGGCCCTCCAAACTGAGAAAGACTGGACTCTGGGCCAGAGAACGGAGGAAGGGAGGGCGGCTGATGAGGACTTGTAAGTGACACCGCCTTCTGATTCTGCCTGAACACAGAACTTAGGGAGGCCAGCCGATGGAGGGTGAAATACCAGCTGTACTATCTCGAGTGTTGGGGACTCCACTGGGGACTGTGGCTCAGGTGGCAACACTGGGCTTCCTGATTCCGCCCTCCACATAAGACAGCCTCACACCTCCAGCCACAGGGAGCAGTAGGACCACAAGCTTCACCCCACAGGGGCAGAAGATCCCTAAAGGAGACAAAGGGGGTGGCTGAACACTCAGCCCCTTTGCCCAAACTCACTAGTCAGAATGATCACTTGTCCTCTCTGAGAGGAGGGAGAGAGGAAATGGGACAGAAGGAGGCTGGGACTCACCAGGTGTGGAAAATAAGAACCACCGCCAACATCATTCACCCCATTCTATACCCTCTCTGCACTGGTCTTCCGTTTGGTTCTACAAAAATGCATGCTTCTTCCCGCCCCAGGACTTTTGCACATACCTGTGTGTGTGTGTGTGTGTGTGTGTGTGTGTGTGTGTGTGTACTTAGAACACTCTCCTCTTTTCTCCCTTTGTCTATTGACTCCTTACTTGTCTTTCAGGTCTGAGCTTAATCATCACTTCCCCAGGAAACCCTTCCTGATCTCCCGCACAAGGTCACATCCCCCTGTTATATGCTCTCCTAGCTTCCGTACGTCCTCTTTGCAGCATTTGTCATGAGTTTAGGTACATAATTATTTCTATGATTATCTGACTAATGTCTGCTTTCTGGAGAGGACTAAGTGCATTGAGAGCAGAGGCTATGTCCATGAGGGTGTCTGCTGTATCTCCAGCAACAGTTCCAGCAACAGCACATGGTGGGTGCTCAAAATAGTGGTTTTACTGTTTATTTGTTTGTTTGTTTGTTTGTTTTAATGATACTTTCCTGTTGTTTTGAGTTTTATTTCTTTTTAACAACTATACTGAGATACAATTGATATGCAAAAATTGCACATAGTTAATTTAATGTATACAGTGTGACGTTTGGGTATATGCATACACTCATGAAAGCACTACCGCGATCAACCTAATAAACGCATCCAACACCTCCAAAAGTGTCCTCATGCCCCTTTGTTTTCTAATTTTTTAGAGTTTTAGTTTTGGTTTCGCTTTCACTATAAAAACACTTAAAATTTTAAGCGCAAAATAGAGTATTGTTAAGTACAGGCAGTATGTTGTACAGCAGACCCTGGAATTGATTCCTCTTGCAGAAATGACACTCCATACCCACTGAGTAGCAACTCCCCACTTTGCCCCCCTTCCAGCCCTGACAACCACCATTCTACTCTCTGCTTCTGTGAAGTCGACTATTTTAGACACCTCACCTAAGTGTCCTGTAACTGGCTTATTTCCCTTAGGATAACGCCCTCCGGGTTCATCCATATGGCAGCATGTTGCAGCATTTCTTTCTTTTTTTAATGGCTGAATAATATTCCAATGTATAGACCACATTTTCTTCATCCATTCATCCATCGATGGACATTTAGGCTGTTTCCACATCTTGGCTATTGTGACTAATGCCGCAATCAATATGACAGTGCCGATATCTCTTTGAGATCCTCAATTCAATTCTTCTGGATATATACCCAGAAGTGGGATTGCTGGATCATACGATGGTTCTATTTCTAATTATTTGAGGAACTCCCGTACCATTTTCCATAGCTGCTGCATCATTTTACAGTCTGCAACTGCTCAAAATATTAATGAAGTAAAAATAGTTAACACTAAAGTCATTTTAAGCACTTCACACGCATCAGCTACTTGAAGGGTTATAGTAATTCTAAGGTGGATACTTTTAGTACCTCCATTTTGCAAGTGTGGAAGCCAAGGCACAGAGAGGTTAGATAACTTGCTCAAGGTCACACAGCTAACAAGAGGAGCTGGGATTACAAGGCAGGCAGTCAAACTCCAGCTGCATGTTATTCACCGCTGCACTTCGTTGCCCCTTGAGAAAGGGGGCATTGGAGAAGCGTGTACCTGGGAATAGAGCGGTGGAGGAGGGCTGTGATGCAGACGGCTTTTGTTGCACAAGAGACTAGCCAGAGGAAAACAAAGACTGTGAGATAAGACGTACAAGAACATCCCAGCTGCTACACTGTGGTAACGAGTCAGGAGACACCTCTGATTTGGGGACCAAGTGTGGGGCCATAGAGAGCCCCAGTGCTCACTTCTGCCTCTGGAATCTTAAGCCTGGTCATCAGCTCCTGTCCTTAGAGTAGGTACATGGGCATGGCTATCCAGTTGCCATGGCAACTGGCTCTCTCAGCCCTTTGGAGTGGTCCTGCTGTGGCGACCTCTGCCTCCTGGGCATTCTGAGAGATGATACCCACCTCGTACCAGTTGTCGTGAGATGATGTACACAAAACACTCAGCACAGCACCTGATATAGTAAAAGTTTGATAAGTGTTTTTAAATCCTTTTAGAAGGGCTCATGTGGGTGGCACAGCCCTGACAAAGGCCTAATAGATGTCAGGGGGTGTCTCTTCCTGGAGGGAAATCTCCCTGGGGGGCTAATGTTTCATTAACTCCGCCAAAGAAGCCCAATAGAGATGAAATGCTGCCACCTCCCCCTGCCCACACCTGCGTGGTCAGCATCTGGCAGGCTCATTGTTTTAAGTGATGAGCAATTGTCGTTTTCTGTCACCGCCATGATAAATCACTTTAAGGACTCCCTTCTCTCGACAGCATAAGTAATTAGATCCCTGGTGTCTGGGGCCCTGGCACCGATTAGGAGGGAAGTAAACTACGCTGGAGCTGATGCTGACTCATTTTTCTTTTTCACAAGGGCCTAGAGGCCACAAGGGTCAGAACCGGCTGCCTGGACCCTTCCTGGGCTGAAAGACCAAGCAGCCCTTCAGCACTTCCAGAGCTAAAGCCTAGAGACTGAGCCCCCCACCCTCTTTTCCCTAACTGTCTTCAAGACATGATTCCCAAATGGACCAGTGATTAGGAGGAAAATGTATTGTACTATAACAGGGAGAAATAATTAGGCTAGATAATAAGAAAGGGAAGCGTACCTTGTAAGAGGTTCTGCATGTGGTGACATGAGCTTGGTATATTTTATCTATCATGTTTCCTTGGTAGACAAGGAATGTATTGTATTGAATCGGTAGAATTAATAAACATCTTCGTCAGCAAGAACAACATGTCTCTAAGAATCTTGGTGACCCAGAAATGACAATGAGGAAAAGATTAGATGACCTGGATGCTCTTGTAAACTGAGAAGGAGATCCGGGAACCAAACTGGGCAACGTTTGCACATAGGATAGAGAACTAAAGCACAGGGGGCGGGCTTGAGTGGTATAAAGGATAAACAAAACCCAAACGCTCAAAGTCGTGGGCTTGGTGCCCGCTGTCATTTCCCCTACTGCCATGTTGCTACCAGCGTAAATAAACCCAGAGAACCCACATCTTGCACCTGCATGCCTACCCCTGTCTAGGAGCTGGGGAAGGTCATTCTCTTGGTAGTTCCTGTGATTCCACTTGGGTGCTAGCTATCATGACAGCCTCCTGTCTTGATTATTCTCCCTGCCCCTTATCAAGAGCCAGGGAGGTCTGAGCTTTCCCACAAGTAATTAGCTTAGAGAGTCAGCAAACAGTCCTGAGCAATGATGCCAAAAATAAAAGGATGGAGGGATGTACGTGATTAAATAAATTTGGGGGTGCTGCATACCGTAACCTTCTTTAGGAGCGCCACAGTACTCATTAGCTGTTTTTTTTTTTTTTTTTTTTGGCTGTGTCGGGTCTTCATTGCTGCGCTCGGACTTTTTCTATTTGCGGCAAGAGGGGCGTACTCTTTGTTGCGGTGCGTGGGCTTCTCGTTGCGGTGGCTTCTCTTGTTGCAGAGCACGGGCTCTAGGCGTGTGGACTTCAGTAGCTGTAGCTTGTGGGCTCCAGAGCACAGGCTCAGTAGTTGTGGCGCACGGGCTTAGATGCTCCGCGGCACGTGGGATCTTCCCGGACCAGGGATCGAACCCGTGTCCCCTACACTGGCAGGCGGATTCTTTAACCAGTGTGCCACCAGGAAAGTCCCCGCATTAGCATTATAAAAGCTCTGAGAAGTCCTGCAGTAAATAACCTACTCAGCTTTGTTTAACCCATTGTTTCCCAAACTGCTTTGATTAAGGGATCTTTTTCACAGATACCTACCAACATCCTGCGGAACCCTCTGAAAAAATGTTCTTGGTGCAGCTAAGACTTTTGACTGCAGGTAAGAAGACGGACTGGAGCCTGATTCAACCCAGGACCACAGTGACCTAATCTAAGAGGAGATGCTGAAATCGGCTGTGTTCACCTGAAAATAGCAGTAGCACATATTTGCTGGGCACTTACAGAGTTCATGGGTTTCCAGTCGCAGAAACTGAGATTAGAGGAACTAAAAGTGACGTGCCCAGTGACATATAAGACGTGGCCAGGCCAAGACTGAAACTTGGCCTTCCTGACTTGGGTCTGTCTCATAAACCCTCTGGGCTTTAATCTCCTTATGTATGTAACATGATCAGTGTACCTACCCTTATAAAGTTGCAGTGAGGAGTAACTGAGATAATAAAGGGCTTAATGCAGGGCTTAGCACATAGTAAGCTTTTAAGAAGTGTTTTCGGCACAACAGACCCCACAGAAGGCTGGACTTACCCTCTCCAGTGACAGTGACGGGGAGCTCAGTATCTTACAAAGCCCTCTGGGGCAGCTCTAGCTATTATTAGAATAGTCACCTGGATATTGAGGCAAATATGTGTCTCCCCTTCCCCCTAAGTCCTAACTCCGCCCTGAGAGCAGCCCCCAACTCTTGTCCACAAGAGTAGCCCCACAGGGACCTCAGACCAGGATGGCATCCCTGAGTCCCTTCCTCTTGCCCACTCATCCCCTCCCCCAGTGCATTGAGCTTGGAGGACAAGACATTTTGCCATCAGCTTAGGACCTGTGAGCATTTCTTCCTCTTTATCCCTCCCTTGGGCAGAACGCCTGGTTTGTCTACCTGGAAAGGTCGGCCTCTGCCACAGGGCACTCAGCCCATGAGGAGAGGGGAAGGACTTCAATCTCAGCTCACCTGGGATGACCTTGAGGAGAGCCAAGGTCAGGATCAGGGACATGCCGGCCAGCCCTCCCTGTGCACTTCATTTCAGGCTGACTGAGATCCACCGACCATTGCCGAGGCCCATGGGGGAAGGTCCAGCCTGACTGCTGGACGCGGAGCCGGCAGACGCAGGTTCAGGGAGGATGAGAGTGGGACAAGGCACCCATCCCCAACAGCATCCTGAAGGTGAGGAGTCCCTGAGAGGCCCAGAGGGTGGAGGGAGAGAGCGACATTATGTGGTTTAACCCCTAGGTGGCCCATGCTATGTATCAGCACTGTTCTTTATCTGTAGATTATCTCATTTATCTTCACACGACCCTATCTGCTCCCTTTTGAGAGATGACCAAACCAGGCCAAAGAGAGGTTAAGGAACTGGCCCAAGACCACACAGGAAAGAAGCAATACACCTGGCGTGTGAACCCAGGCCATCTAGCTCTAGAGCCTGCAGATCTGAACTACAGATCTTCCCGACGCTATACCATCTGGAACAGTCCAGGGAAGAAAGCACCAGAGGAAGAAAAGGTTAGAACAGAGACTAAAAAGGTACAGAAAATTCAGAACATTGGAGACAAAACGAAAGCCCATTATCCAGGGGAACATAATGGCAAACAGCATAGACACGGGCCTGGATGCACGGTGGACCGCGGATGCCGGCTGGACAAGCAGAGGCCAAGGGTAAGTTGGTTTCACCCACCCTTCAAGCTGAGGATTGTCACCACACAGAAGAGACAGGCTAGAGTGAATGGAAGGCAGAGTCCCAGCTACGCCTCTTCTGGGACAGAAACACAGAGATGAATAAAGTCCCCACCCCAAGGAGCTCACAGTCTGTGGGCAAAGGCCATTGCAGTGGCCATAGCAATGAGATGAACTTGACAGGGCCCCTCCCGCAGGTCTAGTCCCTGTGACTCTGAAAGACAGCATCTCCCCATGAAAGGAGTTTGGTAGCTGCTCGGCTGCATCGTAAAGCAAGTCAGACTCCGGTGTGAAAGTTTCTGGAGTCCCATTAGTGCCCAGTGTCGCCTACCCTCCACACTCTCAATGAATTAACTCGGTGACGGAGATGGAGGAGATGCCAGAGTCCCCCATCGTCTTCCCTAACCTTGGGACAAATTAAATCAAATTCCACTGCAAGGCCTGAAGGCGTAAACTTTGTAGCCTGCACCAGTATATTGTGCCAGGCAGGCGGGCTCCCAGGTACTAACTACTTCATTCGGCAAGTTAAACAAACGATATGATACCTAAATTCAAGGAGAGGCGTCCAGGAGCTATGGAGTACACACCACTGGGACTTGACAATGAACAAAGCAAAACAGAACTGCTAAACTAATGGCTCAAAGTATTTCTCTGTCTATCCTTTAAGATTTAGCTTGGGGCCTCCGTTCACCCCTCCTCCAGGAAGCCCTCCGTACTGACACCATCTCTGTGGATCTTTTGTCTCCAGAAGGCTGTATGGCCTGGTGGTTAGGAGCATGGCTCTGGTCTTGGCTAGCGGGGGGTTTACCATGGACTGCTTGTGTGACTCGGCACCTTGCTCAACCTTCAAGTCACTCCAAGCTTCAGTGTCTTTAAATGTAAAATGGAGATGATAATAGCTTCCATCTCCTCAGGTGGCTGCCAGGGTTTCTAGTTAATCCATGCAAGGATGTTAGCACATAGGAAGGTCTCCATAAATCAGAATTATTTCTATTATTATCCTCATTGTCGTCACCATCCTTTGGTTATCCTATTTATATTGTTAGTAACTATTGCAATGTTGGGGTCTCCAAGGGATGCCCAATAAGTAGCAGCCATCTTTTTCACTTAGTCCAGAAAAAAAAGTTTAATGAAACAAATAGATGGAGATCAAAACATTGACAGTGTTACAGACAGAGGCTGAGTTGGAAAATGTAACTTAATGTAAGAGAGGATGGGCGGGAGAATGAATCCAGGGTTTAAGGGTCACGGCAATGCCGAACAGGGCAGACTTCTGTGTGGGAGGCCAAGCCTGTCTACTGCAGGGTAGAGCCCTCAGGTTCTCTTCTGGAACAGATCACTCCCGTGAGACAGGAGGCACCACACAGGCATCGTGGGTTTTCCTCCTAAATTTACCAATTGGTAAGATGAGTCATTCCATCTCCCCAGGGTAGAAAAATAAATGGGTGAAAAGGGACCCAGAGTTAGGCTAATAGAACTCCTTTCACAGGAAGAACCATCCGGAGTTGGGGAAAAGCCTTTCCCAATAACACATAGGAGACAATGAGATGTGGTGACTTTGGAGTCCAGCAGGATGGATTTGAACCCATTCTCCCCTCACTTAACGCGTTATGTGATTTGGGGAAAAAACCTTAATCTTTTAGATTAAGGCTCCAATAAAACCTGGCTTTAACAGCACACAAATCATTCAGAAGAAGTCACCAGCACTTTCCTGAGCTTGGTCCTTGGTTCTTTGTTCCCAGAATCCGGACACGTCCATGGATCCTGAGCCTGGCACTGCCTGGGCTTTGGCTTTCCGACTTCCTCCACTCATGTCCTCATTGCTGACCCTGCTGCCTACTTCTAGAGCTTCTAGAGCAGAGACAAAGCTCACACTTACCCAAGCAGACCCATGACCAGACCAGCCACCTCAGATATATGTCCACTTGCTCCCAGTCAAAATGCAGCTTAATATCAATCCTGCACTGGAGGATAAGCATCCAGCCTCTCCTGCTTCTTCCAGCTCCTGGACGTCTCCCTCACTGACGGGTGGCAAAGTGAGGAAGCATGTGCCTCCAGTCCCAGAGAAGAAATGGATACAGGGTAGCAATTTGTATGTGGTGCTACAGAGTTGAAAAAGAACTTCCACGTACGTACATTAGCTCCTTTGGCCTTCGCTGTAAGTAGGAATTATCACCCCACTTTCAGGAAGAGAAAACTGAGTCTGGGAATAGTAGAGCATTTTGGAGGATGGTGAGTCCCTTTCTGGATACCCTTGATGGTTGACCATGGCAGCATTAATTGTACGAAATGACTTCATCTTCCTGGTTACAGCTGATTGGACAAAAGTGAGCACATGACTCAAGCTGAGCCAATCAGGTTCTCCTCCCAGTAATGTGTGGAATTCATAATTCACACTGCCGGGGAAGTTGGAAACAGTGGGGCAACCATCTGATGTGTCAAAAGGATAGATGAAACCAGACCAGAGAGAATGAGATTGAAATGTGAAGCACAGTCCCAGAGAAAATCCAAGATGAAAGACTCTCTGGCTCCAGAGAAAGCAAGATACACAGACAGGGTGACTGCAGTGTCTCTTGGTGGCTTCCCGGTCAATGATCTCTGTATCCCTGCAAAAATATTCTGTTTTTGTTTAGGCCAAGTTGGTCTCTGATACTTGCAAGTGGAAGAATATTAATTAAAATACTCAGAATGGTTAAGAGTCAAGCTATCGAGTCTCTAATCTCCTCTAGCTCCAAATCCCACCCTCCTGGTTGGCTATGGGGAAGGTGGGTTCTGGAGGGACCTGTGGCTTCTTCCAGGAGAGAGGAGGGAAATCCTGAAAGCAAAGCTAATGAGGAGATGTACAGACTCAAAGCCTACTCCCTGTGTCCCAGACCCAGTAGAATCTGGAATCCCAAACCAGGAGACAGTTCCCATTCTGTGACTCCTATCATGGCAATTCTCCACTAGGAAGGATGGTGATTCTCAGCTCTCCTGAGGATCTTCTAACTAGTTTTGTTTGTGTTTTACCAAAAAAGACATGATTCTGAACTTTTCATTGGAATACCCAGGACAATCCATAGTCATTCACTTCCATGCTCCTGAATCTGAAGACCTGCTCATTAATCTACCATAAGAGAGAAATTCACCTTTTCTTTTCCTGATTTTGGCATCAACCACACTGGCAGTCTGGCTGCTTCTAGTAGAAGGCAGCGGCACCATGGAGTCACCTGCTCCCCAGTGTGTGCACCAAGGAGTGGACGTGGGGACTCATCAGAGTTGTTAGTGGGGGCAAGTCAGAGGCTACGGGGGAATTCTACCCCTGGGAAGGGGACCCGGAACTCCTGATCAAGTCCTGATTCATGTTTCTCAATAAACATTACGTCGGGCTTCCCTGGTGGCGCAGTGGTTGAGAATCTGCCTGCTAATGCAGGAGACACAGGTTCGAGCCCTGGTCTGGGAAGATCCCACGTGCCGCGGAGCAACTAGGCCCGTGAGCCACAACTACTGAGCCTGCGGTCTGGAGCCTGTGCTCCGCAACAAGAGAGGCCGCGATAGTGAAGAGGCCTGTGCACCGTGATTAAGAGTGGCCGCCGCTTGAGGCCCACGCACCATGATGAAGAGTGGCCCCCGCTTGCCACAACTAGAGAAAACCCTCGCACAGAAACGAAGACCCAACACAGTCAAAAATAAATAAATAAAAGATTACTATTAAAAATAAATAAATAAACATTACGTCAATAAACTAATCCCATCCATCACTCAGGCCCTCATCCCCACCACCAACCTTCATTGGCCCAATCCAACCCACACTCACTCCCTAAACATCCTTCAGCTCTTCTTGCTTTCATCAGAACTGCTATTATTCTTGATTAGATTCTTCATTCTTATCACATAGATTAGCAAAAAATAATTCTCTGGACTCCCCATCAATCCTCTCTCTCTGCCCCAATCTAGCTTCCACACCAGTGGCTGCCCAGTGGTCTTCCTAAAAGAGTCCTATCACTCCCAGATTAACAGACACAGGAGCTCCCACCAAGGTCCCCTGAGTCCTGCCCCTGCCCATCGCTCGAGCTCCACCTCTTACCTTACCCCTTGCACTGGGGCGGCACTGAGCTGTTGACCTCATGAAGCTCTTTCAAGACTCCATGCCTTTGCACAGACAGCTCCCTTTGCCTGAAGTGCCTTATCCCTCCCCTTCCCTTGGTCTGTCTAACTCCTGCACAGCCTTCCTGACTCACCTCTGGCACACATCCTCTGGGAAGTTTTTCCCAACTCCATTCCCCTGTTCCCACCCATGGGCCTGGGTTCATCTTACTTGGTCCTCAGCACTGCTCACCCATAAGGTAACTTGCCTGTAGCCACCACCCAGGTGTGAGCACCTTGAGGGCAAGGATGCTTCTTATTCATCTTTAGTATCAAGAAGAAACGATGATTGCTCTTCAAAATAGAACCGACTATGGCTGCTTTTACATCCTGGAAGAATGGCAAAATTCCTATCAGAGGAGATGACGTCTTATCTAGGAAAATACATGGAGGCACTTCTTTGGACTCAAAGGAATTGTATAATAAGGTAAGGCAATGTTCTAGTTCCCCGGACAGTCCAGGAGAGGAGGCACGCAGCTCTCGGGAAAACAGAGGGAAGTGGGGGAGTGTGTGAGAAAGGCTATAGGGGATAGTGGACCCAGCAAGTAGGCTGAGGGCCTTAGGAGGAAAGGGGGACAGTGGACATCTCTGGGGAAGTGTGGGCTAAGGGACATGGAGAAACAAGGTGATGGATATTCCAGTTTAAAGTGTTTCTTGTACTGTGCTTTCCCAGGCTGCAATCCCTCCTCTGCCCTACCCTCCCCCAATGACTGCAAACCTTCAGGACAAGTCTATCGCGTAACAGCAGCTATGGGGTGATGGTGCTTTGAAAACAATGAAGGAAACGAGGCCCTGTCCAGCATGGAGAGAGACAATACACAGAGGGAGAGCTACAGAGGGGTGCTGACGGGTGCATGACTGAGAAGTCAGGGAAGCAAAAAGTCAGAAGTGAAAGGTAAGCATGAGAACAAAAACTGCCCCAGGAATTTGCAGAAAGCTTGGGGAAGGCACTGAAGGAAGGAGAGAGCTTATCATTTTCTTTAAATGTTCAACCCATGTTCAAATGAATTGAATCAAAACTGTGGTCAGTTTGGGGACTTCTGAGACTGGCTTGCATGCATATGGGGCAGCTGTCTTCTGTGGCACATGGGAGAGGTGAAGAATGTCCAAAATTCTTAGCAAAGAGTATTCCCCATGGCTGTAGCAGAGGGTGTAAGAAGAGGGAGGCTTTGGAAAGAGATGAGCAGTGACAAGGTTTTCTTAGAAAGGCTGGTGAGAACAGCGGAGGAAACAAAATCTTCAAATGCCTGAGCAAGAGCAAACCTTAGGGAACACCTGGTCCTCAGATGGCAAATAGAGCTCAACGTAAGTACCAACTCTGATCGGCTGGTAGTGGCTGTCAGAGTATTACCTTAAGAATTCTAAGGCTCATCTGGAGTCAGCAATAAAGATTTCAGTGATCAATTAATACTGTCTGCCACTGGTGCAGCAAGGGGAATGAGAGCATGTGTGCCACATATTTGCCATCTCTAATCTAGCCCAACTCCTCGTTTTATAGAGGGAAAAGGGGAGGAACTTACCCGAAGTCACATAGTCAGTGGCCAGAGCAAGTCTAGTGTTGAGTTCTGGCTTCTTCTGTGCCCTGTGCTACCTACATATACATGAAACACAAGGTAGGAAAGTGGGAAAATTAACATCTTGGCTAGCTACCTGGTCAGACTAAGCAGTGCAGAAGCACAGATTATGCCAGAGGAACGGACAAAGGGAAACTCTATTAGGTTTATACCAGGAACAGGATCTGGCCAATCTCTGTTCACTTTGAAGACAGGTTCACCTGCTTTAGGGTGCAGGGTTGTTACAGTTTCCGTTAACACAGCAGTGTGACCAGGACCCAAGCTCAGACGTAGGGCTTGAAATCCCCATGGCAAGGAAAGAAGAAGACAGGGTGACCTGGGTAGTTCGTGTCTTTAGAGTCTTATGCATTCATTCAACGAACATTTTTTGAGCACCTTTGAACAAACTACTGAGCTGGAAGCTGGGGCTAACAGTTCTCGAGGCGTTCCCATCAAGGATCGGGCGGAGACAGGCATGAAACAGCTAATTATACAATTAGTTATTGAATTGTAAATGGCAATAAATACCATGAAGAGGTGCAGGGAGCTCTGACAGCAAACAACCCGGGGGTCTGGTGTAATCTGGAGAAGGAGGGAAAGCTTCCCCGAGGAAGCGACATTTCAGCTGAGACTCAGAGGATTGGAACAGGAGTTAGTGATGGATGGGGAGTAGAGGGAGGCAGCGAGAGGAAGACAGGGAGACAGGGCAGAGGGAAGAACCTGTTAAAGGGCCTAAGGAGGGAAGAAACATGACATATTTGAGGAATTGAAAGGCCAGAAGGGCTGGAACACAAAATATGCATTTTCTCTATCAGATTGCTGTTGTCGGGGAAGAAGAGTTAGGAACCAACAAAGGATAAAGCTGTGACAATGGGACTCAGCAGAAATGGCAGCCTAAGCCCTCCCCACCTCCTCCCACTCCCACCTGCAACCTACGTGGAGTCTCAGCGTGAGTTTTTAGAAGGCAGTCCTTGGGGACTGACAGCTCAGGCACACACCTGGGAGAGTGGAGCCCTGGCTGTCTTTGAGCCCTCACCTGCCCCCTCAGCCAATCACCTTTGCGCAGCATATAACGGCACAGCCATACATGGTGGTCCGTCCCCACCCCCTCATCCCAACCCCCAGAAAGTACGTTAGATCCCTGTGCATAGGAAACACCTGGAGAGTCTGTTAAAAGGCAGGTTCTGACTCTAGCCTGGGGTAGGGGGTCACACTCCCTATCTCTAGACCATGCTTTGAATAGCAAAGAACTAGCAGACAAGTTGTGAATGTCTGGGCTTTAACATCCCAGAGCAAACTGTGACGAAAAAGAAATCCATGGAAAATGATTCTGCTTGATTAAATGAAATCCTTTTGGATTATTTCCCACTGTGCACCAGGTCTTTTCATGCTGGAGACAGGCAAACGTGGCACAGCCCTTGTGCACAAGAGAAGGCGCCCAGAACCTGTGGGACAGATGAGTGTTGGATGCTTCCAACACCCGGGCGGGAGGTAATCACTTCCATTAAAAGAGCCATGGAGCCCAGAAGGAATGACTAGTGCTAATCAGAAAAATCTGGGAAGACTCCTAGGGAGAGGTGACATTTGTGGTAGGAACAGGATTTCAGCAGGTGGAAGATGGGAAAAGGTAAGAAAAGAGCCAAGGTATGCCTCAACCAATCAATCAGTATGTAAGTGCATGAAATTTTTTTAATTAAAAAAATGAATACAAAGAACCAAAATGTAAAGAGATGTGAAGATCCCAAGCATACAGACATTGACATTCATGGAAAAGGGGGGTTCATGGGAGGCAGAGCTAAAATATTAGTTCAACATCAGGCTATTCTGGGCCTTGAATGTCAGGCTTAGAGAAGAGAAACAGGAGATTCATGTATTTTACTAAAAATGAAAAAGTGAAGCCCCACCAAGCAGAGTCTGGGGCCACCTTTGTGAGCTGTGGTCCTGTGCGGTCCCCATCAGGGCTCCCAGGACTGACGTGTCCCAGGCAGCTTGCGGAGGCTTGAGGCCCCAGCAGTTCGATATAGAACCGCTTTCCAGTGTCTGGGCTTGTGCTGTCAGCACAAGAAGGTGAGGACAACAATGCCGGAGGACAGACATCACACTGCACCTGTGGGGAAAGCGGGCTGGGGGCACGCAGCTGGAGAGAAGAGCTTTCAGCCACAGAAAAGGCGACCTCTGAAAAGAACTCACTGATGAGATGTGAAAGATAAAGCCCAAGGCCCTCAAAAAGAAACCGTCAAGTTGCGCTTACAAGATAGGAGGCGATGAAGAGAAATGGATGGTTTCACAGGGAGGAGCTCTTCAAGAGGCTGCGGAGCCCCGGCGCCAGAACCGAGCCTCCTCCCCAGGCCCCTCCCCCAGGATCTCCACCTCACCTGTCCCCACCACCAGGTCATGTGGCCCCCTCCTGCAGCCCCTCCAGCCCCGGACCCCAGATCCCAGTCCTGCCCCAGCTCTGACCTTGTGCTCCCTTCTACCAGTGGCCTCCGTCTTGCCCCAGAGAGGCAACTAGCACACTAGGCACCTAGATCTTGTTTCCTAGACACCATTCTCCACCAAAAGAGACCAGGGTTATTTTTTTTTTTTTTTTTTTTTTTGCGGTACGCGGGCCTCTCACTGTTGTGGCCTCTCCCGTTGCGGAGCCCAGGCTCCGGACGCGCAGGCTCAGCGGCTATGGCTCACGGGCCCAGCCGCTCCGCGGCATGTGGGATCTTCCCGGACCGGGGCATGAACCTGCGTCCCCTGCATCAGCAGGCAGACTCTCAACCACTGTGCCACCAGGGAAGCCCGAGACCAGGGTTCTTTTTTTTTTTTTTTGCGGTACGCGGGCCTCTCACTGTTGTGGCCTCTCCCGTTGCGGAGCCCAGGCTCCGGACGCGCAGGCTCAGCGGCTATGGCTCACGGGCCCAGCCGCTCCGCGGCATGTGGGATCTTCCCGGACCGGGGCATGAACCTGCGTCCCCTGCATCAGCAGGCAGACTCTCAACCACTGTGCCACCAGGGAAGCCCGAGACCAGGGTTCTTTAAAGAAAAGGCTAATCCCATGACTCGGGCAGGGAAAATACAAGCTGAGCCCGGAACACCTTGCCTGTGTGCCCTGGCTGTCCCCTCCTCCTGGGCTTCCCTCTCACCAGGTCTTCTCACTCCCTCCAATGACACGCCATCAAATAAACAGCACACCTGCGCCCATGTTCAACCCTCTGGTGCTGATTGGAGACCTGGCAACGCACTGTAGGCCAGTACAGCACCTTTGGAGATCCAAAGCAGCTGGGTGCAAACCCCGGCTCTGTCTGGTACTAACTTCACCTGTCTGAGCCTCAGTTTTTTCCTCTAGAAAATGGGGATACTGATACCTTCCTCCTGAGATTCTGGGAGGCCTCAGGTAGGTGATCCGTGCTGAGACACTAGGCTCAGTGCTTACCCAGCAAACACTAAATGGTGGTATTTTATTCACCATGATGTGTTCACCTGCCCTGTGAGATCCTGAGCTCGGCCCCATCTACTCTTCCCATCCCCGGACGCCCAGCACTGAGCCTGGCACCCCAAGAGTGATCAGTCTGTGTTTCTTAGGTTGCTTAATTGAATTTCAGGCTGATATTTACCGACCAACCCTCATTGACCAGAATGTACTGACTGGTACCTTCCAGCTGACCTTCAGTGTGTGTCCACACATTGATTGGGCTTGTCCTGCCAATGTCCACTGATTGACACCTACCTGAGACAGCCCCTCAGAGCATCTCCCAGGGTCCCAGTCTCCGCAGTGAAAGCCCACAGGAAAAAAAAGCTCTCTCTGACTCTCCCTCCACCTGCCTTTCTCGTGCTCTCTCTGACACTCCCATTTCTCTGTGTCTCCATCCCATCTCATCTCAGCCTCTGTCCTTTGTCGGCATCACAGTGTCTGGCTTTCTCTGTGTCTCTGTGACCCTGTTCTTTCGCTGGGTCTCTGCCACCTTTGTGGGCTCCTTCTCTGTGGCTTTTCCCCTTGCCACCATCTTCGCCTCCTACAGAAAAGCTGTCCCCTCCCCTTCCTGGTGGCCCTCACTGTTCACCCTCAAGGACATGGCACTCAGTGACACAATCGCACATTTGTTGTTACCCCTTTATTGTTCTCCTGGTGACAGACTGTCTTTTCATCCCTACTCTTGAGGAATTCGATGCAGATGGTTTTCTTATCTGCTCCATCTGGGATGCCTGCTTTCCCCCTCCTGTCCCCTTCCCCCAATCCTAGAACTTCCAGCTGTGGCATCATCTAGAGATCAGGGGAGGAAACTCAAGATCTGGGAAGGGGAAGACCTCCATAGGCCTGAGAGAGGATTGTAGGAAGCAGCCTGAGGATCCCCCAGCTAACACATCAGGGAGGGAAGGATGTGGTCACGTGTGCTACATACACAGGGAGGCACGCCTGAGGAGGAGGAACACATGCTCCACTCCAAAGTCATCACGGACAGTTCATACATCATGTATCTCAGCCACTCATCTAAGAGCACAGACAGATGCTCTATGTATTGGAGGACATGGTATAGGAGGGTGAAAATGTGAATTTGGGTGGGAAAGGGGCACACACATAACATTCGATCCTTTGTTCTGATGAAACCAATTAGCGACGTGTGCCACACCTGAACAGAGCTTCTAGTGCTATCACATTGCCTGCTTTTGCTCTTTTCCTTCTCCCTAAGGGCTACAAGTCCTAGATGGAGGCTGCTCCTTCAGCCCAGCTGCCAGAATGAAGAAGACATGCAGAGCAAAACAGAGCGGAGACATGGCACCTGACCTGCAGGTAATAGGTAAAGAGATGGGAACATAAACAAGTGTTCTTTATGAACCACTGAAAATTTAGGGATTGTTTGTTACAGCAGCATAACCTAATGAAAGCTGACTGAAACATCTCACGTAGTCCCAAGGCTTTAAATACTATTCATATGCTGATGGTTCTTGTATGTATATCACCAGGCAGGCCCTCTTCTCTGAGCTTCAGACCCATACATTCAACTGCATATTCCCATCTCCACTTGTGTATCTAACAGGCATTTCAAACATAGCATCCACCATGTAATTAAACAAAAATTTGAGAACCATTGCTCTTCTACTTGCCATCATATACAAAATGTCCTGAGCCATCACTTAAAACACACTATGTGACATTATAGATGTCTGTTGTCAACTTAGTGTCACACCTACATACATCATGCCACATGCCATTGTATCAAAGTGAACCTATCCTTTATTTTATTTTCAGGTTTTTTGCGAAATATTTTTCAAATTGTAAGAGGAATATAGGCTTGTTGTAACAATTGAAATGTACAATAGAAAGGTTATAAATTACGGCTTTCCCAGTCCCCCCTCCACTACCTCTCCTCTGATGTAACCAATGTTAATATCCTGTTATGTGACCTTTAAGTGGACATTTATGATGAACAATTTTAGATATCCCTAAAATCATCAGGGCAAAAATCTACCCTCTATAATGGCAGTCGGTACGAGCAAGGCAGGGTGTGAAAATCCATCGCTCGCTTTCAGCCACAAGTTAAGGAATCCCCGGAAGTTGCCTATGCCTCCAACAAGAAAGAGTAATCAGAGCTGGCTGGTGCCCATGCAGTTTAAGTGGATCAGCAAACTGGCAGGCTCTGCCTCTGAGAGGGACACCCACGCTGATAGTTAACCCCGGGGCTAGAGTTCTGGGAGAGAGCCAGCTTTGCATGTATGAGCTCATGAGTAAAGTTCAAGTGCCTGCATCTCCAGGTTATGTTCAGAAATAGTGGAATCTGGTGATGGAAATCCTGCATCAGGCAGACGCGGGTTTAAATTCCACTCTGCCATTTTCTGTATGCACTTGGGCAATTCACTCCTCTAAACCTCAGTTTACTCGTCTGACAAACAGAAATAAGAATAACACCTATGTATTAGTCAGTGTCCAATCAAAAACACAGAAGCCACTCGATATATTCCAGGTATTGATGAAGGGAATTAGAAGCTTCCACAGCTGTTGGAAGGGCTGGGAAAGCAACCGTTGGGAAATTTACATTGAAGACCTCAGCTACGTCACTACAGCAGGTATTTTTTCCTTAGGAAGTGCCTGCTGACCTTCTCAGGCTGCAGGAGGGAAGCAGGTGAATCTCAGAAGCTCATATGGAAGGTGCTTCAAAACTCATGTCTAAGTATCTACCTGACTTTCTTCTCCACTTTCCAAATCTCCTACGAGCATCTTTCTTGGCCAACTCAAACCAGGAACCAAATGAGGAAGGGCATTCTGGGAAATGTAGGTCCCAGTTTCTCCTCTGCAATGCAAGAAACACCTGATGACAGGTAGCCATGACGCCACATAGACAACAGACAACCTGCTGTGACCTGCCACATAGGATTCTTAGGAAATTAAATGAAATAATGCAGATAAATTCTTAGTCAATTGTCTGACACATAGTTAATTCTCAATAAGTGGCAGTTATTACAATTGTTTTTATAATTTTGATCCTGGAACTGGTGGCTTTCCACCCAGCCCAGCACACCCACTGCATTTCACGTTACAGAAAGCCTTAGGCATTTAGGTTCCTGTCAAAAGATACATTCCCCATCGCCTCACATCACTCAGCAGGTTCTATCATTTCTTTTTCAGATCCCATTGTAATGGCAGCATTTGTAAATTGCTGATCCTTTAATTCCCCATAAGCACACGTTCTGACTGAATGTATTGAAATCAATTACACTCAGGGACATGAACTAAATTCTCTACTTCTGTGTCTCATAGTTTTGGATTCCGTGACAATTGTACCCAAAATGACCACCCAAAAAGAGCCTTATGCTACAGGTGTGTCTTCTCCGTCATCCGTCAGTCCAGGCACAAGGAAATCCAATAACAACCCCATTTGTGAGCAAGCAGCCCTAGCCTTACGATTGCTATCACCAAAACAAATACATTTCAGGATAATAAAATGTTTCCAATAAGACTTAATTTTTAAAACCCAAACCGCATGCAAACTTACTCTCATGAGACTTAAATTCAAGCCATTCCATGGGTAACAAAATTATACTTGGAAAGAATCCAAACTGATTGGACCTCAAAATTCAAAATTCAATTGTAGACAATAAAATCGGTTATAAACCACAAGGGCCTTTGCCAAGTCGTCACCTGCTCTGAAAAGCATAATCCAAACATCACATGGTCACAGGTCAGTGCTTCCCGCCAAGAAATCCATTTTACAAACAAACCTAGGGTAACAGCACCCAGATCTGTAATTCCTTATCCCGATTAATGATGGGCCCACACACTGTCACATCCACGGTGACCACGTAAAGCTAACATTCTGAGGAGCAGCATTACCCTTAAAATTGCAAGAATCTCCAGGGAAAACGACCCAATTTAAACTTATTCTTTCTTTAGCTTAATTTGTTTGGCTCTTTTAAACTTGTTCTGTGCTGTTACCCGTGTCCCGCAAAGACAGGCCCCTTGTTGTTCTCCATAACTCTCCTTTCAGTCAGAAGTCTTCAGTGATTTTAAAATCAAGTTAACCCCTGTTTACCATGATGCCTTCAAAGGACAAGTCAGTGCCTCTAACTAATCTTAGGCAGTCATCTTCCAATTGGCCTTTTTTTTTAACCCCTAAATTCCTGTGCACAATATATCCTTTCAGACTGCCAGTCCATGTCGAGGTGCTGGGGTGAATGAGTCAGCAAACGTCCCAGACCTCAGGGAGCTGACATTCTAATCAGGAGAGACAGGTAAATGAGTAAACAAACAAGATCACTTCAGAATGTGTAAGGGCTGATATGAGAGCCTTTTCATTTCCATTGGTCTGTCTACTCTTAACCAAAGTCACTCGGTCTTGATTACTACAGTGTTATAATGATATCTATCTAGCATCACTAGCTATCTATTTTACGTTTGGTAGTGTATATATGTCCATGCCACTCTCTCACTTTGTCACAGCTTACCCTTCCCCCTCCCCATAGCCTCAAGTCCATTCTCTAGTAGGTCTGTATACTTAATCATTTTTAAATGTCTTTCATTAGTTTTCTAATTTTCTGCATAAAGTTCCTGTGTGTATTTTTTAGATTTATTCCCAGGTATTTCATTTTATTGGAAGTATTATTGACCATTATAAATGGTATCTTTATTTAAGTGCAGTTTTTACTGTTCATTGTTGATATAGAAAATGCAATTAACTTTTTGTACTAGCTTTATATATAGCAAACTTGATAAGCTTTTATTAATTCTATTAATGTATCTGCACATTCTTTGGAGATTTTTATGTTTATAATCAGATCATCTCAAAATAATAACAGTATGATTTTTCTTCACAATTATTGTTTCTTTTTTTTTAAATCTTTGTCTTATTTCATTGGCTAGGGCCTTTGGTGTGCTGTTGAAGAGATGTGGAAATAGCAGGCACCCTCGTCTTGTTTCTCATCTTAAAGGGAATGCTTTCAATGCTTCACGTTTAAATATGATACTTGGTGTAGGTTTTTTGTAGGTTCTCTCTATCAGGTGAGGACATTTCATTCTAGTTTTGCTTTGCAGAAACTTTTTTTTAAAATCATAAATGGATGTTGAATTTTATTAAATTGTCACATCTATTAAAATATTACTTTTCTTCTTTATTTTGTTAAAGCAGGAAATCACTTTAATTTTTTAGGCTTTAATGTTTACCCAGTCTTACGTACCTTGAGTAAACTAGGTCATGGAATAGTTTAATACCTGGCAAAATTTGTTTACCAGTATTTGGTTTAAAATTCTGTATCTGTGTTCTTGGGTGAGATTAGCTTATAATTTTAATTTCTCATACTGTCCTTGAACAGGATATACTATCAAGATTGTGCTAGCCTTATAAAATGGATTGTGGTATGTTTCCTCTTTTTCTGCACTATGGATAGTTTGTGTAAGATTGGAAATATCTATTCCAATAGATATCTGGTGGCAGAACTCCTGAGTAAAATCATTTGGGAGGGTCTGTTTTTTTTTTAGGGTACATTTTTAAACTAATAATTCAATTTATTTAATAATTACAGTACTGATCAAGTTTTATATTTCTTCTTGAGTCAGTTTTTGTAGTTTATATTTCTTTAGAAATTTTTTTTTTCATTTCATCTAAGTTTTCCAAAGAATTAGCACAAAGTTCTTCACTATACCTTCTTATCTTTTAAATCTCTGCAGCATCTATAAATATGTTCCCTTTTTTAACTCCTTGTATTATCTTTCTTTCTTTTTTTCTTGATCAATCTCACCAGAGATTTTTCAATTTTATTAGTTTTCTCAAAAAAAGAAAAAAACCAAACTTTTTCTGAGTTGGATCTTTCTACTGTATGTTTGATTTCCATTTCATAAATGTTTGCTCTTGTTTTTGATATTTCCTACCTCCTAATTTTTGGATAATTTTTATATTATTCATTTTTAAATTCTTAAGTCAGATATTTAGTTCGGGGGTTCCCAAACTGGTGCAATTTTGCCCCATAGGGAACATTTAGCCATATTTGGAGACGTTATTTGTTGTCACAACTGAGGAGAAAATGATATTGACATCTACTGGGTAGCAGCCAGGGATGCTGCTAAACATCCCACAATGCACAGAACAGCCCCCAACAACAGAGAACTTGCAGTCCAAAATGTCAATACTGATGAGGTTGAGAAGCCCTGTTCTAGCTTATTAATCCTCAGCCTTTCATCTTTTCTAATAAGAGCACTTAAAGGTAAAACTTTCCTGCTGAGTATACTTTAGCTGTATCCCATACATATTTATTTCAATTTAAATGAGGTAAAATTGACTTTCTTTTTGGTGTACAGTTCTACGAGTTTTAACATGTGTAGATACGTGTAACTACCATCACAATCAGGATACAAAACAGTTTCATCTCCCCAGAAGATGCTCTCATGCTGCCTCTTTGTAGCCAAACTCTCCCCCTACCATTGGTAACCACTGATCCACTCTCTGTACATCCTGTTTTCCAGGATGTCACAGAAATAGAATCATACAGTATATAAGTGTTTGAAAATGGTTTCCTTCACTCAGCACAATGCCTTTGAGATTCATCCATACTATTGCATGAATCAATAGTTCATTCATTTTTACTGCTAAGTAGTATTCTATAGTATGAATGTAATATCGTCTTTTTATCCATTCACACATTAAAGGACTTTGGGGTTGTTACCATTCTTTTGATGGTTATGAATAGAGCTGCCATTTGTGTACAGATTTGGGGGTGAACATAAGCGTTCATTTCCCTAAATACCCAGGAATAGGATAGCTGGATCACATGGTAAGTGCGTGTTTAAACTTATAATAAAATGCAAACTGATTTCCAGGGTTGGCTGTACCATTTTGATTCCTACCAACAATGTATGAGAGCTCCAGCTACTCTACATACTCACCAGCATTTGGTGTCAGGTTTGGTGTTTTGTTTTATTTTTGTTTTTATTTTAGCCATTCTAATAGGTGTGTAATCATTTTGGTTTTAATTTGTATTTCCATAATGGCTGATAATTTTAAGCATCTTTTCTTGTGTTTATACTTCATTCATATAGCTTCTACAGTGAGATGTCCGTTCAAATCTTTGTCTATTTTTTATTACATTATTTGTTTTCCTGCTATTAAGTTTTTAGCAATTTTGTTGAGGTCTAACTGACATTCAATAAACTGAAGATAACTAAAATGTACATTTTGGTAAGTTTTGACCTATATATCATCAAAACCGAGATAGTGAACATAATCATTACTCCTCAAAATTTCTTTGGAATCCCTCCCTCTCTTCTCCACCCCCCCGCAATTCCCAGGAAACCATTGGTCTGCTTTCTGTCCCCATTGATAAGTTTGCATTTTCAAGAAATTTGTAAAAGTGAAATCATATGGTAGATATTTTTTGTTGGGCTTCTTTCATTTAACAAAATTATTTTTGAGATTCATCCACATAGTATGTGTAGTTCATTCCTTTTTATTGCTTAATATTTTCCATTGTATGGATTTACCACCATTTATTATTGCCTCACTAGTTGATGGACATTTGAGTTTTCTAGTTTTGGACTATCATTTAAAAACAAAAGCTGTTAACCAGTATGAATATTCATAGACAAATATTTGTATGAACATATACTTTCTTTTCTTTTGGTTAAATACTTAGGGATGAAATGCAAAACCATATGGTAGATGCATGTTTAACTTTTTAAGAAACGACCAAACTGGTTTCCAAAGTGGTTTACCATTTTGCATTGTCACCAGAAGTGTATGAGTTCCAGTTCCTTTATATCCTTGCCACACTCGGTACGGTGGGTCTTCTTAATTTTAGCCATTCTAGTAGGTGTGGAGTGGTGTCTCATTGTGGTTTTAATTTACATTTTCCTAATGATTAATGATGTTGTACACTTTTCACATGCTTATTTGCCTTCGATGTATCTTCTCTGGTGAAGTGTCTGTTTAAATCTTTTGCCTATTTTTAATTGGGCTCTTTGTTTTATTATTGAATTTTAAGAGTTCTTTATATATTCTGGACACAAGCTCTTTATCAGATATATGCTGTGCAAATATTTTCTCCCAGTTTATGACTTGTCTTTTCATTCACTTAACAGTGTCTTTTGAAGAGCAGACATCTTTAATTTTGATGAAGTCCAATGTATCAATATGTTCTTTTATAGATGTGCATTTGGTGTCTTATCTAGATATCTTTGCCTAATCTAAAATCACAAGAATTCTCTCCTATTTCCTCCTAGAAATTCCATAGTTTGAGATTTTATTTTCACTTCAATGATCAATCTTGAGTAAATGTTTTATATGGTGTGAGATATGGATCGACGTTTTTTTGTTTTTCTCTCTCTTTTTTTTCCGTATGGATGATCAATTGTTCCAACACCATTTGTTGGAAAGATTATCCTTTCTCTAATGGATCGTCAGTGATCCTATATGTAAAATGACAGTATGAACACTTGTTTCTTCCTACTCCACATGGTTTGGAAGAGGATAAAATGTTGTCATGGTGTTCACGACATTAAAAGCTCTCTGAGGCAGAGTACACAGTGATTAGATGTGTGAGCCCTTGAGTGGGTCAGACCTAGTTCAAGTTCTCGCTTTAGAGTCACACCATCTGAGTCTGAATCTTACCTCACTACTTGCTCTCACTATTTACTCATATTTTCAAATCTTGGGAAGTTAGTAAGTCTTTCTGTACCTCAGGTTTCTTATCGGAAAAATGAGCCTAATAGTTCCTTCCTTGTAGGACTTATTGGAAGACTGAATGTGATAATGTATGTAAAAAGCCAAGCACAGTGTCTGGGATATGCAAGTAAAAAATGATAGCTTCCACGTTAATTTTTCACTGTTGGACCCTCATTACCTAGCACAGGGCTCAATCAATATGATTTAAATAATAAATAAACCTGTCTCTGAAAGCATTTGTAATATGGAAATTCTCCCCACGCACCCAAGCCAGGAGCATTGGTATTGCTGTTTTTGTTGTTATGTTTATACTGTAACCTCTCCCCTGACCCTCACCACACCCTGTCCTCCCCACTTGCATGGTACTTGTCATCTGTGATGTGCTGATCTATTTATAATCCCCCTCCTCGCTATAGTATGAGCTCCTTAAGGGAAAGGACCTGCTCTGCCTTGTTCATCTCTGTATTCTCCACTTCCAGCATGGTTCCTGACCATAGAAGCCCTCAAAACATGTTGAAATGAAGGAATAAAGAGTGAAAGGAAGGACAAAAAACTGATTCTAATTTTTGCCAAATGCCCAAGCCAATGCGAAGCGATTTTCCAAGCCCAGGCCAAAGAGATATTGGAAATTTCAAAGCTCTAATCATTTCATGAGGCCTGATTTTTACTTCTACTTTTCTGTCCATTGCATGTACCTGCACAGCATCAGTATAGGGCCAGGCACATAGCAGAGCTCCCCAAGGGAGGAGACTTTGCCAATCCTTGAGCCTGACGCCTAGTGGCTAAAGTCGGGAATGCAGGCTACTTTTCCAAACAGCTCCAAGCCAGGAGGGTCTCAAACTATCGAAGTGTATGGTTATTGCAGCTTTACTTTACGCTCTGGTGTTTGGTTTTATCTGTGATGATCCAATGGTCCCACGGAGGAGATGTGCTTCTTTTCGAAGACAACTCACCACAGTGGTGGCTTCATCTGGGAAGGACAGCCATCAGGGAGATGGGGTGAGCCATGCTTGGCTCTGCCAGGGGAAAGGGGAGACAGGAAATTTAGGGTTTTGAATAACAGGAAGGCAGCAAGGAGTGATGTGGGCAGGACAGGGTCTGATAGGGAAGCTTCATATGACAGGCCAAGGAGTCTATACTTTATCCTATAGGCAAGGGATGTTTTCACAGAGGTGCGCGCCATAATCAGATCTGGGTTTTAAAAGCATTCATCTTGTTTAGAAACGGGCCAGAAGCCATGCTGAGGAGGGACCCCTCTGGGTGCTGGGGTCTGCTGGGATAAAACGCATCTATGATCAGGCTGAGATGTGACTTAGATGTCTCTGGCTAGCGCTGTCCAGTATCTTTCTCCGTTGCTCCAGGCCCTGGTTCTCCAGCTGATCCTCCTCTGTATCCCATGCTGGTCCACACTGAAACAGACTGGGTCTGCATCCCGACTCCGGCTACCAGCTTTGTGCCTGTGGTCCACTTTCCTCTGTGCCTCAATCTCTCCACTTATAAAAGGGGATAACAATAGAACTCACCTCATATAATTGTGTGGATTAAAATAAGCAAAGGGACATGAAGCCCTTAGAAAGGAGCCTGGTGCCAAGAATGCATTATATAAGCTTTCGTGATGATCCTTATTACTCAGACTGGACAGCCTCGAATCAGGGCTGATACAAATTCTCAGGCTGTCTACCAACACCTGATCAAAGGGTAGACTTCCAGATGAAGTCTTCACCCCTAGTGTTTCTGTAGCTCTCTCTCCTTTCGTTCTCCCTGCCGCTGAAAGGCATTCATGTACATACCAGGGCTATGCCTCTGCTCAGAATTCTGTGCTTACATCTGTGCGGCTGTCTGGAAACTCTTGAGGATACCTTTGTCTGACTTCTTCACTCTTTGTGCTGCAGAAGGAGAGGACTTGGAAGACTTCTAAGCTTTCAGTGGAAAGAGAACAGCTTTCTCTCTAACCAAGGGGCTTCTCAGAAGCCAGCCATGCTATGCTATTTCCCTGGAATCAGTAGTCCCTTCCAAGACCTTGGCAGTTTGATAAAAAGAAAGAAAAGAACGCTGTCCCCCCCGCCCACCTACCCACCCCATAGCTTCACTGGGTGGCTGTTTATTAACTGTTTCCTGCCTACTTATGGGTGAGTCACACAGGCCTTCCCAGCGGCTCCCATCTCTGCTCTCTGGCTCCTTCCAATCAGAAGGCGGTTGCCAAGGGAACCACAGGTACCAGTATCCTGCCATCCCCCTGAATCAAGGCCTAATCTACATTGAAAGAAATTTCTATTCCAGAGCTCAGCAGATTTCACCATTTTACAGCCCACTTAAACGCAGTTACTTCTTCCTTAAAGGAGCTGGCCTTCCTCCAAGGTAATGAAAGCCTGTTCTTCTGCCTGAAACGTTCATGGTGCTACTGAGATTTGCTGATAGATTTAATTTGGTTAATTGATCCCTACTGAGATGTAGGGATCGATTAACAGAGTAGGAAGACAATAAAGCCCTTCGGCAGAGCCATTGCAAGGACTGCACGAGATAAGGCAGGGAAAGTGGTTGGCACCAAGTAGGGACTCAGCAAAAAACCATCCTAAGGGTAAGTGATGACAGTTCAATGAAGGTGCTGCTAACAAGGGAAATGTTGGGGAGCAGAGGAGGTGTCTGGGGACACAGCCTGGAGATGGCTCTCAGAATATGACTCCCTTTGAGAAGGGGCCTCCCATCCTGTGACCCATCTTCAATTTGGATTGTCTCATAATTATCTGGTTTTCTAGTAGAGAAACAGAACCAGTCACCTAACTGCAGGTGCCTTTCTAGAAGTTGAATCTGGACATGGTGTTGTGTCTAATTAATTTGTCAGTGGATTCAAGGAAGCTTTCAAAGAGCAAGAGCCCATTCTTGCCTTTTGGGGTCCCCCATGTTACCACCAGCCCCAGGATGCTTCCTTGCTCCTGCAAATCCCACCCCCATCTATAGAGATCCACTTGCCTCCTCTACACCCCAGAACCACAGGAGACTTTGTACCCAGACTGCTTGCATGGTGACTGAAGGCTTCAAAAGAAAGTATCCCAACAAGCCAGGCAGAAGCTTCATCACCTTTTATGGCCTGGCCTCAGAAGTAACAGGGCTTCACTTCTGTTATGGCCTCTACTAGTCCAACAATCAAAAAAGCCATCCAATTTCTAGGAGAGGGGACATAGAACTCACCTCTAAAGGAGAGTGGTGTACAGGTCACTGTATTAGTTTGCTAGGGCTTCCATAACAAAATAAAATGGACTGAGTGGCTCAAACAACAGAAATGTATTGTCTCACAGTCCTGGAGGCTGGAAGTCCAAAATCAAGGAGTCGGCATGGTCGGTGCCTTCTGAGGGCTCTGAGGGAGAATCTGTTCCATACTTCCCTCCTAGCATCTGATGGTTTACCGACAATCTTTGGCATTCTTCAGCTTGTAGCAGCATCACCTGGATCTCTACCTTCAGCTTCACATGGTGCTCTCCACCTGTGTCCAAATTTCTCCTTTTATAAGGACACCAGTCATATTGGATAAGGCACCCACCGTACTTCAGTCTGACCTCATTTTAACTAATTATATCTGCAATGACCTTATTTCCAAATAAGGTCACATTCTGAGGTGCTGGTGGATAGGACTTCAACATATGAATTTGGGGGGACCCAATCCAATCCATAACGGTCACATTATAACAAGAACATGTGGAATGGGAGATTCTCTTGGAGACTTCTTTGCCACAGTCACCCACCTCAATGGCCAATAAATTTCCATACTTTATCGGAAACCTCTAATCACACAGAGAAGTAATCACGAATGGTAGACGTTTCCCAACAGCTTTCTTGTAATCTTAGGATTCTCTTTACTTAAACAGAGATGTCAGGACCGCTTCCATTCTAAGATCTGCACGGTCTGCTCAATCAGCATGTTTATTTGAGATACGTTGAAGTGGGTATGTTTATAGCCATTTTTAAAACAACTAAATGATATCCAAATCAATCATTTGCAGAACTCCTGAGGCATCTGCTGAATACGATTTGGAAACCTCAGATCCAGGTCAACAGGATACACATGAACAGCCATATACAACGACACAGTTGTTGGCCAGGAGCAGATACCAACTCCAGTCTCACAGTGAGCCCCTGGGCCTGTCCCAGTAGAGGACCCTCCCCATCCCATCTTCTGCTCTGGAAACAGTGGACTCCACTACCTGTAATGCAACGTCCAAAGTCCTATCTCCTCCCACTCTTGCCACCAAAACAAACAAAAAGCGGGAGTTCAAGTGGGGTGAAAGATCCCACTTGGGTATCATATGATTCCACTTATATGTGGTACCTAGAATAGGCAAATCCATAGAGTCAGAAAATAGAAGAGCAGTTACTTTCCCAACAGAGAGGCTGGGAGTGGGGCAAGCGGGGAATAAGGAGCTAGTGTTTAACGGATACAGAGTTTCTGTTTGGCGTGATTAAAAAGTTCTGGACTGTATAGAGGTGATGGTTGTACAACATTGTGAATTTATTCAATGACACTTACTGAGGATTAAAATGGTAAATTCTGTGTTATGTATATTTTATCACAATTTTTAAAAATATATATATCCCATTTGGGGCAGGTGGTAAGCTACGAAACACCGAGACAAACAATCAAACTTTTTTTAGGGTCCGTCAGTGTCCAAAGCATTTTCTATCCCCTAACTTACTGAATCCTTTTTTAAAACCCTAGACATCAGGTTTAATTGTTGTCATTCTACAGATGAGAAAATTGAGCCCCAGAGAAGCGAACTGCTCAAGGTCACAGGCTGGGTACATGGTAGGACCAAGTCTATCTCTTTTTAAATAGGAGTCAGGCAAAGGAGCCTGTGTAGTGGCTGGCCCTTTAAGGAATGGAAGTTTTTTCATCTCACAGACTCATTGGATACCAAAACTGGAAGGACATTTAGAGATCTGGTTTAACTCCTTCAGAGGAGAAGTCTACAGGCCTGGCTAGCCTGCTCTTGGACGCTGACCAAAGGCTGTGGAAGCCACTGGGCTTGCTGCCCCCTTTGTCTCCCTTCTTGAGGGGGTGGGTGTGTAATTGGTGAAGCATGTGACTCCTCCCTCCTCCCATGTCTCACCCATGGGACCCTGAGTATGTCATTAACTTCTCCACATCCACTAAATGGGCATCATCAGATAGGTCCTGCCTGGCGAATGGGAGGATTGCACGATGTAAAGTGACCATCACAGAATAAGCTGCTGTTATTATCCGCCCAGGAACAGACACAGAGCCAGCCCTGCTCTGTAATGGACAGCTGCAAATAGAACAATGGATAAACAAGTGTGAAGCAGCTCTAGAGACAGACTGCTGCCTGGGTTGGTTTGGGGTGTTTTTATTTATTTTTTTGTTTGTTTTAATTGGTTTTTTTTGGGGGGGGTGAGCGGGTGCTGTGCCACACAGCTTGTGGGATCTTAGTTCCCCGACCAGGGAACTAAGTGCCCCCTGCAGTGGAAGCGTGGAGTCTTAACCGCTGGACCGCCAGGGAAGTCCCTGTTTTTCTTTTTAATTAACAGCTTTATTGAGGCATAACTGCTACACAATAAACTGTACGTGTTTAAAGTACACCATTCGATAAGTTTGGACCTATGTATACACCCTTGAAACCATCACCACAATCAAGATAATGAACATCTCCATCCCCCCCACCAAACATTTCCTTGTGCCCTTTCAATGCCCCCTCCAGGCCCTCCCCATTCCCCATTCCCCCATCTCCAGGCAACCACTGATCCGTTTCCTGTCACTACAGATTAGCTTGTGTTTTCCTGAATTTTATATAAATAGAACCATACATACAGTATGCATTCTTTTACTTTTGGCTTCTTTCACTCTGCATTATTATTTTGAGACATATCCACATTTTTGCAATATCAATAGTTCCTTCCTTTTTACTGCTTTGTATTATTCCATTGGATGCATTTGCCACTGTTTATCAATTCACCTGTTGAATGACATTTAGGTTGTTTCCAGTTTGGGGCCATTACAAATGAAGCTTCTGGGAACATTCACGTCCAAGTCTCTATGTGGATATATGCTTTCTTTCCTCTTGGATAAATATCTAGGACAAGAATGGCAGATCCTACGATAGGTGTACCTTTAACTTTTAAAGAAACTGTTTTCCAAAGTGGTTGCACCATTCTACTTTCCGACCAGCAGTGTATGAGAGTACCAGTACCTCCGTATCTTTGCCAACATTTGATATGGTCAGGTTTTTTTCAGATTAGCCATTCTAGTGGGTATGCAGTGGCATCTCATTGTGGCTTTAATTTGCATTTCCCTGGTGACTAATAATGTTGAGCATCTTTTCGTGTGCTTATTTGCTTTCCATATACCTTCTTTGGTGATGTGTCTTTCCAAATCTCATCCATGCCACTTACCCACTGAGTAACTTCAAGCAAGTGACTTAACCTCTCTGTGCTTCTGATTCTGTAAAACAGAGGATAATGACAGTCCCCACCTCATGACATTGGTGTGACAGTCCCTCCAACCCCAGAGCCCTGTGTGCCTGACCCCACCCCTACTCCACAGAGCCTTACACCAGGCAGGAGCTCTACACCTGCTCCTTAAATTCCTCCTTTATCAAAGGCAGCCCTCCCCACTTGTGCACATAGGCACACACTCACACACCACACGATTCTGCTCCCCTTCCTGCTGTAGAGAAAAGACACAGGCATGAGGAGCAGAGGCATATTGGGCTGAAGACCCAGGGACAGCATTTGACAGTCTGTCTCTTGGGCCCTTTAAACCACTACCAAAAGACACCCGATATATTAAGATGTTTTTCTCTCTGCTTAGAATTCCAACCTGTCTGTCTCCCAGGTGAAAGCTGTCTGTGCAAGGCGGTACGGGGAGTCACTGAGCTACTGCAGAGGCCATCTGAATCCCTGAGTCAGCACAGCCCCCAAACCCCCCAAGCTCTACAACAGCTCTCAGATGGAGGGAGCAGAGGAGTCCCCCCTTCAGCTCCCAGGCTGTGCTTCCCTCCGCCTCCAGCCCATAAAGTATTGGTGTGCAGCCCAAGAAGTGTGGATGCTCCCACAAGGAAGAAGGGAAAACCCCGAAAACAGACCAAGCCAGGCCCGGACAGGGCCAGGGAGCTGGCCAGGATGACAGGACAGTCATCCAGAACCCAGTCTGAAAGGATGACATATCAAGTCCTGTGCAGTCTGGATCACTGGCTGCGGGAGTACAGCAGAGTGCAACCACGGGACTTGGAGCCAATGCCCAGGTTACCTGGTAGTTAGAAGATCACCCCAGCATAGTGATTCTCAACTCTAGTCCTCAGAGCAGCTATTCTGGTCACCCGAGAACTTGTTAGAAATGCAAATTCTCTGACTCCACCTGGAGACTCTGGGGGTGCGGCCCAGCACCCCGCTTTAACAAATCCTCCTGGTGACTGTGATGCAGCTCAAGTATAAGAACTACTGGCCTTGCAGAGGAAATTTCTAGGCCAATGGACGGACCTAAGGACCCGTCAGTTTTTCCTAAGGACAAAGGTAGAAGCCACTGTGGTCACAAGCCAAGCACAGGTTTGAGAGACAGATGAATCCTGGTTCACATTCCAGCTCTGCCACTTCCTAGCTGCATGACCTTGAGGTAAGCCTCTTTTTCCTCCTCCATAAAAACTGGACAAAGCCAAACTTGTGGGGTTGTTTTGAGAATTTAAAGAGGTAATATGCATGGACGGCAGGGCACATATGAAGTACTCAAAAAAGAGCAGCTGTATAGATTGGCCACAATCCCAGATGACGACTTTGAGCACATCAGACAAAGCAGTCCCTTCCTCACACCTCTTTACTGCCACGTGCGGAAATGATCGTACTAACTTTTCATATCTAAGAGAACAATTTTAAGGAGGACACCTACCTGTGCAATGGGCACCCTGAAGATGTGCAAAATAGAACCATGAATGGCTGTGTTGGTTATTATGAAGTTCATACCCTTAAGGTGCAGAAGTGGGGTATACAGCCCAGACAGGAGAGAATGCATGACTGCTCCCTGGGACCAGCTCCCCAGAAGGTAATGTCTGGTGTCTTCTGGAACATTCTCCTCTAGTATCCAGAGAAATCACCTCATCCTCCAACCCAGCCATCTGGGGGAAGAACAGGCTTCTCCCCAAGATTTCTTACTGTATTCAGGAGTGCTTCCACTCTCCTGGTCACTTCTGGCTCCCAACTCCTGCTCTCGTCCCAATTCTCAACATCCTCCTGAAACCACAGAAATGCATCTCGCCTGCAGGGATTGGGGGCAGCTCTGAGGAGCTCCAGTTCTTTATGTCTTAGCCCGGAAAGAATTCAGCGAGAGGCAAAGTGATATTGGGTTGGCCAAAAAGTCCATTTGGGTTTTTCCATAACATCTTACAGAAATCCCAAACGAACTTTTTGGCCAAGTCAATAGATAAGAAGTAATTTATTAGAATAGGATGCTTGTGAGGCTTACAAGCGGGCGGGCGAGAGGGTGTCGCACCCCAAGAACTTAGTGGTCTACAGTTTTATAACCAAAGGAAAAGTGTGGAGGGGGAGAAGACCACCTTCTTTTTCATTCTTGCGTGGATGTCACGCTTCCACCATCAGCTCCTCCTCCACGTCAGGCGGGGGAGTTTTCTTGTCCCTACATGGTCAAGCTGGGACTGTCATGGTGCAATGGAAATGAGCAAAAAGGTGATAACATATACTAAAAACGGTACGTCATCTCAGATTTCAGTATAATGTCATCCTTTCCTTATATTTTTGTTTTTAGCGTGCCCAGAGGAGCGTGTCTTAGGAATCACTAACTTACTGAGCTCACTGGGCAGCATGTGGGTCTCATGCCTCCGTTGTTTTATTGTTTGGGGGCATGTCTCACGCTTCTGTTGCAGTTTTGTCGCTAAGCGAGCCTGCTTGGTTTTGCGGTTAAGTAAACCTACTTTCTTGAGTGATCATTAACTTACAGGGGTCTCACACACCTTTTTTTTTAATTTACAATCCCTTAGTGGGATTAACTATTTAATTACCTACTTTGTCCATTTACTCTGTCCCTATCACTCCCACCTCAAGCTTCCTATCCCTGCTGTCCTGTTTCCCACCACTTCTGCTTCTCGGGAACCTAGACCCTCTACCTTAAAATTCTAAGGCTTTACTACCCAGAGCCTGCTACACGTAGTTGATTTTACTGAGGGGAGGGAAGTTTCAAAGTAGTACACAACTGGAAACATTTAAAACTGAATAGTCATGATCTCAGAGTTCCTCATTCAACCCAACACAGGGAATTTCTCATGAGTCATTGCTCATCTGGGGCCAAGCCTGCTGCCCTATTTGGGAACATTTAATTTCCCTACCACGAACTTTCTTTAATCTCCTCTTTTCCCTGAGTCTTGCAAGACTCCCTTCTTCATAAGCTACCAGTGGACAGTTCTCTGACTCTTACTGGTTCATTTTGTAGAGCAATTTAATCCCTGATAGAGCCTCCACCTCCCAGAATATGTGAAGTAGAGGTAGGGAGTGAGCCTTCTGTTACATAATCAGAAAAGCTTATTTCTAGTATTTTCTTAAAGAGCAGCCTTCCTTCTGCCAGGCAGCACTCTTACCCCCACCTGGAGTGTAAAAGTGGCTGTAGGCATTTCTGGTTTTAAATAGCAATTTTTCCCTTGCATTACGCGTCTGCAACGCACAAAAACCCCTGGAAATCCCTCAAGTTTTTATTAAAAATTCCAGATGGTGCAGCAGATTTTTCAGACACTATAGCTTCTGTTAACAACAGGAAATTAATAACCAAACTGACTCATAGTCATCATCATCTGGATTGGTGACAATGCCTGGAAAAAAAAAAAAAAGGAAGCAGGATAGCACAGCATTTGAGGCAAAAGTTGTGGAATCAGCAAACACTGGGTTTAAGTCCTGGATCTCCCATTTATATCCGGGAAGCTTGGGGAAGCCACCTAACCTCTCTGTGCCTCAGCTTTGCAAAGTGGAGATATACCAGTACAGTCAATTCTGCTGTAACGTTAACATGCATCCCTAGAAAGCACTACCATGCTATGTGTGGTGTAATAAAAATAGGCTTGGTTTTTGTCCCTGGTTCCTGGCACAGAGCTCCTAAAACCCTTGGAATTTCCTGAGTAATAGGAGCATATTTCATTATTCATAATAAGCCCCTTTCAATCACACCTGAGTTTATGCTAATGAGGCAGCTTAGGAGAGGGCCCCTAGACAGCCTCAGGATGGGACTGGTCACCAGAAAGACCAAGTGATTAGAGGTTTGGAACTTTGAGTGTCCAGGCTGGTGAACACGTAAAAGAGCTGAGATGCTGATGTACCTGGAGAGGGCAGGGAAGCTCCATGACCCCACCCCTTATACCCTGCCCTATGCACTTTTTCCATTTGGCTGTTCCTGAGTTGTACCCTTTATAATAAACCAGTAAGGGTGAGTAAAGTAGCTTCTTGAGTTATGTAAGCCATTCTAGCAAATCACTGAACCTTAAGAGGGGGTCATGGGAACCTTCAGTTTATAGCCAGTCAGTCAAAATTATGGGAGGCCTGGGACTTGTGACTGACGTCTGAAGCTGGGGGTAGGTTTGTGGACAGAGCCCTTAAGAATCGAATTGAACTGTTGGCTACTCAGCTGGTGTCCAGAGAACGGGAGAATTGGTTGTTGGTGTTGGAAAACACTCCAGACTGTGGATAAACAAAGTGTGGTATATACATACAATGGAATATCATTCAGCCTTTAGAAAGTAGGACACTGTGATACATGTGTGTCATACAACATGGATGAACCTCGAGCACATTATGCTAAGTGAAATAAGCCAGTCACAAAAGGACAAATACTGTACGATCCCACTCCTATGGGATACCTAGAGTGACCAAATTCACAGAGACAGAAAGTAGAATGGTGGTTGCCATGGGCCGGGGGAGTGGGGAATGGAAAGCTAATGTTTTCTTTTGTTGTTGTTGTTAATTTTTTTTATTTATTAATTTTGGCTGTGTTGGGTCTTCGTTTCTGTGCGTGGGCTTTCTCTAGTTGCGGCGAGTGGGGCCCACTCTTCATCGCGGTGCGTGGGCCTCTCACTGTCGCGGCCTCTCTTGATGTGGAGCACAAGCTCCAGACGCGCAGGCTCAGTAGTTGTGGCTCACGGGCCTAGTTGCTCCGCGGCGTGTGGGATCTTCCCAGACCAGGGCTCGAACCCGTGTCCCCTGCATTGGCAGGCAGATTCTCAACCACCGCGCCACCAGGGAAGCCCAAAAGCTAATGTTTAAAGGGTACGGAGTTTCTGTTTGCAAGATGAAAAGAGCTCTGTGGATGGATGGTGGCAATGGTAGCACAACAGTGTGAATGTACTTAATATCAATAAGCTGTACACTTAAAAATGGTTAAGATGGTAAATTTCATGCTATACATATTTTAATCACAATTTTTTAATTTAAAATAAAATAAATCAACACACTTTGGATAACCCACAGAGCCAATGGGAACAATGGAGTTAGGGCACAACACTCAAAAGCTTCATCAGTGACACATTTTTTAAGACGCAACCTAATAAAAACATTAGCCCAGTTTTACACACGCGAAGTAGTTGACATACATAAATACTACAAAAACATGGCATTTCACCTTGAAAACGGACCTTTGGTTTCTTTGTGGAAGTGGGTGTCAAAAGGGTTACAGCTTGTGAGTTACTGTGAAGTGGTAGGAGGAGGGTCATCAGAAATGGGAAGGAAAGTTCTAGCACCAGACACATGGCTCATAACGTGTAAGCAGCAGTTTTGGGCAGGAAAGAGCTCTTTTCAGGAAAGAGCTCTCTGCAGGAGGCCCCTTATGTCTTGTCACTTTAGCAAAGCTATATTGTAACTAACCTTAAATCAGGCATCTCCATGATCTACTCACCTCCAGACCAAGCACACTTTTCAAATCTTTTGATCACATAAGACCTTGTCTAACTTGTTGGTTCTTTCCTTAGATCAAAGAAGTAGAAATGAAGAATAAGTAATTAACAGATGACCAGATCTTCTCACCGGCTGCCTCTTCAGTAATCTCTTGAGCAAACTGCGTGAATGAGATAGCATCTAAAGAAAGATCACAGGGAGTCTACAAGCCTGCACGCAATACGAGATAACTATGAATCTGACCCCCTATCTCAATGATTAACTGAGATTACTTCCCTTTTTCCCTTTAAAAACTTCTATGGCTGAGCAGAATCTTCGGAGTTGGTTTTGGGACATGAGTCCACCTTCTCCCCCAGATTGCTGGCTTTCTGATTAAAGCAAACTTTCTGTTTCTACCAGTGCTTGTCTCTTGAGTATTGACTTTTGAGAGGTAAGCAGCCGGGGCTGATTTCAGTAACAAACACATGTAACATGCAGTGAACTGGGGAAGCTGTTAGACATTTGAGGTGTGTGCATGTGTGAGTTTTGCTTATTCCTATGTGGCTCAGTTCAAGTGGGTGCAGTGGTGGGCTCACCTAGTGTGTCTCACACACAAGATCATCTCACAAGCAAATGCAGGGTTAACATCATACACAAAGCAGTCCCTAATATATCAGTGGCAGTGAAAGAAATTCTAATTTTCAAAATAAGCACAATAGCAGAACTGACTGTACCTACCTGATTACCTGATGGAATTATCACAAGGATTATGTAATAAAATACATAAGACGCTTTCAACACATAGTAACTGCTTAATACATAGTAACTGTTCAAAAGTAATGTTAGTGATTGTGGTTGTTGGGATAATTGTCATTATGGTGCCATGACTACTGTTCCCATTGTTATACTGAAGGGAGTCACCCAGAGGTGGACCAAGGGAGGCTATATGCCCTTTTTACAGATGGCAGAACTGAGGCCCAAAGAATCTGAGTAATCTCTCAAGATCACACAAAAGTCTGCTGCAGGGTGGTTAATTAACAAAAACTAACACTGATACAGAACATGTACTGTCTTCCCTGGGTGCAAGGTGGTTAATTTCTTTGCCCAGGTCAACAGACCTATCAGGAAAATGTTCTCCACCTTCAGGGAATTTGAGCCCTTTTTAAAAGGCAAAGGAAATGGGTAAAATTTTCAGTTCTGTCTGAAAAAGCAAGACTAATTTTTCTGGTGGTTCCTATTGAATGGAAAGAGCAGATCTGCCCATCAAATGGCATTTTACCAGCAGATCAATTTGGTGTCATTCTCATTGAATTAAATCAAATTGAAATGTAATTCCCTTCCCGGAACAAAGGCCCCTGCAGGGACTTGCTGCAGTGTTTGACCTTGTACTCGTTGCCTAGAGGGCTTTCCAGAAAACTGGGGACACGAGCAGGGTCTGCAGAGCCTACACCCTGATGGACATGACCCTCTCAGCTGACTTCTGGGCTTCACTGCTGCATTCTCCTGCGTCAGTAAAGATGCCCAAATAGATTCTGTTGACCTCTACAGGGGCTTGGTCAAGGACCTGAGTATGGACTTACACCTCAGAAAGTAAGCTGGCATATACAAAGGAGCAAGGGACAGTCACAGCTAAAAAGCTCTAGGGAACTTTCATATGAATTAGAGGAAGACTCCCCCTTCAGGTGGTCAAATTACAAAATGATGCCACGTATGGTAGGGAGAAAGTGTTCCTCCCTCTAGACTATGGCAGTGCCAAACCAGGGTGCAAAGTTGGTGAGTGGTACACGGGCTGGATTTCAGTCCCTCTCATCCCCCAGACTCAACCTACCCAACCATAGGCAGCAATGCTAGTCAACTCCCTGCCGGGGCCACCATAGTAGGCTCAGCTCTGAGAGACCCCTGGAGCAGAGGCTCCATTCTGGCAGAACATGGATATGGCTCAGAGCTTCCAGTGGCTATTGGCTGAACTGGCTGCAGTCGTTCCCACCAAGTCCTGCAAGACCCTAAGAGCAAGCAAAACATTCTCTGCTCAGAACTCCCCATAGAACCTGAGACTGTGCAACTCTGACCCACGGCCCTCCTGCCCTTTATCTATCCACCCCTTCAGTCCCTGCCTTGGAAACCAGAAATGACCTGGCATCAAATCTTGGCTCTACTGACTACCCTGGCCCAGTGACTTAGCCTCTCTGAGCTTCAGCCTCTCATCGGCAAAGCAGCAATAACACCTGTCAGCAGCACGTGAGAATGAGTGTGGAACCTGGAAACAAGGATGCCCTTTGAGAGTTAGGTTAGTCAAATCCACAAAGGGTAAGATATGCCATCTGTTGGCACAAACCAAGAGGTGGACTGAAACTGATTGAAGAGTTTGGGAAGACCCCAAAGGCCAATCATGGTAGCCCAAGTATGGTCACAGGGAGACAAGACTGAGGGGTGATGGTAATTGAGTAAGCAGAAACCTAATTAACTAAATCAGTTGGCAAAAGAGTGTGTGAGCAGAGAAAGCATGCCTAGCCTGCAGCAGAGACAAGGGGAGTCCAAGGAGCCAGAAGCTGGCCATATTCATTCTGTGATAAATTCACAAAGTTGATGCCAGGATCAGAGGCCTCTTAGCAGCCAGCAACTCAGCCTTTCTCTTAGAGACATCCGACCTCTCATCAACCCTTTTCAAGCCTCAACAATCCTTAGTCCCAGGATTGTTATAAGGATTAAATAGGAAAGTGCGTGGCACATAGCAGGTAGCAAACTAACATTCCCCTCACATCCATTCCCTTGTTCTCCTACAATAATAACCAATGTCAAGTCTTTCCAGCCACACAGGCATTTCCTCCTAGATTTTCCTGACATTCCTGCTCTTCCCTCTGCTGGGGTTAATTCTCCTCCCTCCATATATGCATCCATCATATCGCTTTCCTCTATGCCCAACTGAGTGTCGCTTCTATTGGCAAGGAACTCCTCTCTGTTCTAAACCTAGTGGGGAAGGCAAAATTAGTAACACAGGCACACAAACATCAACGTGCAGCTGCCAAGGGCCGTAAGAGTGCTGTGGTGTGCGCCCCACACCCCCTCAGGTCTCAGACACTTATCGCTCCGACTGCCAGGAGTGTTGGATGCCTACAGCTCTCACTTGAGCCTTCCCCAGGAATTGCCCTCTGCCTTTCAGAGCCACCTTGACAAAGATCCTGCCCCTTCCCTGGGAACAACCCATCTCCAACGTCTGGCGCTCGCAGCCCTATTGCCTCAAGGTGGAAACTCTGAAGAACCATCCCTGCACCATAGCTCCTCCTGGGATTGAGTTGACCCTGTTATGAATCAAAACTCAACTCCTCCACCTGCCCATTTCCTACACCCTTCACCACCCCCTCCATGGGTGTTGATCCCATGGGTGCTCCCCAATAAACTTCCTGAACACAATTCTCTGTCTCAAGATCTGCTTCCCCCTACTGTATAGCAAAGGGAAGTATCCTCACTATTTTTTAATAAAGGACAAGGGAAAAGAATCTGAAAAGGAATTATATTTTATATAATCACTGTGCTTTACATCTGAAACTAATGTGATATTGTAAATCAACTATACTTCAATTTAAGAAAAATAAAATTGAAAAAATTAAAAGATCTGCTTCCCAAGGAACCCACCTCAGACAACACATCAGAGAAGGATTGATCTAGGTAGAGGGGTGGTGGCAGTGAGCTGGGGTGTGAGGGTCACAGAAAGCTTTACTAACAAGGGTGAATTTGAGCTGAAACCCGAAGAATAAGGAGTTATCTAGAGAAAGAGTGTTCTAAGCATTGGGAACAGAGCGGGTGAAAAAGGAAGCTGAAGGTCAGAGTGGCTGGAACTCTGAGAGTGAGAGGCATCAGAGAAGGGAGAGAGGTGAGCGTGGAAACATAGGCTTGGTCAAGGTCCTTATAGGCCAAGTTAGGTTACGGCAGAACCAAAGAGAAAACTTTCTGATTCGTGATTGCGTTAGTTTGCTACAGTTGCTGTTCAAAAGACCACAGACTGGATGGCATAAACAACAGAAATTTGTTGGTCTGGCGGCTGGAAGTTCAAGATCAAGGTGCCAGTAGGGTTGGCTTCCTCTGAGGCCTCTCCCCTTGGCTAGTGGAGGCCGCCCTCTTGCTGCCTCTTCACACGGTCATCCCTCTGGGCGCCTGAGCCCCTGGTGTCTCTGTATGTGTTCCGATCTGCTCTTCTTGTAAAGACACAAGTCAGATTGAATCACGGCCCACTCGAATGGCCTCGTTTTAACTTAATCTCCTCTTCTAAGGCCCTTACTCCAAATACAGTCACATTCTGAGGTACTAGAGGCGTTGGGGCTTCAACATACAAATTTGGGGAGGTTACAACTCAGCCCATCACTGTGACGCAGTGATATTGTCTGTATGCGAGATCCTACAAATGTATGAAACCTAAATCTCAATAAATTAGTAACTTCGGTAACCACCTTTGTTGAAACTAAAAAATAACTTTACCTCCGACCAGCCCCAAGAAAAGCAAAATATATGTTTGCCACACGTGGGTATCTATCATTTCAACCACATCTTCGCCAGCGCCCTCTGCTGCCCCTGACTGTGCTATTCCAATCCCTATTTTTGAAAAAATCAAATCTGTGCTGAGCCACTGCACTACAAATTCACCATTTCCAACGGCTACTGGGCCCTCAGCTGCCCAGCAGTCCTCCCGTTCACCCCCAGGCTAGGCCATTTCCTGTCTGCTCAGCAAGAAGCTTGTGTCAAGCCTTCCGTCCTCGGCCAGCCCCACTGACCCGTCCCTGCCCCCCACTCTCAGAAGACTGTCGGTCCTCCCTCACAGAGAAAGGGAAAGTCATGAGCCTGTTGCACAGTTTCTTTCCTCACACCCTCCTAATTTTTCCAAAGCTAACTAGAGAAAGGCATGTGGTGAAGAAGGAAGAAATCAAGTTTGGCTCCAGACCGTTCCACTGTATAAGACCTTCCTTCTTGGGCAAGTTCACACTACCTCCCTGCAGCTCAGTTTCTTTATCTGTGAGAGAAATGCTGTTGCTTCAAGATGGCATTCTATCACTCTCAGAAAAAAATCCAAACTCCTTGCCATGGCCAGCAAAGGTGGCCCTCTGTGACCTGGTCCTGTCAAGTCTGACCCCATCTGCTACCCCTCTCTCCCTGGCTGAGCTGCTCCAGCCACTTTGTCTTTTGGTTATTCCTGGAACACACCACGCTCATCCCTACCCCAGGGCCTTTGCACATGCTGTTCCTCTGCAAGATCTTGATGTGACTCCTCCCCCACAGGTAGTTCTCAGAGAGTCTTTCCTTGATTACCCCAAATAAACTAGCACCATCTTTTCTAACCTCTTCATCTTTCTTTGTTTCACTTATCACTTACTCCCTGAAATTTTATTTCTTTGTTTACTTGTTTATTGCCTATCTCTCTCACAAAATTGTAAGCTCCAAGAGAGCAGGGACTGTGTCTCGCTCACAGTAACCTGCAATGGTAAAACCATGCCTGGTGTTCATCAAATTTTGTTAAGTGAATAACAGAAAAAAAATCTAAGATGGCTGTCTGGGCTATTTCTTTGCTACCAAGCCCACCACCACCATTCCTCTGAAAAACAGTTACACCACCTTCACATCCCAGTTCTAATATTTGGTGGAATGGGAGCTGCCAGCCACCTTCTGACATGACCCTCCCCTTGGCCACAGTGAATGTCAGGGGGTAGTTACATGACTTGGTCTGAACCAATCAGAGATCTTCCCTGGGATGTTTCAAACTACAGTCAAGGAAAAGAGCAAAAATTTTTCCCAGAGAGACACAAGAGGGAGGCTGGGAGCACAAAAAAGAGACTCTGGATGCCCTGTCAACACAGCCCCTCCTGTGATTTGGACACCTGAGCCAATAACCATCTCTTTGTCTAAGCCAGTGTGCGTTGTGATTCTGTCACTTGCAACCAAAGAATTCCGTTTTCATGATAAATGAATCGATGTATGCCGAATGCCTGGACCAGTGCCTGGGTCACAGCAGATGCATAATTGTCTTTAGCTCCCGTCGTGCACCTCCTGTAATTTCATCCTTCTTTGCCTCTCTCTTCCCATCTCAGATGGGGGTGTCCCTCCTCCTGTCCAAGGCCACCTCCACCTCCTCTCCACTCAGAAGCTTCTCCTTCCCCTCCTGCTCATCTTGCAGGGATTAGGAGCGCCTGCAAGCCAAGGGCCATGCTGGCTCATCTCTTGCTCTCCGTGCCTGGCATATAGCATGTACCCGAAATGCCTGTCTCAGTGGCAGAGTCAGAGATGAACAGAATGAAGCCTCAGGCTCCTTATAAACTAAAGAGGGCTCCATAAAATGAATAAAAAGGGAAGGCCTGTCTGTATGTAAGGGATTGTGATTGTGGTTTTATTAGCCAAATAGATAACCCTCATCATGAAAGGAGCCTTTCTGGAGTGATGGATGGCTCTGAGGCCCCAGAGGGACAAGGGTATTTCTCAAGGCCGCCAGTCAAACAAGTTAACTGCATAACATTTCTCTCTCCATAGCAACGGGCCTGGTCTCCTCTGCCAGGCCCCAGCATCTGTGCCTCTGACAGTCCCTCAGCCTCGTGGCTGCTGCCTTCTGTAGCCCGCGATCGGCTGGGTACACTCACACACAGCCCCGGAAAAGGGGGAGAAAGGAGCAGCTTGGGGAGGGGCAGGTAGAGGGAATCCAGAGTCCAAAACTGGCCAGGCCATGGGTCGCTGCCTCCTCTGTCTCTGAGCTTCTGCAGCATTCTGCCTGGCCTCTGTCATCCTCCAGCAGGCAGGAGGATGGGCTCCCCTACAAGACTGAGAAAGGGAGCTTCCCTGGTGGCGCAGTGGTTGAGAGTCCGCCTGCCGATGCAGGGGACACGGGTTCGTGCCCCGGTCCGGGAAGATCCCACATGCCACGGAGCGGCTGGGCCCGTGAGCCATGGCCGCTGAGCCTGCGCGTCCGGAGCCTGTTGCTCCACAACGGGAGAGGCCACAACAGTGAGAGGCCCGCGTACCACAAAAAAAAAAAAAAAAGACTCAGAAAGGGAGCGGAGCATCCTTCCTGGGTCCAGGGTGCTGAGCACCTGCATCGTCACAGTGATCAAGAGGGAGGTCGTCTCAACCCCACTGCGGAGGTGAGAAAACTGACAGCCGATGAGGTGAAGGGACCGATCTGAGGTCACCGTCTAGTGAGTGGCAGGGCCCCCCAGGCCTGTCTGATACCCCAGCCTATGTTGTTTCCTCTTCATGACCCTGCATCCTTCCCGGCTCCCCACATCATTGGTGAGCATAGCGGGACTGGAAGCAAGAGGGGTGGGAGGCTGGGGGAGGAGTCTCAGCAGGCCCCTCCCACTGCTCCCAGGCTCCATCCAGAGAATGGGCATCAGTGCCTGAAAAGATCAACACAGGGAGACGGTGGAGACAGTAAGTGTAGACAACTCCTCCAGGAATTCTGGCAATGGACGGAGAGAGGTAGGTTTTGTACGATACAGGCAAACAGCCTGGACCAGAGAGAAGCTTCTCCTGGAGATGGAGAGGCTGCAGGCACAGAAGATGCAGGGATCATTCACAGCTTGAGTTTCTGGGGGAGGGGGAGGCAGGAGGGCACCGGATCTAAGCCAGGGATCTGCAAACTTTTCCTGTAAAAGGCAGAGAGTAAATATTTTCAGCTTTGCAGGCCCTACAGCCTGTGTCACAACCACCAAAATGCCATTGTAGTGCAAAGGCAGCACGGACAATGCGTAAACAAATAAGCGTGGCTGTGTTCCAATAAAACTTTATTTATAAAAACAGATGGTGAGCTGGATTTGGCCCTGGGCCATATTTTACCAACCCCCATCTAGAGCACAGTGTGCAACTGGCCCTGCAGGAGGATGCGGGGGGCAGCAGGGGGGATACCCTTGGAGAGGAGAATGGAGACCTTGCCATCTGCACAGCGCCATCCACAGTGCAGGCACATAGTAGGTGCACACTGATGCTGACCTGAACTATTGGACTGTGAGGTAGGAGGGGAAAAGAAGGCATTGGGCAAATTTATAGAGAAACGTTGAGATAGGGAACGCAAGTCTGACGGTCTTCACTCTCTGCAGGGGGAAAAGAGAATAAATCGGGGGTGTAGAGTTGGTGACCACAAGAAAGTGGGAAAGGCTTGCATGGCAGGCAGACATCAAATCCCAGTGGCTCCAACAACTGTGCCCATCAGGGTTCATTAAACAATACCCCCCAGAGGAGGGAGGTCTCCAGCGGGGACTGGAGTGCAGAGATGGGAGGCAGCTTTGAAATCTGCTGACACACACAGCCAGAGGGGATTCAGTACAAACTGGTACAACAGGTGAGAACTCTGGGCCAAAACCTCGCAGGCAGAAGCCAGCTGTTCACCAGCCCAGCACTTTCAAATCACTGGACAGGCAGACGCGACGATTAACTCCACTCACTATTCTCCCTGAGAGCACTGCACTGGGCTGCCTGCCCTGTAGCTCCAGCAAGTTTTTCAGGATGACAGTTGAAAAGCTCTGATTTCCCAGCTGCTCGCTACCTGTGGCCTGGTGAGACTCTTTTCCCTATGAGGTCCACAGTGGATGGCTCTGGTTTCTCAGAAAATCCACCTGCACGAGCCCCTAATGTGCTGAATAGAGGAGGAGAGAGAACCAGGGGGGGAAAGACGTGAGTCATGGGGACCCGTGGAGAGAAGTGGACCGAGGAAACTAAAGGACATGGTAACACAGGGACTGGGTGCCTCGGTGACAGGCAACATCTCCCCCTACTTCCTGGGCATCTTTATCTGTGGACATCCTTTTTCCTCGGAATGGTTTTCCGTGGCCTCAGTGATTGAAGGATGCATCTGTGAGATGGCTGCTGGGCTTGCTGCTTCCCTGCACTTTGGAACTCCCCCTGTTCCCACCAGTTTCCCATTGGTCTCCCAGCTAAGGCCACCATGGGTGGTCACACAGGCTACACCACTCCTCGGGGCACCAACCAAGAGCCACAACAGACACGATCTTTGTAAGTCACGATTATTATGCCAGTTTGATGCAAAAGGAGCCACTGAGGGGTCACACGAAGGCTAAACAGTTCGATTCCTGAGCCAGCACTTTCCACCTGCCACCAGGGTGAGACACTGAGCTGCTGCCAGGACCCAGGCCTGCAAGGAGAGCAGCTCGAGCCAGCTGGGCATAAGTGCCCAGGCATGTGCATCTGAGTGGAGGAGATCACGACAAGTGGAAAGGGCGGCTGTCCACGGGGAGCAGTCACTAGTGGTCTACCACACTGCTGCCATGTGCAGGAAGCTGAGAATACGGGCTCAACCTTGCTAGACCTTCCAGTTTTTCAAGAGAAGTCAGCATCCAGAGTTGTAAGTGAAATCCCCTGATTTTTGGAGACTGACTCAGAGTTTTTTAATATGCTATGAGGCCAAACAAAACACATTGGCTGCCCAAATCTAGCACATGAGTCACCAATCTGCCTCTACTGTACCATATGTGCTATTTCTACTTTATCTTGTTAAATTCACATAGCAGCCCTTATAAGGTAAAGAGTGTTTATCCCCATTTAACAGAAAAGGACCCCAAAACTCAGAGGAAGGGAAGGGACTTGTCCATAGTCATATAACTGATACATACCTAACCTGGAGTCTGTGCTTTCTGCCAGGCCCTGAGGTACCCTATCAATGCCAGGTTGCTCCCGCAGATGGTAAAAGCCTGGCGCTGGTGGTTTCCTGTACCCATGGTGTCTGTCACTCAGTGTAGCATGTGGGGTGAGGGCTGAAGCTCCAATGCAGCACCCAGAGGTGCTACTCCCCAGCTGGGTTCCTTCAGCATCAAATTTCACTCCTACTCGGGCTCAGCTGGCATTGTCAGCCATTTCCCCAGGGCCCTCCCTGAGTGATGGGGGAGACAGTAACCCCGGAGAGCCCTCAGCCTGGGTCACCGAGAAAACAGTGGGTAGACCAGGTGGCCAAGTGCCCCAGTTAAAACAGGAACGATAGGAGCCCAATTCTCCATCCAGAACCTGAGCTTCTGGTTCTGAGGATGGTTCTCCTTGAGTGAGCCTGGATGTTGAGACCATCTGGTCCAACTTTGTTTTATGAACTTTATTATAAATTTACAGGAGGATGTGAGCTGAATGCTGGTTCATTTAGGAGAATTTATAACTTGCCGAACACCATGAATGCTGGCCAAACCTGGAAGAAGTTCTCTGCTGGCCAGCCACAGAGTTCTGTCCTTGACTCTGACCTATACAACATTTTTATTAATGACTTAGTTGAAAATACAATAGGCCTCTTCACCAAATTTGTCGTTGATTTCAAAAAAAGAAAAGCAAAAAGACAGGCAGTGGGGCTTCCCTGGTGGCGCAGTGGTTGAGAGTCCACCTGCTGATGCAGGGGACGCGGGTCGGGAAGATCCCACATGCCGCGGAGCGGCTGGGCCCGTGACCCATGGCCACTGAGCCTGCGCGTCCGGAGCCTGTGCTCCACAGCGGGAGAGGCCACAACAGTGAGAGGCCCGCGTACCGCAAAAAAAAAAAAAGATAGGCAGATTGCAAAAACATCAACAGGATCCAGATGGCTCTAGACAGGCTGGACTGATGGGCTGAATCTAATAAGATAAAATAAAACAGGGATAAATGTTAGGTCCTGAACTTGGCTTCAAAACAATAACTGCTCAGGGACAGGATGGAGGTGGACAGGACAGAAATGGGACTGAACCGTGGCAGGTTTTAATAAAACTTGGAGCTTTAGTCAACATGGCTGTGACACTAAGAGAATAATCCAGAATGTTTATCACAGCATTGTTTATAAGAGCACAACAGTGGAAACAATCGTGGTCCAGTAGATATGGTTCCTCTGTATAAGTGACAACAATATACCCATTAACAATAATAATGGCATGAGAATGTACTAAATGTCACGGGAAAATATTAAATGAAAAATAGTAGATTACAAAGCAATACGTGCAGTTGGAGCCAATTGTTTCTCAAAGGATTGAAAAAAAAAGCTGTGGAAAGATGCACACCAAGTTCACTGAAGTGTGAACTTGGCCGTTTCTGGATGGTGTTAGGGTGACTTGTGTATAGGGGGAGGTCTCAGTAAGTGTGTAAAGTTTCTGGAGGTTTTAGAAGACTAATGCAATCTTCAGATATGTGGAATCTAGTGTCTAAAAAGTTGGAGAAAGAAGTCCCAGGCACAGTCAAGCCTGGGTTCTTGAGGCTAGTTCTTGGTGCCTCCCTTTAACACAGGGCAACTTAGTGATAAAAGGTAAGAGTAACACTCTGAGTGCTTGCGGTGTGCCTGGAAGTGTGCTAAGTTCTTTTCATTGGTCGTCTCATTTAGTAGTTCCAATATCTTATAGCTCCCTATCAGACAGATACCATTGTTTTCTCCACCTGTTTACAGACGAGGTTCAGAGAGGCCAAGCAACTTGCCCAAGGGTTAGTGAACAGCAGCGGCAGGATTAACTGGATACATTAGACCAGGAAAAGGAGCCTGCAAACAGACAGACAAATTCCCTGCAAATACTGCAAGTACTGCTGAGCACGAGGCATCACCCACAGACCCACCCCGGGAATCCTCAATGTCAGGACCGGCCGCCAGGGGGTCTAATTGACTAAGGGTCCCTAGTCTGCTTGGGAGAATTTGGGAAGGGGCCACTGGGACTGAACGTTGGAACGACTGGGACTGAATTTCAGAATCCCAGACACCAGAGTTAAGTCCCTCTGTCATAAGAGGTGAAGAAAGTTTGACTCTCAGATTTGGAGAAATCAAAGAACGTGAGATTGGGTCGCGGGGGGAAACTGGGAAAGTTAGCACAGGGTGACGTCAAAAACTTAGTCATCCTCCCACCTCATCCAGCCCACCACCAGGGAACTCGATTTCAGCTCCTTCTCATCAAGAACCGAACAGCCTAAAAGATCTACAGCTCCTTGGGTGCCAGCTCGTGTTAGGCCAGCCAAAGAGTCTGTCATACTTTGGGAAAAATCTCCTTTGGGAAAGAAAGCCCATGGCCGGGGGCCCAGAGAACAATTCAGCGCAGCGAGGCCATCCGCAGTCCTGGACAAGACAGCTAAGGCAGCTCTGAAAACACCTTTCCCCCGGGTGTGACCAGAGCAAGCACACTGGGATTGGAGCTTTTAAATACCCTCTCCCATCTTGAAAACACATGGGTTAGCCTGGAGGAGGAAGAGACCTCTGTAGTGTGAATCCAGAGGGCAGAGTCAGCTCTAATGTGGAAGGAACAAGAGAGGCGCCTTGCTGCTCCCAGCCAGTGATGGGGCAGGTAACCCAGCAAATGTTAGGTGGTCACTGGTTCTGAGAGCCATATAGAAGAGGTTGTGCCCTCAACTCTGAAGGCCACGAGGTTCAGGATTTGGGGGTTTACTCAACATTATTTCCCCAGGTCCTTAGCACATAGCTGGATTATAACAGATGCTCAAAAAAACATTATCTATTGAATTAATCAATTAGTGAGATGAAGTGTTAGACCAGATTACCAAAAAAGGGTCCTTCCGGAAGTATGTGGAATTTATAATCAATGTCTATAAAGTCCTGATTATTTTCATCATGACTCATTTCTTCCAATGTCCATGCCCTCATTTAACCCAGCTGCAGTCCCAGATCACTCTGCACTCCTTTCAGGTTATAACATCCCACCCTAGTTGCTTCACCTTGAGACCCCCCCCCCCACATAGCACACCATGATGTCACCATGCCACTTAACCAAGGCCCAGAAGTTGTGCATTTGGTCATTTACAATATTTTACATTTACAATGTATTGTAAATATGTTGTGAAACATATCTACAAACATGGGTATTCAAATATTTGTTTTCCTTCTTGGTTATTTCCCTGGAGTCTACTTTGCAAAAGGAGATTGTTGGATGTCTTTGCCCAATTGGTGACTAGCTCCTCTGGCAGATTTGGGACCATACCTCGAGTTCCTCCAGGTGCTACGCGTTGCAGTGATTCCTAGTCCCATAGCTAGCAGACGACAGACCAAGAGCATTCTAACTCAGAGCTAAGTGGTCCTAGAACGTCCCAGAGTCTACTGAGAATGCGAGATCCACAGGGTTATTCTTCAACTCATTTATATCATCTCTGAGTCAGAAGAGCCAGGATAAATGACCTCCCACTTCACACACCCTTTCCTGTAGCTCTTTGGATACAACACCACAGTCTGGGTGATGGGTCCCAGGAGGCTGTCTCCCAGCACAGAATGGTTCTCCTGAAATACATTGTTTATTTCCTGTCTTCTTATAGCTTGTCAGTGGTGGGGGATGTGGGAAGCCTGCAAAATAAGACACACCGGTGTTTGGGCTTCAGTGAGAGTGCTCATTTCAGATAGTAAGGTTTATGGGCCTCAGACACATCGTCAGGAAAAGTGAGCAAAAACTGTCATGTCTGGGATCCCCAACCCGGTGCATATGGTCACATTCGACCCTGCCCAGCAGAGTAACCTGGCCAAAAATCTAAATGGTTTCCTGGCCCTTATGAGCCCTCTGGCAAGACGGACTGATTTCTAGGACCACCAACAGAGTACAAATGCATGCCCCTCCTCCCCACCGTCCCAAAGTCAGCTCTGAGCCGGACCATCTTTTCTTGCTTGTTTAATGGCTGCGTAATATGACCCACAAGGCACCAGGATGCGCTCTGTGTACATCTGCCTGTTGATGGGTTGCGTGCACTGCCCAGTAGATGGGATGGTTACACGCAGGGACTGAGTCCCCTCCGTTGCCGAAGCAGTGAGCTGGGGGCGTGCTGCCTGTCCCCTGCGTTCCCCATTATGATATCTGGCATTTGCTTCATTACAATTTGTCTTGCAAAAAGGTTTTTTTCTTTCAGTATATTCTGGGCTAATTTTAGAAATTTGTTTTCACCTTCCCGGCATTGACTCCTGGGGCAGCTTGCAAGGTGCCGGGAACAAAAAAATCAATGGTGACAGTAGCAGAGTGGGCTCCAGTTCTTCATTAACCTGGAGCTCCGAGCAGCACCAGCCCTGTCTCCTCCCTCAGGGCTAACCCTGGGCAAAAATGGGCAGCTGGGAAGTTTTCCTCTGGTGACCTTCACCTTTCGGTTCTGAACCCTCTCTGTCTGCCTGCTCTTCCTTTATCCTTTACCAAAACCTATGACCCACCAAGCATGGGGAATGGGGTGGGGAGAAGAAGTAAGATCACTGAGTGCCTATACATATGCCAGACACTGGGCTAGGCAGTTTACATGCATGATCTCATTTAGGTCTATAAATAATTCTCAGAAGTTGGTATCGCCCCCAGAAGAGGAAACTGAGGCACAAAGAGATCAAGAAACAAGAACAGGGCTTCCCGGGTGGCGCAGTGGTTGAGAGTCCGCCTACCGATGCAGGAGACACGGGTTTGTGCCCCGGTCCGGGAAGATCCCACATGCCGCGGAGCGGCTGGGCCCGTGAGCCATGGCCGCTGAGCCTGCGCGTCCGGAGCCTGTGCTCCGCAACGGGAGAGGCCACAACAGTGAGAGGCCCGCGGACTGCAAAAAAAAAAAAAAAAGAAAAAAAAGAAAAGAAACAAGAACAGCTAGTAAGGTGGAGCTGAAATGAGAGCCTCTCGGACTCCAAAGCCCGTGTTCTCGCCATTGCTCACCATTACACTGGTAACCACCGTGGTGCAGAAATCCAAGAGCAGGTGTCTGGGGGAGCAGCATCCCCCAGGGACACAGGTAGTATGCTTTGCCCAGCACCCAGCTGCCCCCACTCAGCCGAAGACTCTGCTGCGTGGGGACTGGCCCTAATGAAGTCTCTAGGGATCTCAGGCTGTGCTCCTGAGTCTCAGCTCCACCCACCAGAGGCAGCAGCATGGACCAAGGGAGTTCTAATTGAGAACTCACAGACCCCCAGAGCGGAATCGCGGCCCTCTGGCCAAGGGTCACCTCCAAGATGTGCAGAGCAAGAAGTGGAGGCTGGGATCTTTGAAACGAGTCAAAGACAGCAAAGCAGACAGAGAAGCAGTGACTTCCAGAGTGGAAAGGGGGGTAATGCTAGAGAAAGTCTAGATCAGCCTTCTTCAGTAGAAATATAATGCGAGCCATATATCTATTGTTAAATTTTCTAGTAGCCATATTTTAAAAAGTAAAAAGAAACAGGTGAAATTAATAATATATTTATTTAACCAAACGTATCCCAAGTACAATTTCAACATGTAATCAAATAGAAAAACTTATTCATAAGATTTTACATTTTTTTTGTACTAAGTCTTTGCAGTCCCATGTGTGTTTTACACTTGTGTTCCATCTCAGCTTGGGCTGGCCAACTTCAGGAACTCAATAGCCACATGTGGCCAGTGGCTCCTGTATTGCACGGTGCAGGACTAGACCCACCGTTTTTGTTTGTTTGTTTGTTTTTGCGGTACGCGGGCCTCTCACTGTTGTGGCCTCTCCCGTTGCGGAGCACAGGCTCCGGACGCGCAGGCTCAGCGGCCATGGCTCACGGGCCCAGCCGCTCCGTGGCGTGTGGGATCTTCCCGGACGGGGGCGTGAACCCGTGTCCCCTGCATCGGCAAGCGGACTCTCAACCACTGCGCCACCAGGGAAGCCCGACGCACCGTTTTTAAACGATGTTCAGTGGACCCCAGCGTTCCTCAGAAGTGCTCCAGGCATTCCCTAAATGTTTGCTTTTAATTTCATTTTTTATGGATTTTAAACCTTTAAATTAGTGATATAAAAAAATTCACACTTGGGCTTCCCTGGTGGCGCAGTGGTTGAGAGTCCGCCTGCCGATGCAGGGGAAGATGTCCCATCCCAAATTTTAACACATTGAAGACGATCAATAGGAAAACTTGTGTTTGTATTTGAGAGAAAATATTAATTCATCTCCTTATACAATAAGTTTGTACTAATAAAACATCTTTTAATCTGTCTTAAATATTACTAATATATATTAGCTTTCAGTTAAGCAATAACAAGAACAACCAGCATTTACCACACATTCACTGTGTTCCAAGTGCTTTATGGGCATCAGCTCATCAAATTCTCCCAACAAACCTTTGAGGTGAGCAATTTTATTCTCTTCATTTGCAGAGGAAGGTACTGAGTCTAGGGAGTTCAACAACCGGCCCAAGGTGGCAAAGAACAACGTCAGGATTTGAACTTAACCCCAGCTGTCTAACTTCTAAATTAAAACTCTGTAAGCCCCAGACTACAGTTAAAAGTAGAAAAACCCACCACTCAGTATAAAATTCTGAACTTCGTCAAACTTCTGTCTACCGCATATTGCTTCCTCCCTATAACCCAGGCTCACAGCCTAAGTCACCCCGCCTCTCATCAGACCCTTAGACACAAGCAAGCACACCACACAGCATTCTGTCTAAGCCAACAAACATTTACTGACACTACTATGTATCAGTATTAGCTGTGGTCCCTTCATAGCCAAGATAAAGCTCTCTAAATCCTGCTTAGCCCTCAACCACTGAGGAGAGGTTGATTTTATCCTGTAAATGATATGAAGCCAGGGAAGGATTTAAGCAAAGGGGGTGACAAAAAAAGACCAGATTTGCATTTTAGAAAACTCATTCTGGTAGCTGCAGCTAAAGTAGGTTGGAGGGTCTTGGGACTAGAGAAAGGAAATCAAACAGAAAGCTGTCAGATTGGTGACAGGAGATATGAGACAGGGCCACAAATGATAGAAGTGCTGGGTCTTGGTGATGAAATAAATCACTGAGCGGGGGCAACAGAGAGAACGGCGAGGATGATCTGGCTTCTGGTTAAAGTGGTTGAGTTAATAGTGGGACCATTCACTGAAATAGAAAATACAGAAGAGAAGTTGGGGTTGAGGGGAATGAGTAGACATGATGAGTTCAGCTTTTGATATCGGGGTTGACATTGTAATTGACTGCCCAACATCTACTCAGCCCCTCTGCCATCTGTCACACAAATGAAGTCTGAGGAATTCACTCCAGATCCAGGGTGAACCCAATCACATAACCCAACCATAATAAGCCCATCCCATAATAATCCTCCTTGCCAATGACTGGTGTGGAGCATAGGGCTAAGCTAATGAGCACATAGCATTCCCCTTGTGATTTTATCGGCGTAGAGACCATCAGTTGACTCACTCCAGACCACAGGAAAGAATCTTTCTTCCACCGTTTTGGGAAAGGAGATCTCTCCTGATGAGAACATGGAAACATGTAGTCCTGATTGCTACCGACAGCACTCCTCCAACTCAGGAGGCTTGGGCTAAGGCAATTCTGGGAGGAGAGTATAATGGAGAGATAGAAAAACTTGGACCTTGGATGAACTCATTGAACCACTGGATCAAGCCACCCAGAAGCTCCACCTATCCTCCTAGATGAGCCAATATATTTCCCTATTGCTTAATCCACTTCGAGTTGGGTTTTCTGCTATGTACCATTGCAAACCTCCTACCCGATATGGATATGTTGAATTGAGGTGACCCAGAACTTGGAGCCCCCTGGAGGTGTGCGACACAGCATCCCTAGGGTGACCTTTGGAACACTAAAGAAGTGGTACCCAACAGGAAGATGCCTCAACAATCCGAAGCTCAAGAAAGAGGTCAAGCTGGAGTTGCAGATCTGATGCCATCAGATGGGATAAAAACTGAGAAAGTAGATGAGATTGACCAAGGAAAGCACACAGAGTGTGGAGAGGAGAGAAGAGCGAGGTCAAGGACAGAACCCTGGGAATCATTAACATTGTGAGGGCTCACTTGCCAGGGCTCTAAAGAAAACAAAGGAATGAAAACAAAGGAAACAAAGAAAAGCCAAGATGTTCTGGATGTGGGGAGGAGACCGAAAGAATATGGCCAAGCTGGGGAGAGAAAAAAATAAAGGCAGAAAGGAAAAAGGTGGGATGGGGCAACTGCTGAATGCTGAAGAACACTGCTGGAAAGAGACATGGAGAGGAGTGAAGGGGTAATATTAATTAAGGTGTAGGCCAAGCTGCTTTAACTATGAGACTCATAGTGGAATTTCATTTCTCTCCCATATGACAGTCCAGAGGGAGAGACGGTCCAGAGCAGTAGGCTGTTTTTTCCCCACAAGGTCTTGAGGGGCCCAAGTTCCTTCTGTCTGGTTGCTCAACCATCCCATAGGGTCTTGCCTTTGTCCACATAACCACAGCTGGCTCATCACTGGCAGTTGCAATTTCCAGCCCACAGAAAAAGAGAAACAGACAATGTTCAGGGCAAACGGGTTCACACCTAGCTGCAAGGAAGGCCGGGAGAGAATGGACATTTGGGTACACTTAGCAAGTTCCAGCACGAGGGTCTAGAAAGATGCAATAGGTACTATATAAGCAACTACCGCTGTCTTCCTCAGATTTATCATCTAGGCTTATCGGCATCAATACCTTAACCGAGTCAAATGGATAATATTATGAATAAGATCTGAGGATCTAATGTATAGCGTGGGGACTATGGTTGATAATGCTGTATTATATAACTGAAATTTGCTAAGACAGTAGATCTTAGGCATTCTCGCGAAAATAAAAAGGTAAATATGTGAGGTGACGGATGTGTTAATTAACTGGATCGTGGGAAGCCTTTCACAATGTGTATTATATCAAATCAGCACATTGTATACTTTAAATATATTACAGTTTTGTCAATTATACCTCAATAAAGCTAAAAAAACTTGGAAGGAATAGGAAGAAAATTTTTTTAATTTAATATAGAGAAAAAATAATCTCAGACAACCCTGAAGAATTTCAGGCTCTCCAAACACAGCACTTTAGCTGCCACCCCTTTGCCCACTCAGGAGACAGCCTTGCAGCCCAGTTAATGTTGCATGACCTGCTGGCTGTGTCCAACCCCCCCCTCCCTGCTTCCTGGCCTGTCAGCTTAGCTCTGGGAATGCTCACCAGAACCAGTCAGAAAGGGGAAACCATCACATTCAGGTGCTTTGCATTATGTAGGTCACGATTCCCTTTTTTATTTTTAATCACCTTCTAACCATTGACTCTCCTCAAAATTCCTTCCCTTGGCCAGGCCTCTGCTTAAAACTATCCCTTTATTTCTCTTCTTGCCTTCACCAATCCAACCACCAACTTGTTCCCACACCCCCTGCCATCTGGCATCTGCCCCATCACTCAGCTGAAACTGTCACAGAGCTCGTTAAGTTTAATGGTCTTTTCTAGGCCCTCTTCCTCCTCCACCTGGCTGGGTCTCATTAGACACAACTGACCACCGCTTCCTTGGAACTCTGCCTCTCTGGGCCGCTGTAATATGCCACTCCACACACCTGCCCTCCACCTGCTCCCTCCCTCTCCATCTCCTAGCCCTGCTCTGTGTCTTTCTTTCTGTGACTCCTCAAAAGGCAGACAAACGCTAATGCAACTTCTCTACAGGGCAGTCATCCTGCTAGCCTGGTATAGTGGAAAAGATATAACCTGGGCTCAAATCTCAGATATGCCACTTATTTGCTGTGTGACCTGGGCAAGTTACTTAGCATCTCTGAGTCTGTTTCCTCCCTGGAAAAACAAGGATACAAACACCCCTCTTTCAAACTTTGTATTACCAGTCTAGGCAACTGCTTAATAACAACCCCCAAAACCTCAGTGACTTAACGAACCTAATGTTACAGTCCAGTGAAGGTGAGCAGGGGCCAGGGTGCTACTACACACGATTATACAGTGACTGAATTATTCAGGAATTCAGTCCGGTGGCTCAACCGTCGCCTGGGGCTCAGCTTTCTTCACTGGATTTTCTGTTTCAGCAAACCACAAGGGAAAAGGGTGAGCAAGTGTGTGTAGAAGACGGTGTGTGATATTTTTAGGGGACAGACATGAATGTGGCGTATGTTACTCCTACCCACACTCCATGGTCTAGAACTCAGTCCTGTGACTTGACCTGGTAGCAAGGGATGCTGGGACATGTAGTTCCAGGAGAAAGAGGAAAGGGGATTTGATGAACACAGGGTATCCTCCCTATCACAGGGTTGCTGTGAAGATGGAAATGATAGAAGTAAATCCTGTGACCTTTCTGGAACATAATAGGTGCTATATAAACAGAAGTCAGTAGTAGGTTTTTTTTGTGTTTTTTTTTTACTGTTTGCCAACTTTCCCAAATGTTTAAGTATGGACAGACAAAGGCTGAGATAAAGAAGGATACCGGGGGAGAAAACGGAGAAAGGAGGAAAGCAACTATTGTGGACAGAAATGGAAGTGCTGGCCAGGTTCGGGGGGTAGGAGCAGACAGAGCTTGGCCGGGGGCTCGCAGGGAGCGTGGAGCCCAGTGGTACTAAGCACAGCATCTGATTTCCTGGCCAACACTGGCTCCCACCTGAGCCAGAAGGGACTTAGAAAGCTCTGAGTTTCCTTGGAAACCATTTCTCTGGCCCTCTCTGCACGTTATCAGCCAAGTTGGTTGTAATCAAACCCCCACGGGGCAGAGAGTGAGCTCTCAAACTGCCATCCCGGTGTTCCATCCAAATTGCTTGCGTTTCATAGTTAAATTGGTAATTTCCCCACAAGTGTTCCTCCTCCCCATCCCGAGATTTGTTGTGAAAGGGAAGGTCGGGACATGCACCCAGACACATCCAGGCTCCTTGGGAGCACCTCCAAGCAGTCCTGAGTCCTCTGGCACACCTCGGCCTCAGGAACAGCCACGCCTGACCAGGACCCTGTGCTTGGGCCCCCCTGGCTCATGGAAGGAAGAGCTTGGACAAGAGCATTGGAGAAAGGCCTACAGGGGCCACAGTGGGTGACTCCAGAATGGGGGGCACCACTGTCCAAAATGAATGGGGGGGACTGACTGTTGGACATTTTGCAGGTACACACTTTCCAAGGGAAAGAGATGGGAGCAGGACCAGAGCACTCGATAATCTTAAAGTCCCCAAGGCCACGGGACTAGGGGACAGCTGGGGACGTCCCAGGGTGGTAGGCAGAGAGATTCCAGGAGGCTCTGAGGCCACTCACCTCCACTTGCTTGGTCACAAGCCAGCCCAGGCCCTAGGGGGACCACAGGAAGGGAGACTGGACCCTGTCCCCTGTCCTTTCAGAGTGGAAAGAGGGCCCATCTCAGACAAGGACAGACTCACAGACACACACTCAGATAGCCATACACACATGTATGTACACAGGCGTATCCGAGAGATCTGTATGTGTGTACCTGTGTACCTAAATGTCATGCATCCTGATGTCCCTCAGCAGCCACACTAGGCACGTTCATGTTCATGGTGGGCATAGGGCCAGACTGCAGCCAGCACACGGTGACAACCGTGCATGACAGCCTCTGTGAACACACACGCACGTCGACACGGTCCGGCCAGCTGTGATGGCGTGATCACTGACCGACATGTGTACTCAGACACACATATATGAGGCTGAGGAAGAGGGAGAGCCAGGCCAGGAAATGGACCCCGCTTTGCAGGTGGCTAAGCAGGCGGCAGCTTGGATTCCAAATTATAGATAGAGCCAAGGAGACGTGGCCAAAGTGAGTCTAATCCGGCTGCACCTGAGAGTCTAATCTGGACAGAAGTGTGAAGGCAGGGTAGGGAGCACCATGGTGGGGCAGGGTGGGTCCTTCCTCGGTGAAGCAAGTTCCCAGACTGCACTGGGGATCAGGGACCAAGAACAGCCCCTGGGGGAGGCCTTCCTCCATAAGTGAAGCTGGATGCCAGAGCCTTAGCCCAGTGGAGAACAGGTAAAACCAGGAACTAGCCATGGCCCTGGGCACCTACAGTCAGGGGACTGCAACAGGGTTTGTGGGCCCTGGATGTCCAGGGTCCCCCAGCTTTCATCCTCTATTCAGGGAAGTATGATTGTACCAGCCACACACACACTGCCATGCTGGGCTCCCCACTCAGAGCCAGGCTGGGTCAGGGTGAGTGCAGGGACTTGGCAGGCAGGGCCTATGGAATCCATCAGTAGCTACAGCTAGGGAGACTGGGGGAAGACAGACCCAGCCTCTGAGCCAGCCTCTGGACTCTGTTATTCCCTCTGCTGCCAGGAAGACAACTGGTAGACCTGCCCTCGACCTCCAGATCCCAAGCTAGGGCCCCACCGCTACCACAGCTAGAAGGGTCTTGGTCACACACACTCCCTGGCCTCCCCTCCCACTGCAAGGCAGTGGAGAGCTGAGCTGCACAACTGAAAGGGGTGGGCAGCAGGTGCTGGATTCTGATGCCCAGAACAGCTGTCTCCACCGTTTCTCCTCCAGCCCTAGCACTGAGAAGAATCCCGCAGAGCTTCGCAGCCCGCCTGCTCCTTTCTAAACAGACAGGTGTGAGGGAAGAAATGAGAACTCCAGCAGGCCAGGTGCAACCAGCTGTCTGTAGCTACGGCTCTCCACATCTTCTGCAGAGTCTGCTATGGGGACAAGAGACGGGTGGGGTGAAATTTCAGAACACTTGGAATTTCCCAACCACTCAGTGTCTTTCTCTGTGTCTCTCTGTCTCTGTGTCTCTCCCTCTCTCTCTCTCCTTTGTATATGCTGCTCTCTCTGCCTGGAATATACTTTCACTGCCTTATCTCTGGGAAAACTCTTATTTAATCTTCAAAACTCTATTCAGGTATTCCCTCTTCTATGAAATCTCTCCCTAGCACTCCCCCTGTTTGATGAATTACTCATTCCTTCCTCTGAATCATAGCATGTGTTATGATTTTCTATTCATGTGGGGTGCCTGTCTTCCCCACTTGACTGTGAGCTCCTTGAGGGCAGGAGCTGTGTGACACAAGTTTCTGCACCCCAGGGTCTGACAGAACATGTCCAGGAGAAGCAGTGTAATACAGAAGTTAAGACAGTGGGCTCTAGAATAAACCAGACCTGAATTTAAATCCCAACTCTGCCTTGTCTAGCTATGGGACTTGGACAAGCTGTTTCAACACTTTAAGCTTCAGTTGGCCCACATATGAAATGGAAAGAATAATAATCATCACTATGTCATCATCTGTCACGAGTAATAAATGATATAATAAAACTTTAGAGATTAGCCTGGAACCTGGCACATTAATTATCTTTCTTATTATCCCATGAGCATCTATGTTGTTGATTCTTTGTTGAAAAGTCACAATGACTCCTGTACAGGCCTTTTGCCTAGAAATCTCACAAGCAAGTGCATACAGTTAAGAGGAATGAGTTCCATGAGAGAGCGGGGTGCTCTGGGAGCCCGGAGAAGGAAGCACTCACTTCGGTGGCCATGTGCTCTGGTAGTTATGTTCATGAGCTTTGGTATCAGAAAGTGCCAAGTTCAAATCCTGACTCAGACAGAAACTAGCTATGTGAACTTAAGGAAGTTCTGTAAAAACTCAGAAACACTCTCCCTAAGGGCTCCTCTCCGGGGATGGCTGCTTGAATCAAAGGCAAAGTCGTCTGCAGCCACAACAGGATCCTGTGAGCAGGCTGTCCTGGGAATGGAGCCAGGGGCAGCTCACCTATGTCTCTATCAGAAGCTGTGTCCTTGCACATTTACTAATCAGCTCTGCTTGGCTTAGCACCATCAGAGACTGGAACTGGCTTCTATCTCAAGGCCCCATGGCCTCAAAACCATGTCAGAGACAAATTGACTCCCCTACCCTTTGGCGGAAGACAAACCACTGCAGTTCCAGGTCAATGAGTCCCTACCATGGCTGTGACCCTGCCGTGACCACTGCTGTGACCCTGCCTCCCTCTTCCTAAAGAGACGGAGGTGCCGAGGGAGGGCTCAACGTCCCTCCTCTCAACAACTCCCCACATCCTCACTCCCAACTCAGAGGGAGAGAGGGTTCCTCCTCCCATCCAAGGGCAACCCTGCAGTCGGATGGAAACTCACACTTCCTCGAAAGTCTGCACCCAAAACATCTCCCCTGCCCTCTTGCAACAAACAGGCTCAAGATCCCCGCCCCCATGCTAAAGGTGGCCTTCCCAGAGTGGCCCTCACTTGTATCAAGCAGATCTGGATTCAAGTTCAGGCCTCATCACTTACCAGCTGCATGACCTTGAGCCAGTCTTCTCATATTTGCATCTCAGTTTCCACATCTGGAAATGGAAATTGTAGTCTCCATCTCTGAGAAAGGATTGTGAAATGAGGTGGTGATGCCTGGAAAGGGCTTAGCACAGTGCCTCCCTTTCACCACTCAAGCCCATTTTGTCATTATTGTAAATGTGAGCCACTGTCTCATCAGGCTAATGGCCTCTTTTCTTCCTTTCACTAGCAGACTTCGTATATTTCCTGAGCACTCAACCCCCTTAGCCTATTTCAAACGGTACCCTGTCCTCACACCTCCTGCCCAGGTCACCAATGATCCCTGGTGACCTAATTCAATGGCTTCTTGCCAGCTTCCAATTGAGGCATTTGTTGCTGATGCCCACCTGTTTCCTTCCTCAAATTTTCTCCTCCTTTGGCTTCACAGCTACTCTCCTAGTTCTCCTCCAACTTTTATGAACATCCTTCCCTACCTCCTTTCTGACTTTCCTAGATCAGTGGCTACACATTAGAAACGTCTGGGGAGCCTAAAATACCAATGGCCAGCCCCACCCTCCAGCAAGTCTCATTCAGTTGGTCTTAGGGAGGCTTAAGCATTCTAAGTGCAGCTGGTTTTGAGAACCGCAACCCCGGATGAAGACTATGCTGTTGACCTTTCTACTTGTTACAATTATTTCGAGTTTACAGAAGAGACAAACTAATAGCAGCTTAGATAAGACAGAGGTTTGACAGCTACTGGGAAGTACTGGGGACAGGAGGCAGATTATAAGGTAAAGGAGTAAGTAGGAGGTAAGCCAGGAGCCACAACTAGAACACACCATGCTCTTCAGAAGTGTGACAACAAAGAGAGATGCAATGGGAGGTAGGCAGGGAGGGGGTTGGTTTTCCTTTAATGATTTTTAATCTACCCCATTAAAGCAAAGTCTTCAGCAGTGTGGATGGATGCTTACTTTTTTGGGGGGGTGTTATAGTTTTCTGGGCAGCTTAAAAACAGCTAGAATAAACCTAGATATAGGGTATGTATGTGTATTTGAAATATAAAATCTTTAAAACTAAATATTTAGAGGAGTATATTTCAGAGGGAAGTGTCTAAGTGAAATAGAAAAAAGAGCATTTGCTTAACAGATTGAAAATCAGATCACAAATAGATATTTTCTATTATATTAGAAAAATGGTATAGCAGGCAGGCAAGATACTGAAAGTGCAATAGAAGAATTGCTCACCCAATGACTCAACGTGGCCCAATATGAGCAAATGGGCCTCAAAAAAAAAAAGACAGAGGTTCATGTCTCTTGTACGTATGGACTCTAGAAGTCTGGATGAGTTTAGTGGCTGCATCAGGTACTTAGACTCATCCTACCTCATGGCACAAAACAGCTGCTTGAGCTTCAGAGCCTTGCTCTAGCCAGCAGGAAGGAGAGAGAAGTGAAAAGCAGTAAAGGTCTGCAGGGACCACTTCCCCTCCCTCCTCACTAGCCATAACTTAGCAATGGCCACACTCAGCCTCATGGGAGGTTGGGAAGTATAGTCTTTATTCCACATGGTGTGTCCAGCTAAAACTTGAGGATCCTGATTCCTGAGGAGGAAGAAAGAGCAGCCCCTGCCATGCTCTCTTCTCTCTCCACACCCCATCATGTGGCAACCCCAGCACCTCTACCACTGCACCCGACCATTTCCCCCAGCCACACCAGGGGCCCCTCAGATGCCCTTATTTCCAAACCTGAACTCATCTTACCAAGACCCATGAGGCAGCAGGAGTTTTTGAGATTACACACTCGGTTCTAAGACTCGAGTGACCGTGGATATGTGCCTCAGCCACTATAAGCCTTTGTTTTCTTATCTGTAAAATAAGATAAGAAATATATTTTATAGGTTATTGGGAAGATCAAATGGTTGGCTTACATAGAAACACCTGGTATAGTGCCTTGTATACAGTAGGAGCTCAATACATGTTGGTTTCCTTTCCTCCCTTTCTTCTTTCCTCATCTAGAACAACTATTCCCTTTCTCAAACCATGCTGTCCCCCTCCAAAACTGATATATATTTGGCCATTGGGCCCTGAGGACAAGACCCCTAGATGTGGCACTGATGTTACATGTCCTTGTCAGGACCGTATATCAAATGGTAGAGGGGGAAGAGGAAGAAGGAAAAATTATCTCTGCAGAAAAGGAGCTTATTCTCCTATCCAAACACTTCTCAGGAGACAGGACAGCTCCTCAAGAATTAATCACCTCTTATGGTTCAGGAATCTTTCCCCCCTATCTGCTCTGTACCACCCCCCTTTACCTCAGGGGAAATCTCTTTCTTCTCCTTTCTTCTCCTTCACTCTTTATATTATGGCTAATGGCTATAGGATAAGAGCAGGTGTCCCCAACCTCTGCGCCATGGACATGTGACCTGTTAGGAACCCGGCCACAGAGCAGGAGGTGAGCGGTGGGCAAGCGAGCAAGTGAAGCTTCATCTGCCACTCCCCACTGCTCGCATTGCTGCTTGAACCATCCCCCCTCCCCCCCTCACCCCTCACCCCATCCTTCGAAAAACTGTCTTCCACAAAACTGGTCCCTGGTGCCAAAAAGGTTGGGGACTGCTGAATTAGAGGACAGATGCAATGTTGGCCAAAATCAAAAGTCTGGTCAGGGACTTCCTGGTGGTACATGGGTTAAGAATCCACCTGCCAATGCAGGGGACATGGGTTCGATCCCTGGTCCGGGAAGATCCCACATGCCGCGGAGCAACTAAGCCCATGCACCACAACTACTGAGCCTGCACTCTAGAGCCGGCGAGCCACAACTACTGAAGCCCACACGCCTAGAGCCCACGCTCTGCAACAAGAGAAGCCCCACAATGAGAAGCCTGTGCACCGCAACAAAGAGTAGCCCCCGCTCGCCACAACTAGAGAAAGCCCGTGCACAGCAACAAAGACCCAACGCAGCCAAAAATAAATAAATTTACATTAAAAAAAAAAGTCTGGTCAGCTCCCCAAATCCCTAGTTATGGACTGGCCCAATTCCCCAAGCAGAGACTGATCCTGGACCCCGGCCACAGATCACCCCAGACCCAGGCACAGACTGCTATAAGTTGAACTTTCCTACACCTTTGCTGTTCAGAATGTGGGACCCAACATCATAGGCATCACCTGCAATCTTGTTAGAAATGCAGAATCCCAGGCCTACTTGAGCCACACTAAATCAGAATCTGTATTAATACCTTTAGAAAGCATCCCATTTGCAGCAACATGGATGCAACTAGAGATTATCATACTAAGTGAAGTAAGTCAGAAAGAGAAAGACAAATACCATATGATATCACTTATATGCAGAATCTAAAACACAACACAAATGAACATATCTACGAAACAGAAACAGACTCACAGACATAGAGAACAGACTTGTGGTTGCCAAGAGGGAGGAGGATGGGAAAGGGATAGAGTGGGAATTTGGGGTTAGCAGATGCAAACTATTATCTATAGAATGGATAAACAACAAGGTCCTACTGTAGAGCACAGGGAACTATATTCCATATCCTGGGATAAACCATAATGGAAAGGAATATCTTTTTAAAAGAATGTATATTTTTATTTTTTTTACAATGCAACCCAAGTGTTTCTTATGTGTAGGTAGAACGCCAGCATCACCTGAACCCATCTTCCTCCAGGAGAGAAATAATTTGACACATATGGAGGGAGTTTTTCCTCTGCATCTCCCCTTTCCTTCCTCTTGCCTTCCCCAAGAACCCAACATTCACTAGGTAACCCCTAGTGTCCTCAACAGGACTCTCAGCTCCTGTTCTCCCAGTCACAGCTTTCTCCATCCACTGAGCCAATGCTCTCCAACAGTCCTGCCTGGCAATGAGCACAGCTGGTGTGGAATCCTTTAATGCTGTATCTTTATTTGAATGATGTATTGCAAATTTATGGGAAGAATTGGAAAGAAAGCATGTAAAACACCTAGAAGAGTACTTAAAACATGGAAAACAGCCAGTAGGTCGTAGCTATTATTATTGCCAGCTGTGTGGCCTTGACTATCCCTGGGCACACCACAGCCTTAGTTTTATCACTAGCACTCAACAAACATGCCAACATAGAGCGGGTCTTATAGTGTGAGTTCAACTTGATTCTCAACTCAATGGTAGGAGAGAGGATCAAATCCAGGATCAGCCAATGAAGAGAGGCAAGTACAGACAGGGTCATGAGCCTAGATATAAGGTCAGGTAAACCCAGGACATGTCTGAGGAATAAGGAGGAGGCTAGCTTGGCAGGAGCAGGAGACATGCAGAGGAGAAATGGATGATACAGACAGAAGGATGACAGTGGCCAGTGATGGACCTTGAAGGCCAAACTAAGAAGTTTGGGTTTATGCTGAAGGCAAGAGGGAACCACTGGAAGTTTTAGTTCAGGAAGTAGAAGAGTGCCACAAAGTGCAGAAAGAGACTAATCTAGGGCAGTCTGTGATGGTAAAGAGGGGGGAATGGATTCAAGAGATATTGCTGTAGAATGCGGAGGACTTGTTGACAAATAGGGTGTGAGAAGGAGGAAGACGGAGGAGCAATTTGACAATGATGATGGTGATATCAGTGACTGACAAGGCAGCCCAGAGATGGAACTGTTTCCAAATGGAATGTGATGCCCTAAAACTCCATTCCGTCATCAAACAGTATTTCTTGAGTATCTATGCTACACACTGCATGGGGCTCTGAGTGTATCACGGTGTGCCAAACTGACAGTTCTTGTCCTCCTGGGAGATACAGCCTGGGGACAGGATGACGCTGAGGTGCCTATGGGGCATCCAGCTAGAGATGTCCAGGAGGCAATTCAGAGAGGAGTCAGGGCTGGAGAAGGTTTTAAAGTCATTTTCCCAACGGCCCTGGACATACATTTCAGAAAGCATCCAGAGCTGGAGAAACCATCAGGAGTTTTCTTCAAGGCTCAGACCCTGCATTTCTCATGATACCCAGTCAAAGCCACCGCAGTATCCAGTTTCCCTCTGCAGGGCCCTGCTTCAAGGTGAGCATGGCAGAGGCAGCTCCCTTGGAGATGGATACCTGCCCCAATGGACAGGGGCTCCAGCCTCTTGATTACCTGCTAATGGGGTGTCTCATGATTGTAGTCATCTGATCAGGGATTCATGCTCTCGACAGAACTGAGCAGACACAGGCCATAGAATCTGGGCCAGGTAGAGTCATGTTAGGTATATTGTGGTGTAGGTGAGATCGTTCTTCAGCACTGCCTCACCTTTACCCCCACAGTGCCCTCCTCCCACTGTACATTCTGTTCCCTGAATGTACTTCTCCAGAATCCCCAATGTGCTAGCTGGTCCACATTCTCCACCCTCCTAAACTCAGACTATCTGCCTCTCTACAACCCCTCTAGCCTCTGCCTTTCAGCCTCCCAGACTCCCCATTCTCATTCCTGGCCCCTGTAAGCCCAATCAAGTGAACAAATCCACAGTTAATTAAATACTGAGCATTTAGTGTGGGGATGTATCACTTGGAAGTAAACTGCATGAATGATACTATGGAATTATATTTTGACGTGTTCTAATTGTGTAGGTACAACTTAACATTCACTGTGTCTTTTCTGTGGATAATGGATACTTATATCTCTTTTATAGAATTCAGAGGCCAATATAACTGTATAAATGATATAGATGTTTAAGGCTGTATTCCTCTATCAGTGACATAGGATAGTTAGAACTACAATCTCCTGGCATTCATTCCTTGGAAAAGAAAGCAGTCCCTAGGTAACAAGGCACTCCAGTGTAGAAAGATGATCTTTTCTGTTGCCATCTGCTCTATGATGCACATTCCAGGAATACACCATGGGAGGGACTCCCTTTCCTTCAAAACCTACTCCTCCAGTGATTTTGTCAGTCTGGATCAAAAGCCTGAAAAAAAATATGCACTTTCTTTGACTCTGTAATTCTACCTCCAGAAACTTATTTTAAGGCAAATGTATGTGCAAGGAGGTTTGTGGAGCACTGTTTAAAATAGCTACACAGAAAAATGGAAAGAACCTAGGTATAATATATACACAGTGAGATGCAATGCAAGATATTTACCTAATGTCTCTCAGCCCAAATCCACCCTTCCACATTCTGCTCTGCTGCTGGGCCCAAGACTCTGCATACTCCACTTCCCAGACTCCAGGACCAGCTGGCTTCCTGTTAGGTTCCGGCAATGGGAGGAACTCAAGGAAGACCGGAAGGCAGGACGAGAAGAGAAGGGACTGAGTTCCTGTTTCTCCCTTTCCTGCCAGCACCACTCTAGCAGCAACAGCAGCTGGCTCCAATCTCCACTTTCTTTCTGCACTCCCAAACCCAGCCTCCTCAGACTCCTCCCAGGTACCAGCAGCAGCTGGTGACACCCCTCCTTCCAAGGCCTGAGTGCCCCAGAGCCCTCGCTCAGAGCTCCTAGGTTCTAGTTTCTCCACATCTTTTCTTTTGTTCCTCTAGCCCTCACCTCAGGGTGGTACCTGCTTCCTGCAGTTATTATCTTGATCTCTGTTTTTCCTTCTTGCTCTATCAGCTCCCCAACACCTATGTAGCCAATCGCCTGTATTAAATTCCCTCTGTTTGAAATACCTTATGTGGTATCTGATTTCCTAACTGGATCCTGGCTAATATAGATGCCATTTCACACCCATCAGATGGGGAAAAAATTATAAATGTAACAATACCAAGGGATAGTTAGGATTTAAAGCAACAGGAAATTTTATATATTGCTGATAGCACTGTAAATTAATATAACCAGTTTAGAGAGCAGTTTGGCAGGCAATATCTAGTAAAGTTAAAGATATATTCACCCTTCAACCCTGCAATTCTGATTCTGGGTATGAACTCTAAAGAAATTCTTATGGATTTCCCAAGAAGATAGCATCATTCTTTATCTATACTAACAGTAGAAAATGGGTAAGTTGGACTTCCCTGGTGGCACAGTAGTTAAGAATCTGCCTGCCAATACAGGAGACACAGATTTGAGCCCTGGTCCGGGAAGATCCCACGTGCTGTGCAGCAACTAAGCCCGTGCGCCACAACTACTGAGCCTGCGCTCTACAGCCTGTGAGCCACAACTGCTGAAGCCCGCGTGCCTAGAGGCCATGCTCCGCAACACGAGAAGCCACAGCAATGAGAAGCCCATGAACCGCAATGAAGAGTAGCCCCCACTCGCCGCAACTAGAGAAAGCCTGCATACAGCAATGAAGACTCAACACAGCCAAAAATAAATTTATAAAAAAAAAAAAAGAAAGGAAGAAAATGGATAAGTCTATTGTGGTATACTCATAATGGAATACTAGATAGCAGTTAAAATGAATAAATGAAAGTTACATAGAGCAACATGGGTAAAATCTAGAAGCATCGTTTTGAGTGAAGAAAGCAACCTGAAAACGGATGTATATAGTAGGATATCATTTTATATATATATATATATAAAGTTTTAAAGCCTACAAATCAATACTATATATTGCTAATGGGTACATTTGTGTATAGTAATGAGAATATTTTCACGCGTGAGAAATAAGAAGCACTAATTCTAAAATAATGGTTACTCAAGGGCAGAAAAGAAAATGGAATCAGGAAAAGAAATACAGAGACCTTTGTCATTATCTCTTAAGCCATGGTGGTAGGTACCATTAAAACGGGAGTCCAGAAGCAGAGGCTAAAGAGGGGGATAGAGTCTGTGTTTAGGAGGAGGGAGGAAGTAGGAGCCAACGAGCATATCATGCATCTACATTCGTTAAAATGATTGTGCAAAAATATAATTTATCAACATGAAGAGCTGTTAAGGACATATTAAGTAAAAACTGAGGACATATGGAGTATAAAATATTATGTATTTCATTATCCCCTTTTTATAAGATACAATATATATGTGTGTATGAGGGGAAACAGCTGGAAAAAAATACACCAAAATGGTAACGTGGGGACTTCCCTGGTGGTGCAGTGGTTAAGACTCTACGTCCCAATGCAGGGGGCCCAGGTTTGATCCCTGGTCAGGGAACTAGATCCCACATGCATGCTGCAATTAAGAATTCACATGCCACAACTAAGGAGCCCACCTGTCGCAACTAAGACCAAGCACAACCAAATAAATAATTTGTTTTTTAATGGTAAGGTGCCTACCCCTGGGTAGGAAGATTATAGATGACTTTTATTTATCTGTATTTTCTATTGTTTCTAAAACAAATATGAACTTCTTATATAATACATTCTTAAAGTTTTTTTTTTTACTTACTCCTACAGAAAACCCTCCCTTATCCATTGCTGTGATTGCAACATCCCACTGTGGGGTTTCCTAAAGCTTGGAATATAAGATGATTTTAGGTGGTCAATGCAGATTAAGTATTTCTTATTCTCATAAGTATATGTTTACTTTAACGTATATTACAAAAATAAATTCGTTTCAACTAATGGTGCTGAAACAACCGGGCACTCACATAAAAAGAAAAACAAATCTAGACACAGATTTTATACCCTTCACAAAAATTAACTCAAAATGGATCACAGACCTAAATGTGAAATGCAAAACTATGAAACTCTTAGAAGATAACGCAGGAGAAATATAAATTAGCACATCAAACCCATGATTCAGTTGATACTCAAATTTTTTAAAATGGGATTCCTGCAGTGCATGGGGGCAAGGATTATCTTTTCAATAAATGGTTCTGGGTCTGCAGGATAGCTATATGGAGAAAATGTAATTTAGACCCTACCTCACTATACACAAAATCAATTCCAGGTAGCCTAAATGTTAAAGATAAACAATAAAGCTCCTAGGTCAAACATGGGAGAATCTCTTGGTGACTTTGGGGTGCAAAGATTTCTTAAACAGAATAAAAAACTACCAGTCATATAGGAAAAGACTGAAAAACCAGACTGCTTTAAAATTAGGAACTTCTGTTTATCGAAGCACACCATTGAGAGAAAGAAGAAAAAAAAAAACGAAGAGTAGAAGATGGCAATATTTATAATCAACAATAGACTTGCTTCCAGAAGATATAAAGAAGTCCTACAAACCAATCATTAAAAGACAGACCACACAATTGACAAATGAGCCAAAGACTCAAACAGGCACTTCACAGAGGATGCCCAGTTATCTCACAAACGTAAGACAAATGAGCAGTACTTGTGGAGAACTGCCAGTATTCTTTCTTCTTTTTTTTTATGGTTAAATGATATTTTTATTGTGTTCTCTTTCTTAATCTGAGAGGTGATTAGATGGGTCCATTCACTCTTAGTTTCCTGATTTTCTATTCTTGAAGCTGCACACTTAAGATTTGTGTACTATTCTGTATATACATTATGCATCAATAAAAAGATGACTTAAAAAAAGAAATCTGGGTAAAAAAATAAATAACATTTTTGGCCTTGCATTGATCTACAGAAAGTTTAGAAATGTAATACTGCATTACATAACTTTCAAATAGAAACAATAGAAAGATAAACCAAAAAAATAAATAAAATTGATTACCTTTGGAGGGAAGGGTAAGAACAAGAGGAAGGAAATAAGAATAAACATTAGACTTCTCTGCAATGAAACCGCTCATTTTTTTTAACAATCTTCATTCATAATCATGTAAATAGCATGATTTTAAATATAATTTTTAGATAAATTAATTTCTAAGAAATATAAATCAATTTAATAATGAAGGTAGCACATAGATGCAGCAAAAATTATGATGGTGTCAACCTGAATTACTGAATTCATGCTGTATGAAAGTAAGATTTCCATATGATTGGGCATGCTGCCACTGCCCTTGTTACAACCAGGGCAGACATTGCTAATCTATCATAGATCTTTCTCATGGATCCTAGATTTCACCTCAGAATCCAACTCAACACAGCATTCCAGGAATAAACTAGTGGTTACCAGTGGGAGAAGGAGGAAGGGACAAGACAAGGGTAGGTGATTAAGAAGTACAAACTACTATGTATAAAATAAAAAGACTAGGGACTTCCCTGGCAGTCCAGTGGTTAGGACTCTGTGCTTCCACTGCAGGGGCCACAGGTTCGATCCCTGGCTGGAGAACTAAGATCCCACATGCCACGTGGCAAGGTCAAATAAATAAACTACAAGGATATATTGGACAACACAGGGAATATAGCCAATATTTTATAATGACTATAAATGGACTATAACTTCTAAAAATTGCAAATCACTAAGTTGTACATTTGAAACATATAATACTGTACATCAACTATACCTTAAAACAAACAAACAAACAACAACAACAAAAAAAAAAAAAAACAGTACTCTAGGCAGCACTGACACAGGAATTAAAACACATTTGCCATCCCTATCCTATCACAGTAGGTTTCAAAGAACCAGGTAGAAGCGGTCACAGACTCACCCAGGTCTCCTAACCCCTCATTTCACTCATGGGAAAACTAAGGCTCAGAGAGAAGCGGCTTTCCCAAGGACACACCAGAAGTTTAATTTTCACTCTGCTACACCACTACCAGCCTTAACATTCCAGCCTAAAGAATGGGCCCCCGCACACCTGGGCAGAGGAGGCAGACAGAAGCAGTCAGCTGTGATGAGCTCTTCAAGGACTCCCAGGTGGAAACACCAGAGCTCACCCTTGTAACGAGCCTGCTTCTGCATCCAGAGCTCTCCCCTTCCCTTAATAACCAGGCCACTCTCTTCCCTAACCACCATCACAGAGCCTGCAGGGTTTTGCTGAGTCATACTGGGGACTCTGCCATTTCCCTGCTCAGAAATTGTCCGTGACTCCCTACTTCCTTAGTCCTAACTCCTTTACCTGGCATTCCAAATGGTTTGTGATCAGACCCCAAGCTGCCTCTTTTTCTTCCTCTCAGCTTACTACCCCCCATGAACTCCAGTGCAATCTCACTTCCAGATCTTCGACCATGATGTTCCAACTACCTTGTGCTTTCACTGAGTCCCAGAGAGTGAAACTAGGACACCTTTAAAGTCTTCCTTCCAGGCTCTGGGATGAAGCCAAGCCATAGGGTGTGGTCAAGAGGCTCCAGCTGGAAGGAAAAAGGACTCCTGAGGCTGGAGCCAGGTCAAAGGGTGGACACGTTCTCTGGGGCTTTCTCAACCTTCTTTGGACAAAGGACCTTTGAGAATTTGAGTAAAACTATGGCCCTCATTCCTAGTTAAACACACAACATTTTTCACTTAGGGTCAAAGGGCAGGGGAACAACAACTGTTGCTCCAGTTTTCATGGCTGTGTAACAAATCACCTAAAAATTTAGTCATGTAAAACAACCACCATTTTATTCTGCTCCCAAATCTGTGGTTCAGAAGTTTGGGCAGGGCATCACTTCCAGCAGACTCTACCGGTCAAAGCAGTCCCAAGCCAGCCCCGATTCAAGAGGAAAGGAATTAGCCTCTGCCTCCTGGTGGGATGTGACCCACCGTGCACAGGTTTATGCAATGGGAGCTTTGTCCTGGCCATCTCCGCAATGATCAATGTGCCACTCGAAGCCCCTGCTCACATGCAAAATGGGGTCACATCAACCAGGCTGCTTCACCGAGCAGCCTGGAGAGAACAATGCTTAACATTCATCTAAGTCACTTTTTCAACAGGCTTCCTCACGCTCCGCGGTTCGCCCTTTCTGCCTGGAGAAAAGCTGCAGCAGCTGCACCGCACACCTCAAGGGCCACCCTCAGGAAGTGCCCTCAGTGACAATGCTTTCCTGGCAGCTCAGGACCTCATGGACTAATAAAAAAAAATATGTGTTCACCCAGCTTTCTTCTGCAGTCAGGTGGCCTCATCTGGGGCAAAGGTAAATCTGATGAGAGACCGAGAATCAAAATGAAAAAGGTTCAAACAAAAGACGTCATTGAGAGAGAGGATGTAAATTGGTACAACCTTTCCAAAGGGCAGCTTGGCCATATGTATCAAAATGTAAAATGTGTGGTACTCTTTGACCCAGCACCCCCACTTCTAGAATTTAGCCCAAGGAGATAACAGACCAAATGCAAGAAAACAAATACATAAGCACTACATGGGCAGGTACACAGAGTGTTGTTTATAACAGTGAAAACTTGGAAACAACCTTCACGCCCCCATGTCACTGATAGATTAGGCAAATAAATTGCAGTTCATTAATATTAATATTCAAAGAATGAAGTAGATCTCTATGGAGTGATATGGAAAGATCTCCAAGACATACAGTTAAGTGGAGGAAAAAACTATTTGAACCATACATATCATAAATCATATTTCTATAAAACTACGTGTGCTTCAGCCCAGAGAGAGATGGCTGGAAGAAGGTCCCCTGGGTTGTAGCATTTGGTGTGAATTTTGCTTTCTTCTGTATTGTTAAAATGTTTAATAATGAGGAAGAGCCTTATATTACACTTACCATGGCTGTGAACTGTGGTAAACCCCTTACTCATGTTAACTCGCCTTATCCTCAGAACAATGCTGTGAAGCGTATACTGCTATTATCTCCATCTTAGAAGACAGGGATGCTGAGGCACATAGAGGGCAACAGCTCACCCCCAGTCCCATAGCCAGTAAACGACAAAGACGGGAGCCAAGCCCAGGCAGTCAGCCTCAGAATCTAGGCGCTGTCATTAAGCTATCCTGCCTCTCTCCAGCGATTTGATAAAGCATATTTGCCAAAACAGTAAAGACTTTTTTTAAAAGTCACCAAATTGGCCTTAAGAATCTTTACGTTTCTAGAAGGAGCTTCCATGGGTCTTTGCAGGGGGTTTTCCTGCCCTTTTATCCCACTGGATGTACAGACAGAAATCCTCCTGGGAGAAGTCCAAGGGATGTGACAAGGTCTGCCCCAGGGAGCCCCATAATGCAAACGGGAAATTAAGGAGACCCAACGGGAGGCTTGTCCTCTTGGGCTGGAGTGTGGGGTCCTTCAAGTCTGTGGCTGTTCAAAGGCCCAGAAAGAGACCCCTGGAGCCTGCAGACCCAAGCTGCAGCTCCTGACCTGAGGCTCCATTCAAGGCTGGAAAAATGTGTTATGATAAACATGTTTCAAATGAGACCCCAGTGGCTAGGACGTGAGATCCAGCAGATAGCGGCATCAAAGGACGATCACGAGAAGACATGATGGGCAGTACAAAAGGATGCAGGGGGCCCAGCCAGAGTCCACACTTGGACTCTGGGCATGGCTGCAGGAGGGGAAGGCAGGCCCACCAGGAACTGCGGCATGAGGATGAAAGGAACATCTGGGGAAAACTCATCCTAAGGGAGAATTGCAGCCCAGAGCTTGGTCCAAAGACGAAGGTAGAGGCGATTCTGAGGACAGCTCTGCTATGTCACCTGGTTCCCCAGCACATCCCTACAGTCTCAGGCCCTAGGACCTAGGACACAAGGTGCCTCCATAAACACAAGTGGGAGTTTGAGAGGCCGTTCCTCTCCCACCTGCCTGGATCCCTGCCAGCAACCGAGTCAGCAGCAGTCCCCGGGGCCCCCATGCGCAGTGAAATGAGAGTTGCAGCCCCTTCAGCCCAAGGGATACAGCTGGCACTTCGCACTTCTATAGGGACAGGAGAGAAGCAGTAGACACTGGTGGTTGTCAAAGGCACATGAGGCATCCTTGGGATGCCCAGAACAACTTGGGAAGGGATTAAAGGTCTCAGGACTCGTCTCAGAGCAGTTAGGAGTTAAGTTACCCGAGGAGAGCATGCAGTGTGAGAAGGAGAGGTTCAAGAGCAAATCCACAGACAGACAGGAGAGAAAGAGGGCGTGCAAGAAGATCCAGTGTGCGATCCTCTGTGTCCTGGGGCTGCCCTCATGGGGAGGGGGATGGGTTCTTCCCACCTCGTCATCCCCACTGCCACCCCAGGCCCCTCCTCCTTCTCACACTCAAGAGCCCCTCTCCCCAGCTAGCTTTCGGTGCTCCCATCCACACCATTTAGGAACCCTGGTCTGTGTCTTCCTTCCATCAGAAGTCCTCAAGAATCAGGTAGGGGGACTTCCCTGGTGGTGCAGTGGTTAAGAATCCGCCTGCCAAGGCAGGGGACATGGGTTCGAGCCCTGGTCTGGGATAGATCCCACATGTCATGGAGCAACTAAGCCAGTGCGCCACAACTACTGAGCCTGCACTCTAGAGCCCGCGTGTCACAACTACTGAGCCCGCGTGCCACATCTACTGAAGCCCACACGCTTAGAGCCGGTGCTCCGCAACAAGAGAAGCCACCACAATGAGAAGCCTGTGCACCCAACGAAGAGTAGCCCCCGCTTGCCGCAACTAGAGAAAGCCTGCACACAGCAACGAAGATCCAGCGTAGCCAAAAATAAATAAATAAATTTATTTTAAGAAGAAAGAATCAGGTAGGGCTACTAGGCTGGAGGCAGAAGGGATCTTACTCTGGAAACTTTCTTTTTAAAGCAAAGCAAGAAACAAATGGCTCTGCAGTCCACAGGGATCACCTAGGGTTGGAAATTTACAATGCATTAAGGTTGAGCGACCTATAAACATGTCATAACACGCTCTGCAAGCTGCTGCCTCCGTGACTTGCGGGCACAGGAGCCCCAACGGGCACAGGCAGGCACGTTCCCCACGCACACAGATGGACACACACCCATGCGCGCCCATCCCTGGAACACACTCTTTCATGCCTGTGCTCATATGTGCCTGCACTCTCCCTACTCTCCACACACAACTCTGTGCACACGGTCCCCCAAATAGATGTGCATTCACAGAGCCTGCACACGCACTCCTATAGGAAGAGAAGTGCCACTACATCCAGCCCCACCCTTGTGCCTACTCACACCTGCTGCATTCACACATACACACAGATTTGCATGCTAGTCACCCCACACCCTGCACATACCTTCACCCTGCATATACACAGAGGCACACGCTCACTCACACCCGCCCCACCCACATATAAGGATGTGTGTGTACATTCACAGACACTCATCCAAAATATAGACATTAATATGCATACACAGTCATCCCACACCAAATGTATGCATTCGCTTTACTCAAAGCAAAGATGTGCACAAACATGAGTGCTCACCTGCACACACGCAGCGTGTATACAAACTCAGTCCACTGACATGCAACACACCACATAACATTCAGCATTCCCACAGACTCCAATAGCCATCTGGGTGACCACCCAGCCTGGGCTCTTGATTTTTTTTAGCTTTCTTTTCTTTGGAAACGATGCCACCATTTGCCCAGTGGCTCTTCTGAAAGCCTGAGCATCACCCTTGATTCCACCACCTTCCTCGCCCTCCACATCCAGACCATCCTTAAAGCCAATCATTTCTCTCATCTCCGAAGCCATCGTTCCACTCCATGGCACCGTCTCTCATCTGCACCACGGCTACAGCCCCCTCCCCAGCCACCTACAATTCATCCTCTACGTGGCAGCCTGGAGCAAAAGACCTTTCAGTGGTTTCCACGGCACTCTAACTAAAAGGCAGACTCCTTACCTAAGCCCACAAGTGGACGTGATCAGACCTCTGTCTCTCAGGCCCTGACCTCATCTCACACCTCCCCTCCCCTCTCTCAACCACCTCGGCCTCCTTTCATGGTCTCGAGCAGGCCAAACGCTTCCTCCCTTGGAACCTTCTCATATACTGCTCCCTCTGCCTGGGATGCTCTTTCCCTGACTTTTCCTATGGCCACACACATCTAGGTCTCTACCGGAATGTCACCTCCTCCAGTAAGGACTCCCCTGATTTTCTAATCTAAACAGGATGCTCCCCATCATTTTATTTTTTTTTATTGAAGTATAGTTCATTTATAATATTGTGCCAATCTCTGCTGTGCAGCAAAGTGACTCAGTTTTACACATATATAAATTCTTTTTTTAATATTCTTTTCCATTATTGTTTATCCCAGGAGATTGGATATAGTTTCCTATGCTATACAGTAGGACCTTTTTGTTTATCCATTCTAAATGTAATAGTTTGCATTTACCAAACCCAAATTCCCAGTCCATCCCTCTCCCTCGCCACCCCCACCCCCCTTGGCAACAACAAGTCTGATCCCTCTGTCTGTGAGTCTGTTTCTGTTTTGTAGATAGGTTCATTTGTGCCATATTTTAGATTCCACATATAAGTGATATCGTGTGGTATTTGTCTTTCTCTTTCTGACTTACTTCGCTTAGTATGATAATCTCTAGGTCCATCCGTGTTGCTGCAAATGACATTATTTTATTCTTTTTAATGGCTGAGTAATATTCCATTGTGTGTATATGTACCACATCTTCTTTGTCCATTCATCTGTTGATGGACATTTAGGTTGTTTCCATGTCTTGGCTATTGTGAATAGTGCTGCTATGAACATAGGGGTGCATGTATCATTTTGAATTATAGTTTGTCTGGGTATAGGCCTAGGAGTGGGATTGCTGGATCATATTCCCCATCATTTAAATCCACTGTGTCTTGTTTCCTGCATAGTACTTACCATAAGCAATTTCTTTACGTTCATGTCTGCCTTTCCTCCTAAGCCTGCACTGTCCCATAGAGTAGTCACATGTGGCTAATTAACTAAAATTAAATAAAACCAAAAATTCAGTTCCTCTGTCAAGTTAGCCACATTTCGAGCTCTCAGTAGCCACATGTGCCTGGTGGCTACTCTACTGCACAGAGTCTATCATCATCACAGAAAGTTCTAGACTGCAGCTTGGAGAGAGCAGGGCAATGTCTCCTCTACTCACCAACACGTACTCTGTGATCACCATGGTGTCTGGCACACGGTAGGGGCTCAGGGAATATTTATTGAATGAATTCACACATGTGTACACAGTCCTAAAAAAGAGATACCCCTTCCACATATCAAAGACCGCATTCAAATGCCACCTCTTTCTTGAAGTCTTCTCACCATCCTTCCCTTCCCCTTTCTCCCAGCCATGGTGCATATATCTCGGTCACAGATGGGTCCTTATTGGGCACAGACCTGAGTTTGCTGCAGGCCCTTTTACCCGACACTGGCTGTGAGATGAGACGAGAAGAGGAATGGTTCAAGCTGTATCCTCATCAAGAACCCCCTCCATTCACCTCTTTAAAGGCAGCAGAACAACTGCATTAAAAGCACAAGCAGTGGACACAGGCAACCCTGGTTCTCACCCAGCTCTGCCTCTTACTAGTCATGACTCTGGGTAGCTTGCTGAACCTCTTTGAGCCTCAATTTCCTCATCTGTAAAATGTGTGTAATAATGCAAACTTCACTGCTATTAAAAGTAAAAGAAATAACGCACGTCGAAGATGTTGCAACATTCCCTTGGAGGAGGGCGTTGCCTACCTTAGCAGAAGTAGGATTCATTTACATCCCGCCAGCCCTAAACCAAGTCTTGTGTGGAAACCTCAGTTTCTTCCTAATTTATTCCAGAGATGTCTGAAATTCTTGATAGATGGCTGCTCCAGATCACTGCCCAGATGGCCTAATGATTAATGAGGCTCTGATCCTGGCCCAGTGGCTGCAAGTCTGGAGCAAAACAGTCAATGGCTATACCTCAGTAATTAGTTTACATGCTATTAAAACACAAGTATTCATACCAACATTTTGTTAAAAGCAAGCTACAGTTACCACTGAGCCCCAGCCATGGTCCTCGGAGGTCATTCCACCCAAGATGGGGTGAGGTCCATGGCTGAGCCTCCTTGGTCCTTCTGGCTTGAGTCTCTCCAGGTAGGACGATGGGGGAAGAAGGCCCTGGCCAAAATAAATGATCAGAAAGGAAGGGGCAGGCCCCCGGAGGAAGCAGCTGGCTCAGGAGGATAAAGGACGGGCGATTACAGGGACTTTAACCCTCCATGTCTTGGCTATTGTGAATAGTGCTGCTATACGGAAAGTACAGTATGTGCAGTGATAAAGTCATGGCATTTGACGCTAAACTGCCTGGGTAAAATCCCAGGCTGTTCCTCACTGGTTGGGTGACCTTGACCAAGTTACTTGTCCTCTCTATGCCCTTGTCTGTGTAGCAGGGAAAATTGTAGTACCTACTTCAATGGGTTTTTGCGGGGATTGAGTTAGTTAATATTACAAAATGCTTGGAATAAAGCCTGGCACCTGTTAAGTTCTGTACATAAATTGGGGAAGAGAGTTGAGGTGCACTAAGAATTGGGTCTGGGGACTCTCCCTCCACCTTTGCCCTCTCTTCTTCCTTATGTCACCTTACAAAACCTTCTTCCCACTTTCTCCAAAGTCCTCTGCACCCAACCAGCCCACACCCCAAGTCTAGGCAGATTCCATCAGAGACCCCGAGTGGCTCTGAAGGAAATACAAGCGACTGAAACGGGGAAAGAGGCTCAGACACCCATCCTTCTTGTCATCCAGGGTGCAGGAATTAAAACCACAACGAGGGATCTCGGAGAGTCTCACAGAGGGCCGAGATGCGCTCAGAACGCTTCTGAATGAGTGCAGCTTTGTTCAGTTGGAAATCTTAATGCAGCATATAATTCTCTGGGCAGGCCTCAGGTGTCCATGATTCAGGTTTTTAAAATACTGAAATAACACTGGTACAGTAACCAAAATTGCCTGCATTTCAGTACAACAATACAGAGTACCAGAACACCAGAATATTACATTTTACAAAGTCTTAGAATCCCCTTATCACGCCCAGCTTTCATGGTCAAGAGCTGTTTCAGAAGAGAGTACGTGGCCTATCCACTGAGGCAGCCTCTCCATGTTGCAAAGCCTAGGGCCGGGGGTGGGGGGTCGGGGAGGAAGGAGAAAGGCGGAAGAGAAGAAATCACTGAAGAAGACAGATGGGCATCAGGCCTGTGAAAGGCAGTATAACCGCCCCTAAAGATGTCCACATTTTAGTTCTTGGGATTTGTGAATGTTACCTTACAAGACAAAAGAGACTTTGCAGGTGTGATTATGTTAAGGCTCTTGCAGTGGTGAGATTATCCTGGATTTTCTGGGTGGGCCCAAAGTAATCACAGGATCCTTATTCTTATAAGGAGGCAGGAGAGTCAGAGGCAGAGAAAAAGAGAAGATGGTGATGACAGAAGCAGAGGTTGGAGCGATGTAAGGCCACAAGCCAAGGAATGTGGAAGGCCTGTAAAAGCTAGAAAAGGCAAGGAAACAGATTGCCCCCTCACCAGAGTCTCCAGAAGGAACACAGCCCACTCACCCATTTTACACTTCTGACCTCTAGGACGGTAAGGTAATATATTTGTTGTCTTAAGCCACACTCCTGGACAAAGCCCACTCTCCTGGAGCTTCTCAGGCTAGTGAAAAGAGACAGATAATAAATGAGTAAAGAGACAGGATCATTTCCAATAGTTAAAAGTACATGAAGAGGGCTTCCCTGGTGGCGCAGTGGTTGAGAGTCCGCCTGCCGATGCAGGGGACACGGGCTCGTGCCCCGATCCGGGAAGATCCCACATGCCACAGAGCAGCTGGGCCCGTGAGCCACGGCCGCTGAGCCTGCGCGTCCGGAGCCTGTGCTCCACAATGGGAGAGGCCACAGCAGTGAGAGGCCCGCGTACCGGGAAAAAAAAAAAAAAGTACATGAAGAAAATAAGAAAGGTGACATGATAGAAAGTTACTAGTTACAGAAAGGAGCTACCTCAGATTGTGTGGTCAGGGAAAACCACTCGGAGGTGGCTAGAATGACCAAGAGCTAGCCAAGTAAAGATCTGGGAGGAGAGCATCTCAAACTATATGATTAGCCTTTGCGCTGTAACAAACCACCCTGAAACTTAATGGCATAACAAAACCATCATGTATTTGCTCCCAGTTTTGCAATTTCAGCAGAGCTCAGGGAGAACGGCTCATCTCTGTTTCATGCAGCATCAGTTGAGATGACCCCCCTGGGGCCGGAGGGTGTACTTCCAATATGGCTCACCCATATGCTCCAGCAACTTGGGAGGCAGACACTATATGAGGCTCTTCCACATCTGCTAGCCTCTCTCTATATCCCTGATAATGGAGCTATTAAGGACTGGGGGCCTCAGATGCCAGGAGGAGTAGTTTATACCATGCCCCCAAAGGGCTGCATGATGTGGCCTCTGATGTGTTACAGACACACAGTGGGCAATTTGTCACCCCTGCTGCTTCTAGAACTCAGATTGTAGGAGGAACTTCCTGTGTGCCAGGCACCGTTCTAAACTTTCTGTCCAGATGTATTATCTCACTATATCCTCACAATAGCCTTATGAAACAGGTCTTATTACAGATGGGAACACTGAGGCCCAGAGTCACAAAGCTAGAAATTGGCAGATCTAGAATTTGAACCCAGGTAGGTGGATTCCAGGGACCACTACCCTAGACTGCCACATAGCCATCATTTGAAATCCCCAAATTTAAGGATGGCAGGAGACCCTGCAACCTTCCCTCTTATGGGGAGAGGCACAGGAGATGCAACAGACCTTTCTGGAGAGGGGCACGGACCAAGGTTTCAGGAAAAGAACCAGCTTGGAATAACGTACACACACTCCTATACATAAAATAGATAAAAACAGGGACCTACTGCATAGCACAGGGAACTCTACTCAATATTTTGTAATAACCTATATGGGAAAAGAATCTGAAAAAGAGCTTTTATATATATATATATATATCTGAATCACTTTGCTGTACACCTGAAACTAACACGACATTGTAAATCGACTATACTTCAATTAAAAATAAAAAAGGAGAAGAACCAGCTTGAGAGTCAGATCAGTGTGGGACCAAGGCCTGACTACCACTTCCTAAGGGACCACAGGGAAGAACCTTAGCTCCATTTAGCCTCATCTTCCATTCAGTAACACAGAGATCCTCATTCATTCATTCATTCAGCAGATAGGTACTGAGCGTCTTTTATGTGCCAGGAACTGTGCCATGAGTGACACACACACTGCCCCTTGTCCCCATGAATCGGACATTCTAGCCAGGGAGACAGATGAGAAAACAGATGAACATACAAAATAGATTTAAGCCCTAATGAGATCCATGAAGCAAATTAACAAGGAGCTGAGGGCAAAGAGCCGGGGAGGGTACCTCTTTGGGATGAGAATGGTCACCCTAAGGATAAGAAGGAGCCGGCCACGCAGAGAGGAGGCGCAAGAGCACCCAGGCAGAGGGAAGGGCACGTGCCAGAACCCCAGGAAGTTTGGGAAGCAGAGGAGCCCAGCAAGGCTAGCACGCAATGAATGAAGGAATCATAGCAGAAGATGCTCGTCGCTCTTCTGGGCTTGTCATGAGCTTGGAAAAGGATCCTGCTCGGAAGGCAGTAGGCATGACGCCTTCAGTAGGCATGCGGTAGACACTTAATAAACGTGAATTCTCTTTCCTCCCTGAGAGAGCTGGGTGCTCTGGGTCCAGAGAGAGCCTCCTTCTCGGCCAGGAGCTGGGGTCAAAACTTCCGGGCATCTTCAGCCACGAATCCCTGATGGCTGCTCGAGGTCCCCGAGCTCCAAGCCTGTTTGCCACCATCCAAGTGCGCATTTTCTCCCTTTGTCTAATTATTCCTAATTGGAAGAAAAATTGTTTGGAAAATCAGCTGGCATCTCCTCAGCTCCGGTGTCCTAGCAACCCAGCTCTTGAGGATGACACTGGGAGAGGAGGCGCTTTGTCGCCTCCGCACTGCAGGAAGCGCCAAGGAAGGGCGAGCGCCACAGCGACGCCCCCAGACTGGCGGCTCCCCCACGCGCCCCTCCCAGCCGCACCCCATCCCCACGCGCGCACACACCCGCGCACATCCGCGCGCTCACTCCACTGAGGCCACCCGCGCTGTCCCTGCCTGAAACGTCACCTCAGCCTCTCTGGAAAGCAGAAGGTGTCTCCGAAATAGATTTCTAATTTTCCAGCCACCTGCTCGGCTGAAAGATATTCTGGAGTCTATAATTACTTTTTAGGCACTTAACTAGAGTCTAGTTTCTAGGGCAACCTGATGCATCTCTTAATGTGTTTATGGATAAATCGCACCTTCAGGCTTAGCTAGAGTGGCCTGAGAGTGGCCCAGCTAGGCCCCGGAGGAAGGAGCTGCCTCCCAGCTTCATTCAGCCCTTTTTTGTTTTTTGGTTTTTTTTGCGGTACGCGGGCATCTCACTGTTGTGGCCTCTCCCGTTGCGGAGCACGGGCTCCAGACGCGCAGGCTCAGCGACCATGGCTCACGGGCCTAGCCGCTCCGCGGCATGTGGGATCTTCCCACACCGGGGCACGAACCCGTGTCCCCTGCATCGGCAGGCAGATTCTCAACCACTGCGCCACCAGGGAAGCCCCCATTCAGGCTTTTTAAGAAAAATAACACTGACCTCCACGAGTCTGGGGAAGGAGTAAATGAGATGATGTGGGTACGGCTCCTGGCACAGGCCCAGGGAAGTTCTCTGAGAATATTTAGCAGCTGTAGTAACAGTTTTAATGAAAACAGATGGCATGGCCTCCACCTTATGGAAGCATGCAGACTCGGAGGCCAAGCCTCAGAGGCAGAAGCCACCTCTAGCTTCCACCTGACACCTTTGGAAGGCAGAGAGTATGGTGGCTGGACCAGGGTTCCAATCCCCATGGCACCATTTATTGGCTGTGTGATCATGGCAAGTTACTCACCATCTCTGTGCCTCAGTCTCTCCTCCTGGGAAGTAGAAATAATGATGGCACCCCCCACAGAGGGTTGTGATGGGGCTTAAAACAGTTAATTCATGGAAAGCACTGAGCACGGTGCCTAGCTCATCGTGAGCAATGAGTAAGTATTCTATTACTGTTATTACCAAAAAAAAAAAAAATTCACAGAACAGCTCCCCCGGGGCCAAGAAAGCCCTGTGTGGGTGTCAGGAGACAGAGATGGCTTCGGGGGGGCTTACAAACTAGAGCAGAGGTCTCCCATGGGAAGAAAATACCCACATATTGTAACGTCCATTTGTGTTTTTATCTCATCCTTTTTAATTTATATTTTATATATGTCTTATGATGCTTATATTATATATATATTGCCTCATTCAATCCCGTTTCAAGGACAGGGGAATGTGATTCAAAAAAGGGTAGGTGAGGGCTTCCCTGGTGGCACAGTGGTTGAGAGTCCGCCTGCCGATGCAGGAGACACGGGTTCGTGCCCTGGCCCGGGAAGATTCCACATGCCGCGGAGCGGCTGGGCCCGTGAGTCATGGCCGCTGAGCCTGCGTGTCCGGAGCCTGTGCTCCACAACGGGAGAGGCCACAACAGTGAGAGGCCCGCCTACCGCAAAAAAAAAAAGGTAGGTGAGAGGGAGTAAAACAAATTATTTCAAATGGAAGGGGCCCTAGGGGTCATTCCACCAACCCCCACCCATATTTCACACATGCAGACACTGAAGGCCAGCAAGGGGACTGCACTCAACCCAGAAACAAGAACCAAAGCTCTGAGAAATCCACAGAGAGCCCAAGAAGCTGGAGCCACAGGATTCCTGGGAGACAAGGGCCCCATGGGCAGCGCAGTCAGGAAGGCTTCCTGGAGGAAGGGACAGGGACCAAACTTTGAGTGAAAGAGCAAAGTCTCATCTGGGCAAACCTCGAACGGAGAGGAGGAGCCATTGCTTATAAAGCCCCTCAACATGGGCTCCCCAAGGGTCATGACGTGGGTGGACACTCCCCTTGGTCACCTCCTCTCCATCCTTCCCTCTGTCTCCCTTTCTCTGCATTTTTGTCTGCCTGTCTTCTTTGGGTCAGTCTCTCTCTTTCCTGAGGTATCTGGTCATTCTCCAACCTGGGGTGAGGGGCCAGGGAGGGGTCTCCTTCCTGGATCCGTATTGTGAGTCCCTGTCTCTCCCGGGCTCTGGGTCTCTCGGTCTCCCAGTATCTCTGCCTCAGAGCACATCCGTGGGTTGACTTGACTGTCTGTCACCTCCTGGGCCTGTTTCTCAAGTCTCTCTCTCTCTGGCTCTGAGTATGTGTGAATGGGGGTGGTACGCAGCTGGGTTTCTCCTTGTCTGATTCTGTCTGTCCATCCATCTGCCTGCCTGACGTCTCTCTGGGCCTCTCTTTAAGTAGGTGATTCTCAAAGTGTAGCCCAGAGACCAGTAGCGTTTCTTGGGAATTTGGTAGAAATACACATTCTTGGCCCCTCCCCCTGCAAAGATTCTGTCTTTGACCAAACTCTATTCACGCTCCTCTGAGCTCTTCTTCAACTACGCTCTTTTCCAACTCAGCTCGTTTTCATTGGTTTCCATGTTCATCTCTGCATTGTCCAATTTTAGCAAGAGTCCTGCTAAGTCAGTTTAACCAGAAGCACCCCACCGCCACCCCTCAATAGATATCTGATCAGGTTCCTCATCTTCCACCATCCCTCACCTGATGTCTGATCACCCTGGCCTCCCTTCAGCAAAAATTCCGCTAGGCTGGTTTAGCCAAAATCTCCCCTCACCCATGACGTTTCCTCTTAGTAATTTTCCATCCACTGACCCCCTACCCTGCTCTTTGGCTGTAAGTTCCCACTGACCCAATCTCTCTCCCTCACTGCAGAATCCCATTGCAGTAGTCCCTGTACCTATCAGGATACCCATTTCCCACCCCCCAGCCCCGGGAATAAAATCTTCCTTACTGTGCTGTAACAAGCAGCATTGAATATTTTTTCCTTTAACACCCCAAACAGACTGAGTCTGAACTCTGAGGTTGAGCCCGGCAATCTCTGTTTCTAAAAGCCCCTCCAGGTAGCTGGGGGTGTCTGATAACAGGCCAACTTTAAGCACCAAGTCAATCTTTCTGGCTCTGTTGGGAGTGGGGGATGGAAGGGGGCTCCTTGCTCTTGGCCTCCTCTGTCACTGTGTCACTCTCCTCTAGGTCTATGTCTGTCACATCCAAGGCGACGGGACAGGAAGCAGCTGCATCCCCAGGGGTGTACTTCACTTGCTGTCCCCTGTCTCCAACAGCTCAGATGCAAACAAAGAGCAGACATCTGAGAAAAGGAGAGCTGCCCAGTTAGAAGCACAGAGCAGTTTGTTGACTGACCACAAAGCCTGGAAAGTCTGCTCTGGATTAATTGGGAAACATCAACTTCTCCTTCTGCTGGAAATGTTCACCAGGCTCTAATCGGATCACCTATTACAGCTGTAGCACAGAATCACCCGGGTGCTTTTAAAGCTGCCAGGAATGACTGCTGGAGACTGTGATGCAGTTGGTCTGGGCGGAAGCCCGGGCATCGGCATTTTTTAAATGCTACCCGGGTGATTCTAATGTGCAGAGAACAAAGTCCTAGGGTAACCCTCGTTACCCCCCTTAAAGATGGAGATCAGGATCCCCCTTTTACAGATGGAGAAACTAAGGCTCAGAAAGGGAAAGTGCTTGAGCAAAGTCATGTAACTGAAACTGGCATAACTGAGATTTGAACCCGGAGCTGTGGTCCATGTTCTTTATTCCACTCCGTGCTTTGCATTTTGCACATAACACTGTCATTCTCCATGGCTCGCTCACTTCTGGTCTCCCAGAGTGGCTGTATGTTGCCCACTCCAGCCAAGCCAATGGCATCTTCCCCGGGCCAACTCCACCCCAGTTCTCTGCAGCAATGAGGGCCCTGGCCCTGGGCAGCCAGCTCTGCACCTCAGAAATGGCTGACCCCTCCCAGCAAGTGAACTCTCCTTCTTGGGCTGTTTGCAAGATTTGTTATTTCCCCACCAGGGAGCTTTCCTTCCTAATACCCCCCAGAGTGCCTCCCTCCATGTAAACACTCTTCCCCAGGCCCCTGCCCTAGAATCTGGCCAGCAGATTTCACGTTATGACCGCCTGGAGGGGTGGGATAGGGAGGGTGGGAGGGAGGGAGACACAAGAGGGAAGAGATATGGGGACATATGTATAACTGATTCACTTTGTTATAAAGCATAAACTAACACACCATTGTAAAGCAATTATACTCCAATAAAGATGTAAAAAAATAAATAAATAAATAAATCTCATTATCTTGTGGAACAAAAGAAAGAAAGAGAAAAACAAATACCATATGCTAACACATATATATGGAATCTAAGAAAGAAAAAAAAGTCGTTGGTTGCTTTCGTTTGGAGTCCTGCACCCTGTGCTCTGCAGCTACAATACTGACAGCGGCGCGACTGCCTGACAACAGCTTCTGAGACCCACCACAGAAGTGCCCCAACCCACAGGAGTGACCCCAGACCAGCGGGGGTTTGGACCACAGGCCCTCTTAAGCTCAAAATGTCTTTGAAGCCTCATATTTTCTCTTTAAAGCCATGTCAACTTTGCATTCTACTCCATAATGCATCAGGGTTTGTTTCAATATAAAATAATGCCAATGGATTGAATTTTCACAAGGAACATGTATTATTTTGTAATGTAAAATATTCAATTAGTAAGTAAATATAAGGCTTCTAATTCCTTACCATCAAGTAAAGTAAAACTGAGGATCCAGGGAGATGCCACGTTCACTCTGTGGCTTTATGAATTCCCAACACACCTAGGGTGTCCCTAGGGGCATCCATAATACAGTCATTCTGTCTTTCATTCACTCATTCAACAAATATTCTTAGAGTACCTAGAGCGCCCCTGGCATTGGGCTGGAGTCTAAGGATATGAAGATGAGTAAAAGAGAAATGGTCCCTGCCTCCAGGGAGCTTCCAGCCCACTCAGGGGACCAAGATGTTAAAACACACACACACAAATAAAAGTATAATAACTTGTAATAAATGCATTGTAGAAAAGGCAAAGGATGCACTGAGCAAGAATAGTGGGGGGAACTAAACTTATTTACAAAGGAGTGGCATTTAAACTGAGACATAAAAGATGAATAGGAGTTAGGCAGGTAAAAGGGAGCAGTGGGACAATGTTCTAGGCATAGGTAATAGCCCAGGTGAAGAAGGAAAGGAGATAAACCCAAACTTTTCAAGAGGCTCAGAGGTGAATCCTTCACCCTCTGCAGCGAGAGCTCCCAGGCTAGAAGCAGCAGTAGCCCCTTCCCAAGCCCTGGGAGGCAGCCAGGCGCTCTGCCAGACCCAGCGCAGCTGCAGTCTCTGGGCACAAAGCCACCTGTGATCACACAGCCAGCTCCCAGCTACATACCGGCGCTGAAGGAGAACCTGGAGCTAGGTGGGGTGACGGCTGGTGGGACCCATGGATTCAGCCCCCGGGTGGCAAGGCATAGGACTGTGGTCAACTCTAGGTCAGGGTCAAGCCCAAACGAATCCTCTAGGCTTCCCCTCATCTTCCTTGAAGTCTGGCAACAGTACCTTCGGGGCACATGGATGTGGGCAAACAGGTGGCCTTTAGGTACCATAGGGCCAGCTGCCCTCTGAGCCCAGGTCTCGTCAGAGATTCCACCTGTTGCCAAGGTCACCCCTCACCTTGTGCTCCAGGTGTGGGCCTCAGCCCCTGGTCCTGATTTGCAGCCCTGACACCTTCCTGGCAAGCCAGTCCATGTAGGATTGGGGGCTGCCCCCCTCCTGTCTGGGCTGGACACGTGTCCCGAGCCCTCAGCCACCACGGCAGTGGCGGGCTCCTTCTGGGGTCTGGCCCCACCCTCCCCGTGTTCAGCCCAGCTGCCCCGCAGGATGCCTCCCACCAGCCGCCTAGAGGCCTGGCTGGTTCCTCACGGACCCTGCCCTCCTCCCACCTGGACTATTGCCACAGCTTCCTGTCTGGATTTCGGCTTCCATCATCTTTCCTCCTGTAGCCAGAGTGACCTTTCTAAAAACACAAATCTGATAGTGTTGCTTCCCTGCTTCAAACATTTCAGTGAACTTTCCATCACCTTAGGGTAAAGTCCAAGCATCGCGGTAAAAGTCAGGCAAATTCTGCACCTCCACCCGACTCCCCACACCCCTCTGCTCTCAACTTCCAGAAAGAAGACTTGTAGGGGAGGAGAGGACACAGGAGAAGGTTGGGGGGAGCGTGTAGGAAAGCATTCAGAGGGAGGAGCACAAGCTGCAACACCCCAAGCCTTTGGCCTGAGCGCCCCTCCACTCACCCAGCGGAGCTGGACCTGCCACCAGAGAATGGCTCCTCCCCTCGCTCTGAGGGCGGAGACTGCCGAACGGGGAGCTCAGCCAACCTGGGCCTCTGCTGCCACCCAGAGGCTGAACGGAGCAGCACAGGCAGATGAGCTAGTCGCAGCGACCCGGAGGGGAGTCCCTCTCCCCTGGACTTCTCAAGGGTGAACAAGGTCCGGTCAAGGGGAGGGGCCAAAAGCAAGGGCCTCCGTCTGGGTGACAGTGTCAGGATCCAGCTTAAAGGGTCCTAAACACATTTCTTTTATGCATCTGCCATAATGTTTTGTAATTTACCTGTTCCCACATTTGGCTCCCCCACTAGACCCTGTAATCTGAGGTCTCTGCTCACAGAATAATCCCCTGATCTCCGGTCAGCCAGCCTCCCCAGCGTCTCGCGCCCTTACCGCTCTGCCCTTTCCTTCCCAAACCCCTGGATCGTGGGCAACCATCTCAGGACAGCTAACTCCGGTAGAGCTTCAGCCTCTCCACACACACCGCCTCCACCACCTGCCTGCAATGGTACCTGCCTTTCCCACCACCACCATGTTTGTCCTGTCATTCATTCATTCACGAATTACTGAGAGCCTCCTAGGTACCTGACTCTACACTAGACCCTGGGGTGATGGCCTCAAGCAGACAGACAGGATCCCCCTCTCATGGAGCTTACCTTCTAGCTGGGGCAGACAGACAGACAAATGAGCAACGTAATTTTAGGTAGTGATACACTGTGACGAGTTAGAGTACTAGGAGGGTGGCAGTGAGGAGAGAAATTGGTGGTCAGGGAAGGCCTCTCTGAAGCCAAGCATAATGGTTTTAAAGTATGTCCATAAATTCTATGAAATATGTCCACTGGCTTCACAAAGTAGAATCTAATATCCCTCCCCATAGGCCCCTTATGTGCAGGCTGTACTTAGTGACTCATTTCTAACAAAAAGAATATGGCAGAAGTAAGGATATGTTGACCATGTATGACTTCCAAGATAGGGCATAAAAGGCATTGTGGATTCCACCTGACTCTCTCTCTCTTTTTTTTCACTCTAGGGGAAGCCAGCCATGAAAATGCTCAAGGAGCCCCATGGAGAGGCCCAAATGGCTGGGAACTGAGGCCTCCTGCCAACAGCCATATGAGTGCACCATCTTGGAAGTGGATCCTCCAGGATCAGTCAAGCCTTCAGATGACTGCAGCCAGTGCCAACATCCTCACTGCAGCCACATGAGAGACCCTGAGCCAAAACTACCTGGCTGAGCCACTCTGGGCCAATTCATCCACTAGACACAGGAGACACAGTGCCCAGGGCCCACAATACTTTTAGGACCCACAAAAAAGTTTTAATTTCCGTTCAAGTTAGGAGAAAGAAATTTTAGGCCAAAGAAAATGCTTTAATATATAATACTAATGTATCTGTCGTTATACCAACACAATCATAAAATATAATTTTTTTGGCCATGCCCTGTGGCCTGCAGGATCTTAGTTCCCCAACCAGGGATCGAACCCATGCCCCCTGCAATGGAAGCAGAGTCCTAACCACTGGACTGCCAGGGAACTCCCAACATATAAGTTTTAATATTCTTTTAAGAAGGAAGGGGCCAACAAAGACAAACATCATAATGTGGTTCTGCAGCTGCTCTCAAATTCCTGACCACAGAAACTTTGGGATAATAAATATTTGCTAGTTTAAGCTACTAAATTTGGGGGTAATCTGTTACACCAAATTACCAAATTTTGAGCACCATTTGTTACATGGCCTTGTGAAGATTTGAGGGCAGAGCACTGTAGACAGGGAAGAGCAAGTGCAAAGGCCCTGGGGTAGATGTAATCTTGGCATGTTCAAAATGAACAGAAAAAAACTTAACCCCTTTCAGCCTCTGTTTCCTCATCTGTAAAATGGGGGTGGTGATCATCACAGCTCCCCATTAGTTTGTTGTTGGGGGTTAAATGAACAGTATCTGGCACAAAGTAAGCCCTCTATGTTTGCTTTTATTATCCAGCCTCCTCCTGGCCTCTATTCCTCCTCCCATGTCCTGCCTGTACCCGATATCTGAAGGCCTGAGCCATCCTCTCGCCTGCCACCTCAGTCTTCTCCCGCCCCTGATCTCCACCCACACGTCCAGCAGCTGGGGGTCCAGAGAGGCTTCTAGATGGGATCCTGAGAGAAATTTTTCTGGGAGAAACAGCTGTTCCACAGATGGGGATGGGAGGAATTCAAGTTTTGCAGCTCTCTCCTGAAATCACTGCTTTCCTTTCCCATCACCCACTTGCTAACTTATCCAGATCCAGTGAGAGTCTCCTACAATCCTAGAAAATTCCTGATTCTCAGGCAAAGCCTCTACTTTCCACTAAAATCCCACCATTTGCCCACACATCCTCCTGCGCTCTGCCGAAGCAGGGAGAAGCCCTCCTCCACCACTGTGATGGCATAAAGGCCAAAGCAGAGTCATAGCCCAAGGTCCCAGCCACAGTGGTGGAGGGAGGGTCAGAATTACTTCACACACACACACACACACACACACACACACACACACACACACACACTCCTGTACAGGGAAGCCTGAACTCTCCCTTTGCTTAGGATGAGTCCTTCAGACAGGATCACAAACAGGTTAGGAAGGAGAGCGTTGGAGTCAACAGTCCATGGACTGGCTGGGTGTAGCAGATGTGTCCATCACTGCTGGCTCCACTCACTGCCCCTGCCAAGCAGAGACACCACATTCTGTAATGGCAACAACAACAGCAACAACAGTAGTAATAATCTGTAGCGGGAGGGCGCTTCCTGCATGCCAGACACTGTCCTAAGACCTTTACATGCATTCAGTCCTCACAGCAACCACATAAGGCATGGACCATTATTACCTCCAACGATGAACTGAGAGCACAGAAAGGTGAAGTAACTTGCCCAGAATCACACAGGGGCCAAGTAGGGATTCAAAGCCAAGCTCTCCATCAGCAGAGTGCAGCCTGAGCCATACTGGCCTGCGTGCCCCACCCGTCTAGGCCACAGCTGCCTGGACCCCAGGGTGGCCAGTCCACAAGAGGAAGGGCAGGCCAATCAGTTGCTCTGTTAGCTAGACTGGCAGCAGGGGGCACAGAGGCCAAAAGGAGAAGCTGATCATCCCTGACGTAGCAGGGACAGATGGCCTTCAGGGCCCGGTGTCAGAGAGGAGAGAGCGGCAGTGCAGACAAGAGCCAAGATGAGATGACAGAGGAGCTACTGGGTGAGGGGCCTGAGACAACCTCGATTCTGCGGCTCCCAAGTTCCAGGCTGCTGGAGGCCTGGTGGTCCGGCGCTCCTGCCCTCGGAGACCTGGAAACCCTGCTGCATCTACAAGAAATCCCCTTTATGGGGCGAGCTTGGAAAAGTCTCCCATCCTGGCTCTCAGATGAGCTCTGGGCAGAACATACTGTGTGACCTTGGGCAAGTTACTTAACCTCTCTGAGCCTCAGACTACTCCATGGAATGGAATTTTGTGAGAATTCAAATAGATATTGTGTGTGGAGCAGTTTAGGAGGCTGCCGGCACAGGACAGGTGTGAAGTAGATGATAGAGACTGCCGGGATATTTCTGGTACTTTCTCCCACCACCTCCACCTTTTGGTGAACTAAATCAGGGTGAGCACAGTTCACACTTGGGCTGGGGTCCTGGTGACACTTGGCCAATGGGGCCCTAAGTGAGTTGCGCCACGAGCCTCAGGTGCCCCATCTGGGTGAGAACATTGCTGTGGGACGCCTGGGTCAACTGTCCGCACCCCTGCTCCCCTCTGCGGCCCTGACCTCTGCCCAGTGTTATCAGCCCCCTTCCCTGCCCCCAGCCAACAGCTAGAATCTGCCCTGTTGTTTTCCTTTAATAAACTTATTTGGAGATAATGTAAAAATTACACATGTAGTTCAGAGAGCTCTAGTATACCCTTCACCTAGCTTCCCTTCCTGTTAACATCTTACACAACCGTGGGGGTATGCTTACCAAAACCAAGAGATTAACTTTCACACAATTCTGTAAACCGAACTCAAGATGTATTCAGACTCCAACTTCACTGTCTCTCTTCTGCCTGGTGTTTAAATTTGCTGAGCGTTCTGTGCAGGGATTGAGACATCCCCAGCCCAGCCCTGCCCTCAAGGAACTCACAGCCTGGGGCGGGGTGGGGACCAGATATGGAAAAACAAGCCGATTACCCAGAGAGAGGAAGCACGCCTTGCCCTTAGTTCCTGCAGGGGAAGGTCTCAGTCTGAGCCAGCCTTGAGGGACAAGTAGTGCCTGCCCCCTTTTCCTCTTTCACCATCTCCAGAAGCCAAAGGGGTTCCTACAGGCCCGTTTCCCCATGACTTCCCAGTGAAGGCAAAGGCAGAACCACAAAGTAAGCAAAGACGAGGCATTCTGGAAGCAGACAGACCGACCAGCCCAAGCCCAGCTTCACCTCAGCGCTGTGTGACTCTGAGCAGGTGACTTAACCTCTCTGGGCTTCGGTTTCCTTGCTCTTTCCTTCCCTTTCTCTCCATCTCTCTTTCATACCCTGCATTGCGGGCTCTCTCTGTCAGAAACAGTGTCTTTCTGTCTCCAGTTCATCTCCCCTCAGCCTCTCCCAGCCTTGGCCCTCCCCCCATCTCAAACCCCTTGGAGTCCCATTAATTTTGAGAGGCTGTCTGTATAGATTGCTGCCTGGCCCAGTCCTGGGGCTCAAAGAGCTGTGTAATTATCCACTTGGAGCCGAGGGGAAGTGATAACCAGTTCTTCCTCCCTCCTTCCCTGCCTGCCTCACATTCGTCCATTTCCCTCAAACGTCCCCAGGGAAGCTGATTATGGAGAAGCCCGCTGGGTGAGGAGGGGTGGAAGGTCAGAGAAAGTGAATGGGGGCATCCCTCCAACCTCCACCAAATACTATGGTCGTGACACCCCACCCCCCTATCCCCTTCCCTACCCCGTCCCCTCAACTCCCAACCCCCACCTGGGCCCTTTGTCTGCCCTGGACATCACAGCTTAATCTCTAGACCATTATCTCCAGCCTGGAGCTCTCCTATGTTCCAGCCTTGTTTGGCCAACTGTCCCTGGGACACCTCCCCGTGTACATTCCACTGGCCCTGAAACCTCCAAACCTGGACACACCATCTCCCCCTACTTCCCCCAACCCTACCCTCCTCCTCCTGATGTCCCGAAGCACCAGCCACCCCGGCTCTCAATAATACACCTGACATCATTCTTGCCTCACTCCCCTCGGCTAAGCCTCCATAACCACCCATTTCTCTGTTTACCACAGACACCAGCACCAGCTTCCGCATCCTAAAAGTCACCTGGGAACAGACCCCTTCCTCAGGATAGCCTGGAGTCCCTTCAAACTGGCAATGCCCGGGTCTGACTATATCATCTTCCCCCCAGTCTCCCTGCTTCATCCGTGGCACCTCTTCTTCCCAATCACTGATCCCAAACCTCTCTTACTCCTCCTTCCCCTCTCTACCTGCAGCCAAACACTCCCTGTTTTTTGCCAGGAGAATGAACTTTGGGGTCGGTAAGAACTGAGCTACAATCCCAGCTGTATCATTTCCTAACTGTGTGACCTGGAGCAGATGACTTCACTTCTGACCCTCAGTCTGACCATCTGTAAAATGGGGCTAAGGGTACCCACCTTGCAGGGCTGTTGAGAAAACGCCCAGAATGACCATCTCAAATGACTACAGGGCCAGGCAAGTCCCATGCATGAGGGAAGAGGCCGGGAGGGGTCAGTGCAAACTAGAGAGCAGATACCTCATCAGAAGGGGGCAGCTGTCCGTCACTCCAGCTATCAATGCCGCAGGGAATGTGGGCCCCGTGTTGCTAGAACTTCCAAGTTTTCAAGAGCGGCCCCCAACCAGCTTTTCATGTGGAATCTCCAGATATGTATATGTTGGCAATTAATTGAAATGTTTCTTTAAGCCCCATGAAGGCCAAACAAAACATTTGCCTCCGGGTCACCAGTCTGTACTCTCTGAAGTGTGCAAGGAGTTGGACCCAGTGCCCGCGCATAACAGAGAGTCAATAAACATTAATTCCCTTCTCTGCCCTGCTTATTGATTCTCTCAAAAGAAAAAAACAAAAGTCACTCCCAGCCGTTCCTCCCACTCTACCCCGATCGTCATCATCATCTCCATGCAGCCCTCACTGGCCAGCAGCCTCCAGGCCCTGTCCATCCACAGGCCCCGGCAGGGCTCTGCGCCCCTCATCCAAGGTGCCTCCCCTCCCTGGGTCCCCCCATTCCTGGCCTTCTGGGCAGAAGGGAGCTCTCTGCTTGGGTCCAACACTTCAAAGCCCCTGCCCTTTCACTGTCTAACTTATATTTCCAACAACCTATAAAGTATTATTGACCCTAACATGCAAATGAGGAAAATGGGGTCCAGAGAGTGTACATCAGTCAACAGATACTTATCAAACACCTACCATGCACCATGCTCTATAAAATGGCAAACCCAAGGTCACACAGAGTATTCTTGGTTGCGAGTGACAGAAACCTAAATTAAATAGACTCGGGCAGAGGGACCATGCAGTGGGGAAACAACACTGGGTTCCAAAGATAAACGGAGCCGGAGACGCAAACATCTTCCAAGCACTCACTTGCTCTTCATCTCTGCTTCCCGCTCTGTCCCAGAATCATTATCTCATCCAGCCGAGCAGCATTTCCAAACGGCAGGACACCAGCAGGTCCAGTGTTTATCATCAACGGACTCTGTCCCTGCGCATATTCCAAAGTCCCAGGGAAGGACCCTTGGCAGATCAGCGTGGGTTACATTGTCACTTTGGGTTGATCAACTGAGCAAGGTAGGTGTGACTGATGAGCTCGGTTTGGGGCCAGCCTCACCCCTGGGCCATTCAACAGTCTACAGGAGAGCAAGCTTGTGAGGCTGGTTGGCCTAAGGATGGGGGAATCGCACAGGAAGTGAGGCTGCTGCTTGTTCAACAACAGATGTCTTAGTTTGGGCTCTCCCAAAAGGCAAGCTTGAGACACGGGTTTGCAAACAAGTTGCTTATTTGGGAGGTGGTCCCAGGAAATATGGGCATGGGAATGGGGAGTGAGGCAGAGAAGGGAAGGAAGCTGGTGAAGGTATGTAATTGAGTGAGTTTCTGTGGACAACTGAGCTCAGTCCTGCTGGGGATTGAACTCAGTCTGGGAAAGACTAGGACGTGGACCTCACAGTTATCTCAACCCAAGGGGGAGGAGCCTGGAGGAATCATGCCCTAACTTCCATAAGGCATTGGCCGAAGCCTGCCCCCCGTGAGGTGGCAATTCCCTGGCACTTCCAGGCTGCCCCATTCACGGGCAGAGAGACCCCAGAAGCCCAGAGAGCCCTGGCCGGCCTAGTGGCAGGTGCCGGCCACTGGGCACTGAGCCCACCTACTGTAAATCACCATGCTTTACATAGGTCCCCTCAACCACCAAAACAGAACAGGCCAAGGAGATGTGGGCTGGGTTCTGACAGCACCCGCTACCTGTACTCACCGCTTGACGGAACAAAGTTTAAAACCCAGATCTGCCCAATTGTTTGCAATAAGCCACGTGGTCCCCACACTAGACCGTGACTGAGCAGAGGTGCTGAGCACCCAGGCCAGAGCCCACAGGGAGGTCCCTGGCCCTGGAATGCCAGCAGCAGAGAATGTGGTGGCCAGTGGCCAAAGTTGCAAGAACTGTACATCAGCCTCCCAACCCTCTGCAAAGGAGGCTGCACAAGCTGCCCAGAGACAGCAGAGCACCCGGTGATTTGGGCTATCAGTTCAGTCTTACTGTGGGCCTGGCTGGAGGGATGGGGAGGTACGGAAGCATTGGGCCCCCAGCCTCAGGGACAGTGGGTCTCACTGCTGCCGTGACTCAATCCGCCCAGAGCCACAGAAATAGTAGAGAGAGGCCAAGGGGCGAGGCCAGCTCCAGCCCCCTCGGGCTGAGCACGGGAGCACAGGCAGAACTGGGAGTGGGTCTAGGGCCCCAGGGGAACAGCGTGGCTATGTGCCCACCTGGGGCCCCAGGAAGATAAAATAAGAATGTTGGGAGTTCCCTGGCAGTCCAGTGGTTAAGACTCCGTGCTTCCACTGCAGAGGACACGGGTTCGATCCCTGGTCAGGGAACCAAGATCCCCCCGCATGCTGCGCGGTGCAGCCAATATTATTAATTAAAATCTAATATCTAAAAAATAAAATAAAATAAAAAATAAGAATGTCCACCCAAGCAACCAGAGAGTTATAGCCTTCAGAGCAGGGAAGTAAAGGAATGGGGGCTGGCCATGCCAGCCATGACCCACCATACTTTTCCTCTCCATCACTTTCCTCCACATCAGCCGTCACCCCCGGGTACAGGAATGACACGAAGTCTCAGAAAGAAAACTTGGCTTGGTCAAGGACATGCGGCTAGGGAGTAGAAGGGGACTTGAGCCCGGGTCTGTGCGGGCTCTGTCTGTCACCCAGCTCTCTCCCCTTCCCAGCTCTGCTTCCTCTCTGCTGCGCCTGTCTCCCACCCTTCCTAGACTCCTGCCATCCCACAACTCCCCTCGTTCTGCAAAAGCATAGCCGTGAAGTCTTGCCAGGGATGGGAACTCACAACTCTTTCCGAGAAAGCAAAGCTTCTCCATCAAAGGAGCAGGCTGTCTGGCTAAAGCCAGCCCAGGCCTCACAGCAGACGCAGGTCAGCAGCAGAGGAAGCTCTCCCGGCGGCTGGGTCCGGCTCTTCCCCCAGAACCTACATGACGGGGTCTCCCCCACCCCCCTCTAGGCATCTGGAGGGCAGGAATCCTATCTGCAGCATCTCGTGTCCTTCCAGTGACGGAGAAGGATTGGACTGCTCAGGCCCACATGACTGTTTACCTCTCCCCGCATTTCCCCTCAGCAGAGCTGAGACGGGCTCTCCCAAAGACATGTCCAAATCATCGGGGACAGAAATCAGAAAGCAGCATCAACTCAGTCTCACTCCCAGATAGCAGTCCTGTCTGAGAATTACAGCAGCTAGCATTTATTACATGTTTATTATGTACCAGGTGTATATATTTTACATATTTTTATTCATCTGAGCCTTACAACGATCCTATGAGGTAGGTTCTAGCATAGTCCCTATGTTCCATGTGAAACTGAGGCCCAGAGAGGCTAAAAACTTGTGCAGGGCTGCACAGCCAGTAAGCAGGATTGCTGGGGTGGGAATTCAGGCAGCCAAGCTCCAGAGCCCAGGCTCTCAAAAGTTTCACTTCAGTACCCTTATGCCCAAGGATTTGGCAGTGTTCTTGGCTTTTTTACTTTCGATAAAGAGAATCATTCATCCATTCATCTTCGAATACTCATAAAGCACCTACTACATCCCAGGTGCTGTGCCAGATGGTGGAGATGGAGCAGCGAGCATGATTCCCATGGCCTAACCTCTGGGCCTGGTCCTCTTGAAGATTACAGTCTAAAGGAGGAGAGGACATTAAACACACAAGCACACCCATAACTCTAGGAATGCAGTTGTGACAGGGATACAAAGGAGAAGCACATGCAAAGAGAATAGATAACAAAAAACCTGACCTAGTTTCAGGGGTTAAGAATGGCTTTCCTGAAAGTGACATTTAAATTGATATCCAGAGGAACTTCCCTGGTGGCGCAGTGGTTAAGAATCCGCCTGCCAATGCAGGACACGCGGGCTCGAGCCCTGGCCCGGGGAGATCCCACATGCTGCAGAGCAACTAAGCCCGTGAGACACAACTACAGAGCCCGCACACCTAGAGCCCGTGCTCCACAGCAAGAGAAGCCACCGCAATGAGAAGCCTGCGCACCACAACGAAGAGTAGCCCCCGCTCGCCTCAGCTAGAGAAAGCCCGTGCACAGCAATGAAGACCCAACGCAGCCAAAAATAAATAAATAAATTTATTTTTAAAATAATAATAAAAAAATAAATTGATATCTGGAACTTGATGGTAGCTAGCTCAAAGAAAATGAGGAAAGAGCATTGAGTCATGTGCAAAGGCCCTGAGGTGGGAAAGAGACTCCTCCGTTCTAGAAAGTGAAAGAAGGCCACTGTGCTGGAGCACAAACACGGAAGGGAAGAGACTGGGAACTAAGGCTGGCAGAGGCCAGGTCATGCAGGACTTTATAGGACATATTAGCAACCGGAGTTTTTTTTCAAGTCAATGGGGAGCCTCTGAAAGACCTGGAACAGATTGCTTTAATATGATTTGTGTTTTCCAAAGATGACTCTGCTTGTGTGGACAACTGCTTAGAGAGGGGCAAGGTGAGAGCAGGGAGTATTACATACAGGATGCACATAGAGCATTTGACATGGTTTCTGGCACAGGGGAGGTGCCCGGTGACGAAGCTGATACTATTACCCCATTGTCCAGCCTTCCCACCTCTCCTGAGAACAGTGAACAGACACCACCTTGGCCTCACAGGCCAACCTAGCTTGTTCGTCCAAGACCAAAAGTTTACTTGCCTTTGGGAACAGTAGTTTTGATGGGTAACTGGTGGGGTATCGGGCCCTGATGCCTGTGCTGTCCTCTGCCCTCTGCATTCAGAAGGGAGCCTGGGGGGATGGCTAGTCTCCAGAAAAGACTCCAACTCTCACTCACCCCACACCCATTAACAGGGAGAACAGGCAGGGCTCAGCCTGAGCCAGAAGAACATGTTGGAGGCGGTGACAAGAGCCAGGAGTACCTGGGCCGAAAACTGGGGGGACAGAGACAGCCCAGTAGAGGCCAGGGAACCAGGAAAGAGCAGAGTGAGGAAGGGATAGGGTGGCAGATATAAAACAAGATCTAACTGCAGGTCAAATGGCTCTCCAGCAGCTCCTTTGATGTGTCTGTTCCCATCTCCCCAGAAGAAGCGAACCCTTCTCCAGCTCTGATCCCCCGCCTTTCTACCTCGCTTGTCAGCTTCCTGAAAACGTGCCACCCACGGCTCTCTGGCTTCTGTCCCCATCGCTCTGCAGAAATCACTCGGGCAAAAGTCCCCAGGGACCTGACCGGCCTCTCTACCGCTGGGTTTCCTCCCCTGCCCGCCCTGGTTTCTCTGTCCCTTACTGTGCTTTCTCCTCCACAAGCATCTTTCTTGCCTGCTTCCTAGACATCAGTGCTCCCCCGAGCTCTGCCTGGACCATCTTCTCTTCTCACTCCGCACACTCTCCCAAAGTCACCTCGTCCACTCTGACAGCAGCTCCCACCACCCCCTTGGGGCTGAGAACCCCCAAAGTAACATGCCCAGCTGTTGCTGCCAGCTGCTGGCTACGGACAATCCACACAGCTGTCCTCCACACTCTCCCATTCAGCACATGGAACATTGAACTAACTCCCAAACATCTGGAAAGAACTCCCCCTCACCTGCCCCTCCCCTCCGCCCCAAGCAACCTGCTCTCCTCCCATATTCCTTCCTTCCATCAGGAGACCCACCACCTGCCAAATCACCAAAACTAGCAAACTGGGCGCCCTCCTGGGTCTTCCACCTGCCTCCTTCCCTGCATCCACTCAGAGTCCAAACACTGCCAGTTGTATCTGACAGCTATTTCCCAAATCCACCCCTCTGGCTCATCTCTTCCCCAAATCATTGCAGTAATATTTTTACTGGTCTCACACGCCTCTTCCTTCGAAGAGCGGGAGCTTTCTAAACATACCATCAATCCTCATTATTCACAGATTCCATATGGGTGAGTTTGTCTAGTCACTAAAATTTATTTGTTTAACCCCAAAATCAATACTTGCAGTGCTTTCGCTGTCATCCGTGGACACGCACAGAGCAGCAAAACACTTGAGTCACCGATGTGCACATTCCCAGCTGAGGTTGAACAAGGGGTTGCTTGGTCTTCTTGTTTCAGCTGATACTGTAAACAAATGCCCCACTGGAGGTTGATTTAGTACCTCTTTTTTGCATTGCTGTGCTTGTGGAAGGTGATTCTGCTGTTTAAACTGGCCCCCAAGCGTAGCACTGAAGTACTGTCTGGTGTTCCCAAGCATAGGAAGGTTGTGACGGGCCTTAGGGAGAAAATACGTGTTAGATGAGCTTCGTTCAGGGGGACTTCCCTGGCGGTCCAGTGGTTAAGACTCCTTGCTTCCACGGCAGGAGGCACGGGTTCAATCCCTGGATCCCTAAGATCCCACATGCCGGGGCCAAAACAAAAGAGGATAGAAAGATGAGCTTTGTTCAGGAGTAAGTAATAGCACTGTTGGCTGTTGAGTTCAACATTAATGATTCAACACTATATATAATTAAGGTGTCTTTCAAGAGAAACACACATAGAACAAGGTTACGTATTGATCAGTTGATGAAAATGCTGTAACCAGAGGCTCGCAGGAACCGAACCCTTGTATTTCCCCTACTGGCAAAGTTTCAAGATTTGCTAATTCAGTGTTTGTGGTGACTTACAGAACGTAACTACCATGAAGAATGAGAATTGACTGTACCAATCTGACCACATAGCCTCCTTCCTTCCCCCAGGTCTCCCTCTGCACACAAGATCAATCCAAGCCCCTTAACACAGTGTTCCAGATCTTTCACGGTCCAGAATGTCCTTCCTTTTTAGTGCCCCCCCTGCTGCCTCCTCCAGCCCACTCTCCAAAGCTCTTCCATCATCCTTCACTGCACACTCTATGCCCTCTGTCTCAAAGGCCTGTCCTCCTCATCTCCTCTTGGTGAACTCCTACACATCCTTCAAGACCCAGCTTAAATGTCACTTTGTCTGGGTCTCCCTCTGGCAGAACTTGACACTCCCCTCTCTGTTATATGTCTCTTATAGCTCTTCTCACAACGTTGTACCCGATCCATTCATGTGTCTCCTCTCTCCCGTACTTGGCAATCATTTGGAGGAAGAACATGGAGGGGGACAGATATGTGTGACTCTCTTTGCAGGGTGTGTATATTTCATACATCATTCATTCCAAAAACGTAAACAGAGGCCTAGCGTGGTACCTAACAGGCCCCATACTAGGCACTCAGGGCCCAGCACTGCCCCACAAGTGTGTAGCATCGTGCCCATAGTGTGGCCTGGGTGTAAGAGTGTGTGCATGTGGGATGTGCCACGCTCGCTGTAGACCTGCGGTGTTTGTGGCTCTTGGACACACCGCCCATTGAGTTCAGGCCCCGTGTGACCTGCCGATAAAGGGCATCTTAGAAGCTAATTAGACCAACAGGCTGCGACCAGGCACTAATGAGAAACCCTCCCGGGGCACCTCCTGCCTGCCCTCCCCACTCCCCAACCGTCACTGCCTGACCCGGCTTTTGCCTTTTTAACCCAAAGACATCATCCATCCACATGAGATTTCCTCTGGCAAGTAGTCTGTCTCCCCCTCCTTTCTCTGCCTTCCTTACATCTCAGAGAGAAGAGATGAACAGGGAAAGGGGGAGGAAGTCATTTTGGGTACCCACCACGTGCCAGGTGTGTGCGGGCAGTTCACATACATCAGAGGCAGTGGTAGAAAGGGCATCCTTTGTGCCGGGCACTGTTCTGGCACTGTGTCTCTATTGGCTGGGCTAATCTGTGTGCCAACCCTACGAGGTAGGCAATGCTATTGTCCCACTGCACGGATGGGAAACTGGCACCACACGGAGAGGAAGAGGCAGAGCCGGATTCAGGCCACGCAGGCTACACTCAGCCACCGCACTGCATCGCTCTCACTGTCCTCACAGGACACCCCTCACGGGCACAAAATGTCTCATTGTACATCCGAGAAACAGGGAAAGTCCCCAGATCTGAAGGAACCAGAGGTGAGATTCAAATCCAGGGCTGTGAGATTCCAGATGCAGGGGTGTGGGCCCAGACGTAGGGGTGTATGAGCTCCAGATGCAGATCTCCCCTGCCTTAAGGCAGCTCCTTCTTCTGCCTGACCCATTAGACAGGGAGGCACCTACTCTGGACAGGACTCATCCACTCCAAGGGACCCCAAGTCCCTTCTGCTGGAACTCACCCTCAACGTCCTTCTTACATCTCTGTGTCTCTGGGACCCTACCTGTGTGCCTGCCCCGGGCTGGGAGACCCTGACAACCTCTTCTGCTCCTCTCTTTATCTGTGTAGCCCAGCCCCAAACACAGCACCTGGCACACAGCCGTGTCTCAGCAATGATTCTTGAATTCAAAACACGGGCTGATGGAAGGGCTAGTGTGTCTGGTATGAGGGTAGGGGGCAGCCCCTCGGGGTCGGGGTAGACAGTGAAGGGCAGTCAGCCATGAAAGGGTTGGGGAGGAGCTTGGTGTACGTGTTCGGGGAGGAGTGGGGCTGTGTGTGCAGGGGAGAGGGTGGCTTTCCATACAACGCCTCAGATACTCAGTGTTGGGGTGCAATGACCGAACTAGATTCCAGCAGCAATGGGAAGCTGGGCCCAGAAACTGTTCCATGAGCTCTTCGCCACCATGAGAGGCTATGCAGCTGGTACTAGACTTATCAACTGGTAATTAAGGTCGAGCTGGTGAGTTCCTGGGGGTCAGGGGCTGATCCGTGTTATGTTGTGCTCACGACAAGCCCCTAAAAATGTCCGTTCATGGGAACTGATTTGCTCATTCAACAGGTGGGTCCCTGGAGCAAATTAAATTAAAATCAACTATTCCAATACAGTCTGATGAGAGTGTGGAGGCTGAGGGCAGTGGAAGCCCCGAGATGGGGCCCTAAGCCACCTGGGGCTGCACAGTCAGGGAAGGCTTCTTGGAGGAGTAGGCCAGGTGAGGAGAAAGGTGAAGGAAGGGCATCCATGTGGGGACTATTGATGGGCAAAAGCATTTGGGCTGGAGAGAGAATTTGGGACTCGTGGCATTTCCAAAGGTAACTGAAGCTGTGAGAACAGAAGGCCACTGAGGAGCAACTAGAGAGGGAGGAGAGTCTGGAGTGGCCCATAGAGTCCCAAGAAGTGGCAGTGGGAATTTCTGGAAAGGATAAGAAGCCAGGTCAGGCCTCGGCTTCTTCCACACAAGGCCAGGGATGGGAAGACAAGCGGGGACTCAGAGTGGACCTGTGGTTGTCCCCAAAAGGATGCCAGGATTTGGGGCCCAGCCCCTGGGAGGAGGGAACCCCTAAATTTCCTGGGCCTCATCAGAGGCAGTCTGGGGAGGCTGGGGCCCAGCCAGTGGCAGTGCCTGGCGCAGCTCCTCCTCCTGGCCGGCGGCACACCCAGGCTGCCTGCCGAAATGTGCAGGCTCTGTCCTAGGAACGGGCTTCCCCAGACACTCTCCCTGGTTCTGACATGAGTTCCCGCTGCCTGCTGAGTTCGACGGCTGGCAGCCAGGAGCCAGTACCCAGAGAGCCCTGAGGAGTAGCCACTCAGGTAAGGCCATCTGTGTCCAGATGTGCTCTGCCCCTCAGCACACCTGGAAGGGGGAGACTTCTCTGGTGGAGTGTCAGGGGAGTGGCCTGGACACAAGGCCGCCCTGCGTCCTGATGGTGGAGGAATGAAGATGGGCGCCCCCCTCCTCTGCTCTGAATTTTTCCCCTTTCTCCCCAGCTGAGCAGAGGTGGGAGCCAGGGACTGAGTGGGAGAGGGGCTCCCAGAGGGGCCAGGAGCTAAGCAGATGGGGCAGCTCTGCCTGGGCCTGCAAAACCCCACCAACTCCAGGTTGGGCTGGGCGGAGCGCCCCTGGGCTAGAGCCTCCTTGGGTGTTCCCTGAGAAGCTGCCAGGAGTTCCACCCACCTTAAGCAGGACTGAGCAAAGACAAGTGGATGATTCAGAGCCAGGGCCCACATTCTTATGTAGACAGGACAGTGGAGAGACAGGGCAGGGAGCAGAGTCACCCCCAGCCTCCCCTACTGGGGATTCACCTGGTGGAGGAGGGAGTGGACACAGCAGGCAGCTTCCCGAAACCTAAGGAAAGGGGCCCAGGCCCAGAGTGTGGGCTCCGAAGCCAGCCTGCCTGGGTTCAAATCCCAGCTCTGCCGCTTACCAGCTGTGTAACTATGAGCAAACCTCTCTGTGCTCCACTTTCCTCATCTGTAAATTGGGAATAAAACATATACCCTTTTATACAGTTGCCGTATTGATTCATGCAAAGTGCTCAGAACAGTGCTGGCGCTGCATCCACACCCGATAAATGCTGGCTTTTATCGCTACCCTGCCCATCTGCAGTGGATCACGCAGTCGGTGGAGGGGGCGGGGGGGCAGGACAGCACAGTCACCTTTGGCCTAGACCAGCACTAACCCCTTAGAGCAACAGGCTGTGCAGACAGGCTCCCTGAGGTCCCAGGGAGCCCAGTAGGGTAAGATAGACCACCGTGCGCAGGTCTCAGTGGACCCCCCCAGGAGCCAGGCAGAGGAATTCCAAGAGAGGTCGTGGGCGCCCCTCACTCTGAACCATAGTCACATTCCCTAATTGGAGGTAAATCTGATTCCTGTGTGTTCATCACACCAAACTCGCCAGCAGAACTGACCAGAGCAGCATTTCCCATTTCGGTGTCTTGACAAGGCTGTTCTACAAGATGACAAAAAAGGGTTCTACAGTCAAAGGAGTTGGTGCAATACTGCATATTCTGTCCTCCTTTGGGAGATTCATAATGTGAATTTATTAGCGTGGTCAAGTAAAGGGACCTATTTAACTGTGCACTGGACATAGTGCTTGACTACTTTTCTTGAACACAGAAGAGAATCCTTTTCTCTTGCTGCTTCTGTTGCCAGCCTATTGAGCAGGGTTCCACGGAACACCAGTTTGGGAAGCACAGGAATACCAGGCTACTCTACGAAGCCTTTTGTATCAATATCAAGAGAATCATCGCTTTTGTTCCAGCTGCATTGCCAATGGCCTTGCTTCAAGTGAGCCGCACGTGAGCAGGACACTGCCTGGATATTTATGGTGTTACACCAGACGGGAGTTTGGGGACAAGGTTCCAGCCTCCTCTCTAGCCCCATCCCCCAAACCAAGTAAAAGGCAAAGAGCGGGTTCCCCTTGGGAGGAAGCTGTCTAAGGGGAGACAGCCTAGCTCAGAAAGGAAAGGAGAAGCCATCCCCAGGTCTGACTCGCTGAGGAGGAGGGCCATGGTTGGGAGAGAGAGGGAAGTCAGCATGTCCCACCTCCTTAAGACCTGGGAGGACGAGTGGCTCCCCGGACCCGCCTTCACCCACTGCTATGGGGAAGGGTTGGGTTCCGGGCTGAATGACCTGTGCTCAAGGCCCAGCTCTGCACCTAATCGTGTGTGACCCTGCACAACCCCTCTGAACCTCAGTTTCCCTCAGCTGTAAAGGGGACGATAATAGAACCTAGCTCCGCCGTGGCTGGGAGGATCCAACCCAGTGACACTGTCCTATAAGGTGCTGAGCATGAGTGTTCTATAAACTTGGAAAATGACAGTCATCCTCTCCCTGCAGTAGCGGCCGACGCCCGGGGACACCATGAACTGGGGGATCTTCGAGGGGCTCCTGAGCGGGGTCAACAAGTACTCCACAGCCTTCGGGCGCATCTGGCTGTCCCTGGTCTTCATCTTCCGCGTGCTGGTGTACCTGGTGACGGCCGAGCGCGTGTGGAGTGATGACCACAAGGACTTTGACTGTGACACCCGCCAGCCGGGCTGCTCCAACGTCTGCTTCGACGAGTTCTTCCCCGTGTCCCACGTGCGCCTCTGGGCCCTGCAGCTCATCCTGGTCACGTGCCCCTCGCTGCTCGTGGTCATGCACGTGGCCTACCGCGAGGCCCGGGAGAAGAAGCACCAAGAGGCAGCAGGGAAGAACGGCGGGCGCCTCTACCCGGACCCCGGCAAGAAGCGGGGCGGGCTCTGGTGGACGTACGTCTGCAGCCTGGTGTTCAAGGCCGGCGTGGATGCCGCCTTCCTCTACGTGTTCCACTCGTTCTACCCCAAATACACCCTCCCTCGCGTGGTCAGGTGCCACGTGGCTCCGTGTCCCAATACGGTGGACTGCTTCATCTCCAAGCCCACGGAGAAGAACATCTTCACCCTCTTCATGGTGATCATGGCCGTCGTTTGCATCGTGCTCAACCTAGTGGAGCTGGCCTACCTGGTGAACAAGAGGTACCGGGAGTGCCTGCTGGTGAGGAAAGCCCGGGCCACGGGCCTGGGCCACCGCCGGGACTGGGCCACCGCTTCCTCCAAACAGGACGACCTCCGCTTGGGCGACCTCATCTTTCTGGGCTCAGACGCTCCCCCTCCTCTCTCACCAGACCACCCTCGAGACCACGTGAATAAAACCATCCTGTGAGGGGCTGCCTGGTCAGGCCTGGGTTGGAAGGACCCGGCAGCCACGGTGCAGCCTTGGGGGTGGGAGCGCTGTGCGGGGAGTGGGGACAGGCAAGAGGGAGGGTCCGACGACCTGGGTTCAGATCCCTTTTCCCCAGCTCCTGCCACCTACCCCAGCTGTGTGGCCTTGGGCAAGTTACCCCTCGGAGCTGAACCTCGGCTTCCTTTTGCGTACAACGGAGAGGTGAGGCACTCCCCAACAGGGCTGCCGCTGTGAGGAGGGGCTTAATACGGGAATGGATGTGCACATGCCTTCAGTGTGTGGTGCCCACGGTCAGGGCTTAATAAAAGTCAATTCATTCACTGATTCAAGGTGACCTTTGACCCTTCGACCTTTGTGAGCCTTATCAGGTCATGGGGTCAACATCCCTGCCCCTGCAAAGGGCCGCACCTGGTCTAGCCAGGTAAGAGCGCCCCCAGCACTCCTGTGGGTGCCATGCCCCTTGCTCATGTTCAAGTCTAGCCTTCATCCCCAGCTGCAGGTTTAGGCCCGTGGGTTGTCTGCAAAGAGAATGGAGCTTAATTACATGGGGAACCGCGTGTCTCGGTGGAAAGTTAATGGACTTTTGAGTCATGACACTTGCATTTGAACACAAGTTCCAGGGGAACTCTGAGAAAGCGACTACAGCTCCTCTCCAAAATGGATTAACAATACTGAGCTGGTGGGGTCGTGAGTCTGGATGAGCTCACGACTGCGGATGGGGTTAGCCGGCTGTAAAAAGGCCACATAAGCATTAGTCACTGGTATTAGGAAGTGCTCTATAAATGCTCGTGGGAAATGAGGCAAAGGAGCCCCTCCCTGGCTGCACACAGACGTTCACTGTTCCAGGCCCAAGGCCTCTCTGCAGCCCCCACTGGGTCACACTCCGACTTCCCCGGAAACCCAGGCCCATAGAGGCTGGACGGGGAGGCTGTGCATTTCATGCTGCGACCTGCATTCCTTGTCTCCACCAGGGCAGCGGTGCCCTTGTCCAGAGGAACCATAGGCAGGCCCTGCCACGCCCTACACAACTCACCAGCAGCCCAAGCTCTAGTCCCCAGAAATGTCCTGCCAGGGTAGAATGCAATCCTGGACTGGATCAAGGTCTCCCCTTTCCATAGATGTCAGCTGCTGAGGGCCTCAGAACCAGGCTTCCAGAGAAAAGGTAGGAGAGAGGCCTGGGGACAGGGGGACGGGGGCAATAGGGCAATGGGAGGGGGACGGGGACAACACCATCTGGTGCCGACCAGGTCCTGAACACGAGGCTACCAGGCTCCCGCGCCTGCTCGGGCAGTGTCCCTGCCAGCTCGGGGAGCCAGACCCAGCCATGCCTGGCCAAGCTGCAGAGAAGGCGTGGGCCAGGGGAGAAGGGACACAGGTGTTTGCTCTGAACGTGTGCCCAGCAAGCCCGCCCGCCTACCTGCCTGCCCACCTGATCGCTCTCATTTGGTTCACTGGCTCAGAAAGCTCCCCCAGCAGGGGAGTGAGGAACAAAAGCTGCCTCCAGGAGGCCCTCAGGCAGATGGGCAGACAGACCAGCCCAGGGACAGGAGAGTGGCTGCTAGACCCAAGAAAGGTGATGACCAAATCGGGAAGGAGGCTGGGCTGGGAGGCAGGGATGGGCTGATGATCCCCAGGGGACCTCGGGCTGTGGGCCAAGACTTCAGGGAGGAGTAGGGGGGACAGAGGATCTCTGGAGAAACCCCAGGGAAGCCCCAAGGAGGGGAACGAATGTCCTGCCAGACCAAAGGGAGGACAGAAGACTAGAGAAGAGATAAATAAGAGGAGGGATGAGGAAGAAGTAGGGTTTCGACAGGGCTTAGCAAATGTCTATTGTGTGTTCACTGGGCCAGGCTCGGTGCTGAGTCCTGGGGAATCAGAGACGAATGATATGCGGAGGCTGCCCTCCAGAAGCTGACAGTCTGGCACAGAAAACAGGTGAACAGACCATTTAAGTACCTGTGAGGCATCCTTCCAGAAACGATGGAGGAGGAGGCTCAGAAAATGTCCCAGAGGCACAAGGTTTGAAGATGCTGATACCTGAGTCAGGGATAGGGGAGGGCCCAGGGCCAGAGGTGGAAAACGATGTCACTGCAGGTAAGGGGTGTGGAGGATGGAGCACGCAGCACACAGCCTGAATGAAACAATGGCCTGTGTGGGCAGCAAACAGCCACTGAGCAGACGGAGAAGGGAGGTGTCCCTGAAAGAAAAGGTAGATGGTGGGGGGAGGACCGTGCCAGAATCTTAGCTCTGTCCCTTCCCCAATCCCTCCCAAAGGCTGGAATGGTTGGAATTCCAGAGGAACCCACTGTGGTCAGGACAGTCAGCCCTCAGGCCCAGCCCCAAAAGAAGGGGTGGCAGGATGATACCAAGCCACCATGGTTCCAAAGAGCCTGTTTCATTTGGAAGGGAATGTCAGGGTGGGGGACATCCTGGAGCCGGAGAGGAGAATGAGGATGGATATCACTCCGGGGTCTGCCCACCAGGCACAGGGCCTGGCTCATGCTGGCGCTCAGTTGGAGGAGAAAGTTGAAGGATAAAAATACACATCCCTCAGATTTCCCTGGCGGTCCAGTGGTTAAGACTCCATGCTGCCACTGCAGACGGCACGGGTTCGATCCCTGGTAGGAGAAGCTCTGCACGCTATGCGATGCTGCCAAGAAATAAAGATACACATCCCTCCCGTCCTGCCGGGTCCAGCGCTGGGAGCTGATGGGAGAGCAGATCATCCAACCCACACTTTGTTACTATTTCTTTAGAATTCATGTGACGCCGCAGGCCTGAAGGTCAGAGTCGATGAGGTTGGTGGGCACATCCATGCAGGATGATTACCCTTCACGTGTATCTATGACTTTGTAGAATAAAATATGCCTTGATTCTGGAACTGGAAGATGGAAGTTCAAGACCAGCTCTGCCACTTCCAGCCGTGGGCCTTGGGCGTGTTCCTCTCTGGGCCTTAGCTTACTCCCCCGTGAACTGGGGACAATGGCAATCCTTACCCCACCGAGTCATTGCCAGTGTGGACATGATGATACGGTGGTCGTGAAATGGTTTGCCAGTCACACCCTTAATGAAGGTTCCCATTTCCAGGTTCTCCTAGGCCTTGGGACCCCCTGGTCTAGATCATCTACACGAGGAACAAAGGCCACAGTCAGCATGAACTGGGCGTTCCTGCGGGGCGTCCTGAATGGGGTGAACAAGTACTTCACGGCACTGGGCCACATCTGGCTGTCCATGGTCTTCATCTTCCGCGTGCTGGTGTAGGTGGTGGCGGCCGAGGAGCTGTGGGATGATGAGCAAAAGGGCTTCATCTGCAACACCCGCCAGCCGGGCTGCGCCAACATCTGCTACAATGAGTTGTTCCCCGTGTCCCACGTGCGCCTCTGGGCCCTGCAGCTCATCCCAGTCATGTGTCCCTCACTGCTCGTGGTCATGTGTGTGGTCTACCACCAGGAGCGCAAGCGGAAGCACCGCCTGAAGCACGGGCCCGACATCCCATTCCTATACAACAACCTGGACAAGAATCGGGGCGGGCTCTGGTGGACAGACCTGCTGAGTCTCCTCGTCAAGGCGGCCGTCGACTCTGGCTTCCTCTACATCTTTCAGCGCCTCTACCAGGACTATGACATGCCCCACGTGGTGGCCTGCTCCGAGTTGCCATGACCCCGCACTGCGGACTGCTACATCTCCCGGCCCGCGGGGAAGAAGGTCTTCACGCACTTCATGGTGGCCGCAGCCATGCTCAACCTCAGTGAGGTCACCCACCCGGTGGGCAAGAGGTGCCTGGAGACCCTTGGCTCCAGATGCCGGGGGTCTCAGCGCTGGACTCACCTGCCTGAGACATGCCCACCATATGCCCTCTCCCAGGGGGAGCACCCCAGGATGGGAACTCTGTCCTAATGAAGGCTGGATCGAGCACAGTGGATGCAGGTGAGTATCCATAACCGGTGAGGTCAGCAGCTGAGACCACCAGAGCCTCTGCCTGCTCCCTAAGGCCACGGCAGGGCAGGTGAGGAACGTGGGTGTGGAGCTCAGGAGACCCATCCAGAGGCTAATGCTGGGAAGCAAATTGGTCTCTGGGTCCTCAGCCCCAGGGAAGGAAGGTTGATGGCTGGAGGGGATTTTATATATGGTGATAGGGTATGTCAAACCCTTAATAAATATGATTTTCTCAGTGTTTTGCAGACCAGGGAGGGAGTGATGGGAAGGAAAGCAGGGGGGTTCACAATGGACCTTGGAGAGGAGGCCAAGACCACTCAGTGGGCCTCTGAGCCCTAGAACCTCAGATCCAGGTTTACCCATCACACACACACACACACACAGGCACACCACACTCACACACCCACACCACACACAGAGCATGCCCCCAGGATGTGGTGGGAAGCCCAGAGGCTGACCCAGGGGTCTCTGGACTCTGCAACCAGCTGGTCAAAGCAGGAGGGGAGGGACCCCAGGAGACCCTGTGCCAGCATGAGTTGGTTCTCAGTGAGTGTCACTCAGATGAGTGCACATGGCTCCCCCATTCCGGCCTCCCAAACCCTGCCCAGCACAGGTCCCCAGAGGTAAGTCCCTTGGAGGGTAGGAGAGGCAGGCAGTCTGCCAGTGTGTCTAGGAGGCCCACGCCCACAGGCCAGGGACCCACGGACAGCATCCAAGCTAACGGGCCCCTCACAGATCCTCAAGGATGAGGAACTTCCCTTCTCTTTACTGGCTACACAATCCCTCATCCTCCCCTATACACACCACTCAGACCTTGACAACGGCCAAAACCAGCCTAGACTTGCCCTGAGTCCCAGAACACACACAAATGGCTCATGGGACAACCATCTGGGAGACCCCCAGGCATCTCCCACTCGGCAACCCCCAAACTGACCACGTCATCTTCCCCAAACCTGCCCTCCTCAAGGATCACTACCCCGCCCCCATGAATAACACCGCCATCCGCCCAATTGTCTAAGCCAGGAGCTAGCCTGACATCCTCATCTCCGCCCCATCTCCCAGCCCCTCACACCCCACCTCCCAGTACAGCACCAAATCCCACTAATTTCAACCCCTAAATGTTTCCTGAATCTACCTCTCCTCTCCCACCCCACAGCCTGACCACCTCCCACTGGGCCTCTCCCATCTGCCCTCCTCTACGGGGACAGAGCGGTTGTGTACGAATCTGACCACATCATTCCTCCTGCTTTGACAGTCTTTCCAGCATGGCCACCACCCCCATTGCCCTCCACCTGGCCCCGCTGACCTCCCCAGCCTCACCCCCACCCTCCTCATACCATCATAACACACCAAAGGGCTTGCGGATCTCTAACCAGACACATCACGCTGGTTCGTGCCGGGAGCTTTTGGACATGCTGTTCCCTCTGCTGGAATGCCCTTCCTCCCTCCGCTAGGACGCTTCCTCGAACCCCAGGGACAGCCTCAACCACATTCTCTGTGCGCCAGCCTCGCCTGTACCTCCGCCATTCTCCCCGAATTGGAGGGGTCCTCTCCGTGTGAGTCTGTAAGCCCTTCACGCACAGGGCAATGAGTCATCCAGCTCCCTGCTGCCTTCAATAAACGTTTGTTAAATGAGTGAAGGGGCAATGAGCTGCTTGACAGAAGGGACCGTGTCTCGTTTATCTGAATCTGAATCCTCCACCACACCTAGCCCAGGGAGTTCAGCATGGTGTTTCCTTGCTTGTGTGTTTTGTTGTTTTAACTAATCCAGCCTAAAGGTTGTTTGTTCGTTTTTTTAAGGTATTCGGCAATTATTCTTTATTGTTACTGGAGCTGATAGATACTAAATCATTTAGGAGACACCATTTCATAGGTACTATACATCCCTTAATCAACTTCATTGTTGGGGAGCTAGAATTCGAAAGAAGGAACATCGTGCCAGCCTCTTCAGCTTTCCAGGGGAACTTGGTACTTCTTCCCAAGGTTCCCACCCCCATCATACAGTGAGGGCACAGCGGCAGGAAGCTTGGGTCCGAACGGAATGGCGTTATGCAGATACACTGGATAAGGCCATATTACATATCTTTGGTTGACTCAGTCTCCCACCCAATAGTTTAAAAACTTCAGTTCACATGTGGGCACCTTCATTCATTCTTTTATTTGTTCATCTAAAAATAGTTATTAAGCACCATTTGTGGGTGCTTATCAGCTATCAGCATCCTTCCCAAGAGGGAAGCTTTGGGGAAACTGGTCATTCCATTTCTGGTACCTCCACAGAGCCTAAAGGTTTTTATAGGTGAGAAAACTTTGGCTTAAAGAGGGAAGGGGACCTTCCAAACCCGCAGAAATAAGCTGAATCTGTGGGGGGCTGTGTCCCCCATGATCCCTGGAGAGCCTCCAAGCCCACCCCTGATTATTGAACAAGATCAGAGAGCCACCGCATCTTAGGTCAGGGTCCCTGGAAGCAGAGCCCGTGGCAGGAATTTGTGTGCATGTAAGGAAGGAACAGAGGAAGCAGGATGGCAAGGGGGAGGAGCTGAGCAGGGTGTGTGTTCAGGGAAACTCAGCCTTAACCTGATTGATCCCCATGGGGTGAAGGGCATTTGGATCATAAGTCCCATCACAGCGTTGTCCCCCCGGAGGAAAGGACATCAGGCTTAGGAACTCCCATAGCCGTCAGTCATTGGTTTCACCCCAAGCAGGAGGGCTGGCAGGAGGGGTAGGTGGCTCCCACTCAGTCAAGGTCAATTCTCCAGGGGCAGCTATAAGCCATGAGTGGATGTCCCCCAGGAAAGGGGACATGGGCAGGGCACCGATACCATCCACTGAACTCCCGACCTCAAGAAACAAGGTGGCCCCCACTGCCAAGCTGTGACCACCCAACCCTGGGGAACATGGTGGCCCTCTCGACCAGTTCAGAACCAGACAGCCCCCAGCTGCTCAGCCCAAGGCAGCTCCCGCATGCAGGACAGCAGGCAAGCCACAGGCAACACCCTCTGAGATTCCAGGCTTCCCATTCCAGGGGCTGCTGCTGGGTCCAACACAGGGCGAGAGCATCCTAGGACCTTGACTACTCCCACGCCAGCCCTCTTCGTGGGCACTATTCCCAGAAGTCTCAAGTCCTGAGCCAACTGAGCCAGGTGGAGACCAAACACCATCTGACCGGCCTGAGGCCACCACTCTCTGACATTCCACCTCCATCTTCTTGAAAACTCTTCCCTCTTAGGCCCTGCCATCTTTCCCCCCAACCCTCCACCCACCCCCATGGCTGCACCTACTTCTCCTCGTTCATTAAAGACTTGAGCACGTGACTCGTAGTCTTCTGGTATTCTCTCACGGCCCAGGGCTGCAGGGACCACCCATGCATCACTCTGCCCTCTTCATTCCATGCGGTCCTCGTGTCCTGTGACCTCCTCCTCCACTCCATTTAGCTACCCACTTGTAGGACCAAACCCCGGACCTTGTCTTCCCCCACAACTGCTCCACCTCTAGAATCTTCCATCCAATTCAGGTCAGTGAATATTTATTGTTCACTTTTATGTGACAAGCCCCGTGCCAGGTGCACAGGATTTATCTGGGAAGAATCAGGCACAGCCCCTGACCTCGTGTGAAGAGGATGGCTGCTGAACTCCTGACACCTGGGGAAGCAGGGGGTGCTGGGGGAGGGGGAGGAGGAGCCAACATCCGGGCACCCAGGAAAAGCTTCCCTGGGACTTCTTTCTTTTTTTTTTTTGGCCATGCCACGAAGCCTGTGGGATCTTACTTCCCTGACCAGAGAACGAGCCCGTGCCCCCTTGCAGTGGAAGCACACCGTCTTAACCACTGGACCACCAGGGAAGTCCCTGGGACTTCTTAAGCTGACATCTAGAGAAAGAGGAGGATTCTGCCAAGCAAAGAGGGGAGGGGATTCCAGGCAGAGGGGAGAGTATATGAAAAGCCTAGAAAGGAGAGCAAACCTGATGCCAAGGACAGGAAGCAACCCAGGAGGGCTCATGGTAGGAGTCGGACCGAAGTAGACAGGGGCTGGATCATGCAGTGCTTTGTCTGGAAATCTCCATTAATGATTTTGGACTTTATCCTAAGAACAATGAAAAGTCACTGGGGAGACTTCGTACAGAAGCGACACGATCTAATTTCACAGCGTCTGGTCACAGTGTGGAGGGGCCGAGGCAGGGCTCTCTGTTTAGAGCCTGACACAATAGTCCAAGTGAGAAACAACAGTGGACTCAACTAGCGTGTACACAGTGGTGATGGAAAGAAGTAGCTGGATTTACGAGACGCTTACGAGATAGAATCGAAATGATTTGGTGACTTGGTTGGGTGTGGGGATCAGGTAGAGAGAGGAATCAAAGTGACTCCCAGGTTTCTGGCTCTGGGTGGTGGTGCCATTTACCAAGTGGAGGAGCAGGTGTGATAACTTCCACCTGATAACTTCTGATAACTTCCGTTTCAGACGAATTAGACTGAGACACAAATAAGGTGGTTATCCCCTCTCATTCATGGACTGCCTTATAAACCTGGCTCGCTACTAAGACATTTATTATCATTCTTGGTGACTTCACACCCCAAACCTTGACCTCTCAGTTCCTGGACTTCCTTGTTTCCAGCAATCTTTTTCTCCACCCATTGAACCTGTCCACATGTGTGCTCACACCCTAGACCCTGTGTGTACCGAGAGCTACACAACCTCCTATCTGTGTAGCTCACTCTCTCTCGTTCCCACTCCAGCAATCCTTCTGCCCCATCTATTAGTCAATAACCCCATTACCTCAATGTCCGTCACCCCCTTCATATCCCCACCTTCCCTCCTTCCCCAGCTTAGAGTCCATGGGTCCCCATGTCATTGCCGACTCGTAGTTATCCTCACTGCCTTGCCTTTCTGTGCTTCTGTCATCACTCCCCAGGCAAGACCCTAACTTCAATTAAACCCAACTCTTCATATGGCCCCTGTTCCAGAACACCAGGAGAATAATACCACTGGACCGGCTGGTTTCAGGTGCAAATTCTAGCCACGAAGATCAAGTGGGCACTCAGCATCTCTAAGAAATTCTACGCTTTCCTAAAACTTTAACTCTATTCTCCAAGATAACTACATCATACCTTCTCTTTCCCCAAACCTCCAGCCCCCATTCTCCTAATCCCCCATTTCAGCCGAGAGCCAGGCATTCTGTGCCATTGGGCAATAGAAGCAGTAGGCAAGCACTAACTCATCCCCCACCACCAAGTCTGCAAGCACTAACTCATCCCCCACCACCGAGTCTGCGAGCACTAACTCATCCCCCACCACCGAGTCTGCGAGCACTAACTCATCCCCCACCACCGAGTCTGCGAGCACTAACTTATCCCCCACCACCGAGTCTGCGAGCACTAACTTATCCCCCACCACCGAGTCTGCCAGCACTAACTTATCCCCCACCACCGAGTCTGCCAGCACTAACTTATCCCCCACCACCGAGTCTGCGAGCACTAACTTATCCCCCACCACCGAGTCTGCCAGCACTAACTTATCCCCCACCGCCGAGTCTGCCAGCACTAACTTATCCCCCACCACCAAGTCTGCCAGCCTCCTGGCATGAGTGCCCCTTCACTCTGCCTTCTCCCGTATAACATGGATGAAGCATCCCTGCTCCTGGTACCCCCACCCCCAACTGTATGTGGGCACTGGACGCCATCACCTCTCACCTCCACTGCATCACGATTCCTTTCTATAAATATATCCTATTAGGTTTTCCTCTCTCTCTCTTTTTTTTTTATTTTCTAGTATTTGTTTATTTATTTTTGGCTGTGTCGGGTCTTGGTTGCAGCACATGGGCTTAGCTGCCCTGTGGCATGTGGGATCTTAGTTCGCCAACAGGGGATCGAACTCACGTCACCTACATTGGAAGGTGGATTCTTAACCCCTGCACCACCAGGGAAGTCCTTCTCTCTTCTTTAAAATTCCCTCTTGACATCACATCCTTCTCCAGCTACTACCCTGTTTACAAAAAAACCAAAATCCTCTAAAAGTTGTCTACACTCGACAGCTCCACTTCCTCACCACTTTAACCACTGCAGTCAGGACTGCTCTTGTCAAGGTCACAAATGGCCGACACATTGTCAGATCCACTGGTCATCCTCATCTTAACTCCGTCAGCAACATTTGGGTGTTGAGAGCTCCCTCCTTAAACACCATCTTCCCTTGGCTCCCGGGCAGCACCCTCTCCTGAATCCACCTCACTGACGGGTCTTTCTTGACCTCCATGGATTCCTCTTCCTCTTGCTGATCTCTGAACGCAGGATGCCCCAGGGGCCAGTTCTCTACCCTATTTTCTCCTCTATCTACACTTCCCCTCTGTGATCTTGTCCAGAATCATCCATAAAATCATCTATAAGCTGCTGACGCTCACATTTTTAAGTTCAGACCTAACCACTCCCATGAGTGTTAGACTCATGCATCCAACTTCCCGTTGGTCACCCAAAATAGAACTCTTAATCCCGCAACAGAGAACAGATTTATGCTTCCTCTTGGTCTTCTCCACCTTGGAAGATGTCATTCCTGTCCACCCAGCTGCTCGATTCAAAGACCTAGATGTCTCTTTCCGCATAATCACATCCACACCAGTAGTGAGTCAAGTTGGATATAATTCCAAAATATGCTCAAAGTCCATTCCCTTCCTACCATCTCCAAGTGCCACCTCGCTGAACACTGGATACCTGCAGTTGGCTCCCTGCCGCCACTCTTGCTCCTCTTCAATTCCTCCTCCACGCAGCAGCCTGAGAGATCTTTCTATCATGTAAATCAGGCCAATTCGCTCCCTTGCTTAAAACCCTCCAAGTGACTTCCCATCAGGGCCGTAAAACATGAAGATAAACTCTTTGCCATGCCGGCAAGTCCCTACCTGGTTAGGCCCTGGTTACCTCTCCAAACTCATCTTCCTAAGCCCTCCTCTCCCCTTCTCGCACGCATCCCACCACCACCACCACCCGGCTCTCCCCCGCCCACCCCCCACCCCCGTGCGTGCACACACACCAGCCTTCTCCCACCTCGGTGTCTTTGCTCCGACTTCTGCTGCCAGTGCTCTTCCCCAGAGCTTCACACAACTGCCTCCTTAGCATTCTCATCTCAAATCAACATCCTCTCCTCCAGGCGGCCCTTTTGGCCCACCCACCCCCAATGAAACACACAGGCCACACAGTCGCCCTCTACCATATGACCCCATTTTATCGTCTTCATGGCATTTACTAGTATATGAAATTTTCGTATTTGTTTACATGTTTATTCTCTGTATCATCCCACTAGGATGAGCTCCTTGAAAACAGGGACTCTGTCATGTTCACCCCTTTATCCACCAGCACCCAGAACAGTGCTTGACACATAGTAGGCACTCAGTAAAAATGCGTTGACCCACTGAGTGATCGGCACCCAGGTGGAGACGTCTAGCAAGTTGTTGGGTATAAGAGGGAAAAGCCCTGGCCAGGAGATATCAATTTGGGAGTTGTCAGCAAAACATCTACATATGAGGTAAGATTTTGCTCCAAAATTATCTCTGAGGTAGGAAAGATTTATCTTATATTCCAGTCCTTACAAAGCCTCCTGAATTATGGGGCAGGATCTCAATTACTACGTTTTGAACAACAAAATGCTCTTTGGGGAAAACTCGTTAGCCTGAAATAACCTCAATCAATGAAGTTTTGGATATGCATGGAGGTCGCTGGTAGAATCAGAAAAAAATGGAGGCAAGGACATTTCACACAGATTCAATCATTATTCCTAGGGGTATGACCTTATAATTTCAAGTATTCATCTTTTTAAGCAAGGCTTTCTAAAAAAAATCACTTCAAGAACAATAAAGAAATTGGTTATGTTGTGGAGACGACAAATACACACCTACCAGATGATTTTTTTTTTTTTAGTTTATGTAACCTAATATTAACCAATCAGGTTTTTGTGGCAAAGAATAAAGTTTCCAGCATCACACACAGATTCAGAAAGCACTATGACACAAATAACTTGGGCAAAAATAAAGTTTGTGTGTTCTATAAAAGGTTAATGATAACAAACAAAAGCTCTAATGGTACTGACCCAGGTGTTAAAGAGAAATGTTAAAAGTTTAAATAAAATTGCTTCATAAAATACGAGGGGAGAAAAAAAATAATGTATTACTACAATGTCTTATATAATATGTGATTTTTTTAACATATAGCAAACTAAGTTAATAAAGTACATCAGTACTTCAGCCACACTAAAAGTTTATGTATTCAAATTAGGCTCCAAACTTTTTGGAGAGTCTCCTCATTGGGAACCTAGGGGATTGCTTTTAATTTGGTTTTTGTCTTATATCTGGGCCTCTATGGTAGGTGGTAACTTAAGCCCTGAGACTGTCTAATACTGTACAGAGACTGTTTGGGGGAGAGATAAGAAGATGCCCTAGGGTGGAGGCTTAAAGACCAAATGGAGTGGGCCTGTGGGATAAACTGGTATCATATAAGCCAAGGGAAACAATGTCACAGAGGAGGAAGTTGATGTCACGGAAGCCAAGAGAAGTTTCTAGGAAGAGGAGAAAGTGATCATCGGTGCCAAACACTGTCATGGGTCAAATCACATAAAGACTGAAAAGTGTTCTTTGGATTAACAAAGATGGTCATTGGTACCCATGGAAGGAATATCTGTAGAGAATGGGGTGCAGAAACCAGGTCCCAACAAAGTGAGGGACAGTGAAGGTCAAGCAAATGGAGATAGCAAGAGCAGACAACTGGTTGGAAAATGGTGGCTGTGGGAACAATAGAAAATTAAAGGGAACTGGCTGCAAGAGAATGGGGGCAGTCAAGCAAGTTTTTTTTTTTTTTTTTTAATAATGAGAGAGGCTTGGGAATATTTAGATGTGGTGAGATGAAACCAGTAGTAGGGAAAGGAGGTCAAGTTCCCCAAGAGAGCCAGAGGGAATGGGGTGCAGAGCCCAGACGGCGGCTCAGACTTCAACAGGAAAAGTACAGTTCAGTTATTGTAACAGGAGGAGAGGAGGAAAGGGTGAGGCAGGTATGAGTCAACCCGCTTTCTAACCACAGTTACCCCAGCCCTCTCACTTCTCTCTCCCTCAACAACTGCCCATGTTTGTTGACCTCACGGGCACCGCCAGAGCTGAGCCTGTGACCCTCTCCTGCCTACATGCCCTTCCGTCTGTATCCAGCCTACATTCGGGCTCCACAGAATTCCTCCCGCCACCCTCCTCTCACATGGGGGCTTCTAAATTGATGTCTAATATCATATGATATCACTTATATGTGGAATCTAAAACAAGGCTACAAATGAACTTATCTACAAAATTGAAATAGAGTTACAGATGTAGAAAATAAACTTATGGGGACTTCCCTGGTGGTCCAATGGTTAAGAATCTGCCTTCTGATTCAGGGGACATGTAAATCCCTGATCAGGGAACTAAGATCCCACATGCAATGGGGCAACTAAGCCCATGCACTCTAGAGCCCACGCACCACAACTAGAGAGTCTGCACACTGCAATGAAAGATCCCACCTGCCGCAAACAAGAACCAATGCAGCTAAATAAATAATTTTTAAAATAATTTTTTAAAAAAGAAAATAGAAGCCTTTTAGATAGCCTCATCCACCAGAGGGCAGACAGCAGAAGCAAGACGACGTTAAACAAACAAAAGAAAAAGAATTAAAGAACAAATGAACAGAGATGAACAATACAATAACTAAAATGAAAAATACACTAGAAGGAATCAATAGCAGAATAACTGAGGCAGAAGAACGGATTAGAGACCTGGAAGACAGAATGGTGGAATTCACTACCACAGAGCAGAATAAAGAAAAAACAATGAAAGGAAATGAAGACAGCCTAAGAGACCTCTGGGACAACATTAAACACAACAACATTTGCATTATAGAGGTCCCAGAAGGAGAAGAGAGAGAGAAAGGACCCGAGAAAATATTTGAAGAGATTATAGTCGAAAACGTCGCTAACATGGGAAAGGAAATAGTCACCCAAGTACAGGAAGTACAGAGAGGCCCAAGCAGGATAAACCCAAGAGGAAACACACTGAGACACAGAGTAATCAAACTGACAAAAATTACAGACAAAGAAAAATTACTGAAAGGAAAAAATGGCAAATAACATAAAAGGGAACTCTCATAAGGTTAACAGCTGATTTCTCAGCAGAAATTTTACAAACCAGAAGGGAATGGCATGATATATTTAAAGTGATGAAAGGGAAGAACCTACAACCAAGATTACTCTACCCGGCAAGGATCTCATTCAGATTCGATGGAGAAATCAAAAGCTTTACAGACAAGCAAAAGCTAAGAGAATTCAGCACCACCAAACCAGCTCTACAGCAAATGCTAAAGGAACTTCTCTAAGTGGGAAACACAAGAAGGAAAGAACACTCTCAAACTCATTCTATGAGGCCACCATCACCCTGATACCAAAACCAGACAAAGGTATTACAAAAAAGGAAAATTACAGACCAATAAAACTGATGAATATAGATACAAAAATCATCAACAAAATACTAGCAAACAGAATCCAACAACACATTAAAAGAATCATACACCATGATCAAGTGGGATTTATCCCAGGGATGCAAGGATTCTTCAATATATGCAAATCAATCAATGTGACACACCATATTAACAAACTGAAGAAGAAAAACCATATGATCATCTCAATAGATGCAGAAAAAGCTTTTGACAAAATTCAACACCCATTTATGATAAAAAACTCTCCAGAAAGTGGGCATAGAGGGAACCTACCTCAACATAGTAAAGGCCATATACAACAAACCCACAGCAAACATCATTCTCAATGGTGAAAAACTGAAAGCATTTCCTCTAAGATCAGGAACAAGACAAGGATGTCCACTCTCACCACTATTATTCAACATAGTTTTGGAAGTCCTGGCCACAGCAATCAGAAAAGAAAAAGAAATAAAAGGAATACAAACTGGAAAAGAAGAAGTAAAACTGTCACTGTTTGCAGATGACATGATACTGTATATAGAGAATCCTAAAGATGCCACCAGAAAACTACTAGAGCTAATCAATGAATTTGGCAAAGTTGCATGATACAAAATTAATGCACAGAAATCTCTTGCATTCCTATACACTAATGATGAAAAGTCTGAAAGAAATATTAAGGAAGCACTCCCATTTACAATTGCAACAAAAAGAATAAACTACCTAGGAATAAACCTACCTAGGGAGACAAAAGACCTGTATGCAGAAAACTATAAGACACTGATGAAAGAAATTAAAGATGATACCAACAGATGGAGAGACATACCATGTTCTTGGATTGGAAGAATCAATATTGTGAAAATGACTATACTACCCAAAGCAATCTACAGATTCAATGCAATCCCTATCAAATTACCAATGGCATTTTTTACAGAACTAGAACAAAAAATCTTAAAATTTGTATGGAGACACAAAAGACCCCGAATAGCCAAAGCAGTCTTGAGGGAAAAAAACGGAGCTGGAGGAATCAGACTCCCTGACTTCAGACTATACTACAAAGCTACAGTAATCAAGACAATATGGTACTGGCACAAAAACAGAAACATAGATCAATGGAACAGGATAGAAAGCCCAGAGATAAACCCACGCACCTACAGTCAACTAATCTATGACAAAGGAGGCAAGGATATATAATGGAGAAAAGACAGTCTCTTCAATAAGTGGTGCTGGGAAAACTGGACAGCTACATGTAAAAGAATGAAATTAGAACACTCCCAAACACCATACACAAAAATAAACTCAGCATTGATTAGAGACCTAAATGTAAGAAAGGATATTATAAAACTCTTAGAGGAAAACATAGGAAGAACGCTCTTTGACATAAATCACAGCAAGATCTTTTTTGATCCACCTCCTAGAGTAATGGAAATGAAAACAAAAATAAACAAATGGGACCTAATGAAACTTAAAAGCTTTTGCACAGCAAAGGAGACTACAAACAAAATGAGAAGACAACCCTCATTATGGGAGAAAATATTTGCAAACAAATCAAGGGGGTGTGGTGTGATGAACTGGGAGATTGGGATTGATATATATACACTAATATGTATAAAATGGATAACTAATAAGAACCTGCTGTATAAAAAAATAAATAAAATTCTAAAGAAAATAAACTTATGGTTAACTGGGGGGCACGGGGAGGAGAGGGATACATTGGAAGATTGGGATTGACACATACACACTACTATATATAAAATAGACCAGGTGTCCCCAACCCTCACACTACCAGTCTGTGGCCTGTTAGGAAACGGGCGGCACAGCAGGAGGTGAAGCTTCATCTGTACTTACAGCCGCTCCCCATTGCTCGCATTACTGCCTGAGCTCCACCTCCTGTCAGATCATCGGTAGCGTTAGATTCTCATAGGAATGCAAACCCTACTGTGAACTGCGCAGGCGTGGGATCTAGGTTGCGCACTCCTTATGAGAATCTAATGCTTGATGATCTGAGGTGGAGCTGAGGCAGTGATGCTAGCACTGGGGAGCGGCTGCAAATACAGATTATCATTAGCAGAGAGGTTTGACTGCACGGAGACCATAATAAATCAATTGCTTGCAGACTCATATCAAAACCCTATCAGTTGGTGGCAAGTGACAATTAAGCTGCATCTTATGGAGTAGACTGGACATAAGCAACACACTTTGGGTGTCACTGTCTCCCATCGCCCCCAGACGGGACCATCTAGTTGCAGGAAAACAAGCTCAGAGCTCCCACTGATTCTGCATTATGGTGAGTTGTATAATTATTTCATTATATGTTACAATGTAGTAATAATAGAAATAAAGTTCACAATAAATGTAATGTGCTTGAATCATCCCGAAAGCACCCCCACCCCCGCCCTGGTCCATGGAGAAATTGTCTTCCACGAAACCAGTCCCTGGTGCCAAAAATGTTGGGGACCGCTGAAATAGATAACTAATACGGACCTACTCTATAGCACAGGGAACTCTACTCGATACTCTATAATGGCCTATATGGGAAAAGAATCTTAAAAAGAGTGGATATATGTATTTGTATAACAGATTCACTTTGTTGTACACCTGAAACTAACACAACGTTGTAAATCAATTATACCCCCCCCAAAATTTTTTAAATAAAATAAATTGACGTCTGCCCTCCCTACTAGAGGGCAAGCTCTCCGAGGGCAGGAACAGAATCTGCCTGGCTTGCCAATGTATCCTCAGGCCCTACACCACACCTGATATACCGTCAAGGGGTAAGAAAGATTTGCTGAGGTAAAACTGGAATGAAGTGCCATCGTGCTAATACCCCCATTGTCCCTCTGCCCCTCCCGTTTGTTTTCCCACCGCTACACCCTGTGATGGGCTCTGCTGGTGTGAATCAGGCCAGCAGCATGAGGCCACTGCAAATTCATGTTCTCCGGTCCAACCTGACTGTCCTCGTCCTTCCCTGCTTCGGTCTCTCTGCTGTTGTTCACGCTGGTAGGCTTCTCAACTTTCTCTACTCTCCTTCTAGCCAGTTCCATCTTATTTTCATTCTACCTCTCCAAGAAATAAAGACTGCCTGAGAAGAACGCTCTCCCGTCTACAGCCACCAGACCTATAGACCAACCGTATCCACACGGGTCCTCCTCCTTTCCCGCAGCACAGAAAAAGGCGTGAGCCTGCTCCAGCCAAGGCTCTAATCTGCCCCTCACCCCATGCTCAGATGCCCTCCCTCCCCACCCCCTTACTCTCTCCCGTTTCTTCAACCTCTGCTTCTCTCCAGGCTCTCCCAGCATCCAAACATGCTCACCTCTCTCCATCCAAAAAACAAAAACAAAATCCTTCCTTGACCCCGTCTCCCGCAGCTACCTCCTCATCTCTCTCCTGGCTCTCACAACTGTGCCTCCTGAGTCAGAGGTCTTGGTCTTCATGTACTGACTCGATGTCCTCACCTCCCACTCACTCCCACCAGCTGTGAGCCAGTCTCTGCCCCAGCACTCAGACTTGTCCTTGCCAAGCACACCTAAGAGTCTTTTGCTGCTAAAGCCCAGCAGGTGTTCACAGTCCTCATCTTCAACCACGAGTCATCTTACAGGTTAAACAGCCTTCCTTCTTGAGCCTCTTCCCCTGTGTGTCTTGTGCCCCCAGGATTCTCCCCTCCCTCTAAACTGGGGTGCTAAAGGTATAATAGGGAAGAACATTTTGTATTCTATTACAAGTTAATCACTAAAGGGATGTTGCCTATAAGCTTAAATTATACATAATGGCCCATCTCTGGGAACCCTGTTACCCAAGTAATGAGCATTAAGCTAAAATACCTTTGTTTAGCTCACAGGAAACATCCTGGCCAGGCCCACCTGTGAATGACTGCAGGGAAGAAGAAATTAACACATCCCCTACAGTGGCTGATGGGAACCAGGAAGTGTTTGACTTTACTCCTTCCCCTTCTGGTATAAAAGAAGCCTGAGTTCTAACTCAAGCAAGATGGTTCTTTGGGGCATGAGCCCACCATCTTTCTCAGTTTGCTGGCTTTCTGAAAAAAGGCGTTATCCCTTGCCCCAACAACTCTCAATTATTGGCCTGCATGGAGCGAGCAGTATGCGCTTCGACTCGGTAACAAAAGCGACTATCAACATATGCATCCTGGCCCCCTGACCTCAGGGTGCTCGAAGTGGGGTCACTCAGGTGTCTTCTCCAGGTTACTTGAATCCTTCCTAAAGGAAGCATGTAGCAGCAAAACCTGGGGAGGTGTGTGCTCAGGTTGCTGCAGGCCATGAGCAAAAGCCTTGTGCAGGGGCTTCCCTGGTGGCCCAGTGGTTAAGAATCCGCCTGCCAGTGCTGGGGACACGGGTTCTAGCCCTGGTCTGGGAAGATCCCACGTGCCGCGGAGCAAGTAAGCCCGTGCGCCACAACTACTGAGCCAAATAAATAAATTTTAAAAATTTAAAAAAAAAATCCTTGCTGCAGAAGCCCGTCCATACGAGGAGAGAGGAAGCCAGCAGTCCCGGAGGAGCAGAGGGAGGCAAGCAGGAGAGACATCCTAGAAAGCAGACCTGACTTGGGCCAGGTGCTGGTGGGGTCCCAAGGTACCCCTGCCCTTCCCACGTTTCTGCAAACCAATCAATTCCCCTTTGTACCCAAACTAACTCAAGGTGGGTTTCTGTCATTTGCAATCCAGGGTGCCGACTAATACACCCAGGCTTCTAGGACACCACACTTCCAGCTTTCCTGCTATTCCAGCCACTCCCCCTCAATCTCCTTCACCTGCCCACTTGGTTGGGGAGGTCCTGAGGGCTCTGTCCCAGGCCATCCATCCGCAGTCCTCAGCCCTGCCTGGGTGAAGTCGTCCTCCCCCATGGCCTTCATTACCATCTGGACACCACTGAGTCCCAAACCCATATTTCCATCCCCTTTTTCTTTTTCCTTCATTTTTGTAATTGTGATAAAATATATACAAGATGAAATTACCATTTTAATCATTTTAAGTGTAAAATTCAATAGTGTTAATTACATTCACAAGGTGTACAACCGTCACTACTATTTCCAGAACTTTTTCATCACTTCTGAAAAAAAGTCTATACCCATTAAACACTAACCCCCACCCACCCTTCCACCTAGCCCCTGGAACCTCTGACAACTTACTGTCTCTATGAATTCACCTATTCTAGATATTTCATATAAGTGAAATTATACAATATTTGTCCTTTGTGTCTGGTGTATTTCACTTAGCATAATGTTTTCAAGATTCATCCATGTTGTAGCATGTATCAGAACTTGATTCCTTTTTATGGCTGAATAATATTCTATTGTATGGATAGACTACATTTTGTTCATCCATTCTTCCTTTGATGGACATTCAGGTTGTTTTCAAACACTGGCTATTGTGAACAGTGCTGCTATGAACATTCATGCACAGGTATTTGAGTCCCTGTTCCCAGATCTTTCGGGTATACACCTAGGCAGGAACTTGCTGGGTCAAGTGGTAATTCTGTGCTTAACTTTCTGAGTAACCACCAAGCTGTTTTCTTCAGCGGCTGCACCGTTTTGCATTTGCACTAGCAAAACACGAGAGTTCCCAGTGTTCTCTTTCCCGAGGCCCAGACAACTGCCTCCGGACATCCACATGCGTGTTGTCCCACAGGGAGCTCAGACCACCTGGCAGGGCATTTGGATGCAGAGGACAGTTTGGCTGTATAGAAACAACCATTCCTGAGCCACGCCCCAGCCCTGAGGACCTGGGAGAAGCCATGTGTTGGGCTTCCGGTGAGGCTCAGGGATGGAGAGGCAAACGGGGCAAATCTGTCTTCTACATGCTTGCATTGCAAGAAAGGGTTTTTACAGCCATGTCAGAACATCCCAATGGCCCCTGTCAAAGTGGCTGCAAGGGAATATCATTTACAAACACAAGTATCATTTAGCAAACTCCAGGCACAAGCCTCCCCCCCCATTTTCTTCTTCCCCATCCTGTCTGTTCCTCTTGTGCTCCCAGCTCAGCTAATGGCGAACCACCTACACAGGTGCCAAGATCATGACCTCCCCAGTTCGCAGGAACAGTGAGTTCAGGAAACACAGTCCTGCAGCCCAGACCCAGTCCAGGCTCTAGTCCCCGGTGCCCAGTGCCCATCACCTAGTTGGCCCAGGACCAAGGCCCCAGAACCTTCCACACCGCAGGTGGCTGGTTGGCTTCAGGCATATTGCACACGCCGCACCCCAGGCTGGCTTCTCTGGCCGCCCTGATGCCCAAGCAAAGAGCTTCCTCCCATCCAGAAGGACAGCAGTGGCTGGATGAGAACAGACAGACTCAGCCAGACACACAGCCCACCTGACCCTTGAATTCCAGGGATTTGGGCCTGGTGGCAAGAAGAAAGGGAGACAGACAAGGCTCAGTCAGTAAAGGCTTCCTGGAGGAGGTCAGGCAGTCAGGGAGAGACTTCTGGATGGTTGGAGGGTGGGAGGCTAAGCTGGAAGGGGCTGATTAAACAGCTGCTATGTGCTGGCCTGGGACAGGAGCTTACTGTGCTTGAGGGTGCCATTCGCTCATTTGGTACTTTTGTCCACAAAGCGCCAGGCACTGTTTCAGGCATTGGGAATACACTAGTGGACGCAACAGACAAAGATGACTGTAGATTCTAGTGATGGGGAGACAATTAACAAGAAGCATAAGCAAAATATAAAATACGCTACATGATTCTAGTGCTAAGGAGAAAGATAAAGCAGGAAGGGGTGGAAGGAGCCCGGGGACGGGAACTGCAATTTGAATGGGGAGGCCAGGCAAGGTGAGGGGGCAAGCCAGGCAGAGGTTTGGGGGAAAGTGTGTCGGCTAGAAGGAAGGGCAAGTTCACAGGTGCTGAGGCTACGGAAGACCCAGTGTGGACCCAGGACAGCAAGGAAGTCAATGAGGCAGAGCAGGGGGAGAGTCAAGAGGTGTGGAATATGAGGCCAGAGCACACTGGTGAGGCTGAGAAGGACCAGCTCACATAGGGTCCTAAAAGCCATCCTGATGCCTTTGGCTGTCACTCTGAGTGAGCAGGAAGCCTGTGGAGCATTTCTAGCAATAGATAGATAGGGCAAGGAATAAAGCAGGGGGACCAGCTGTAAGGCTATTGCAGTGATGCAGGAAAGAAATGATTCGTGACTTTAATGTTACCAGAATAACACTAATGGAGTCAGTGAGTAGTGTCCAGATTCTGAAAATAATCTGAAAGTAGAGACAAAATAATTCAGTGACATTGAAAGTATGGGCTCTTTGAGCCCGAGCCACCCGTTCTCCTTGCTCAGACCTTGCAATAAACCTTTCTCTGCTCCAAAGTCAAGAAAGAGAGAGGAGAGAGAGAGAGAAAGGAAGAAATAGAGAGAGAAAGAAAGAGAGAGAGAGAGAAAGGCAGGAAGGAAGGGAGGGAGGGAGGAAAGAAGAAAGGAGGAGAGACAGAGAGAAAGAAAAAGAAAGAAAGAAAGAGAGAGTGAAAAAGAAAGAAAGAACGGAAGGAAGGAAGGAAGGAAGAAAGAAAGAAAGAAAGGAAGGAAGGAAGAAAGAGTGGAAGGAAGGAAGGGAGGAAATAGAAAAGAAAGGGAAAGAAAAGAAGAGAAGAGAAAAGAAAAATGATTCACTGCCATTGAATGTGAGGTATGAGAAAAATGAGTCAACATGACTCTGTATGGGGCCTGAACAGGTAGATGAGTAACACTGCTGTTTACTCCAGGAGTACATGAGTAGAGAAGGTGGAGAGGAATCTAAGGAGTAGGTTGCTAGATAGAATACAGGACACCCAGTGAAATTCCAATTTCAGATAAAAAACAACAAATTTTTTTTTTTAGTTTTAAGTATGTCTCATGGACTATGTGAAACTTAAATTTAACTGAGTGTCCTGTGTTTGGTTTTTCATTTTTGCTTTTGTTTTGCTTCATTTCTAAATCTGGCAATCCTATTAAGAAGATGAATTTGGGATGTGAGAAGTTTGCGATACCTGCTAGACGTCCTGAGGGATAGGTTGGGTGGCAGCTGCATACAGGGGTCTGGAGTTCAGGTAAAAGGTCTGGGCTGGAGATAAGTATTTAGGAGTTGTCAGCCTAATTTTGATATTTTGAACCCTGAGAGGGATGGCATTACCAAGAGAGTGAGTGAGGACAGAGAAGGAGTCCTAGGACTAAGCCCCCGGGCACCCCAATATTTAGAGGTCAGGGAGATCAGGGGGAACCAGCAAAGGAGACCTAGAAAGAAAGACCAGAAAAGAAGGTGAAAAGTCAGGGGATGTGATGTGTTGGCCGCCAAACGCTGCTGGGAGTGCAGGGAAAGATAAGGGTTGAAACTTGACTGTGGGATTTAGCTGCGGGAACCTTGGCAAGAGCGGTGTAGGTGGACTATATGGAGCAAAAGCCTGATTAGAGTTCCAGAGAGAAAGTAAAAGGAAGCGAGGAATCAAGACAACTCATCCAAGAAGTTTTGCTATAAATGAATGGAAAGAAACGAGGCAGATGCTGGAAGATGTGGGGTCAAGGGACTTTTGTTTGTTAAGAGAGAGAAATACCAGAGTATCTATTGTCATGGGAAAGACCCGGTAAAGAGCAAAAGGGTGGGACTTCCCTGGTGGTCCAGTGGTTGGGAGTCCACCTGCCAATGCAGGGGACACGGGTTCGAGCCCTGGTCCGAGAAGATCCCACATACCGCAGAGCAACTAAGCCCGTGTGCCACGACTACTGAGCCTGCACTCTAGAGCCCGTGAGCCACAACTACTGAGCCCGCGCGCCTAGAGCCTGTGCTCCGCAACAAAGAGAAGACACCGCAATGAGAAGCCCGCGCACCGCAACAAAGAGTAGCTCCCACTCGCCACAACTAGAGAAAGCCCAAGCACCGCAACGAAGACCCAATGCAGCCAAAAAATAAATAAATTTTAAAAATAAAAAAACAATTTTTTAAAAGAGCAAGGGGCTTCCCTGGTGGCACAGTGGTTGAGAGTCCGCCTGCCGATGCAGGAAACACGGGTTCGTGCCCCGGTCCGGGAAGATCCCACATGCCGAGGAGCGGCCGCTGAGCCTGCGCGTCCAGAGCCTGTGCTCCGCAACGGTAGAGGCCACAACTGTGAGAGGCCACAACAGTGAGAGGCCCGTGTACCATAAAAAAAAAAAAA
>NW_020171833.1:217100-221416 GCF_003031525.2 Neophocaena asiaeorientalis asiaeorientalis
GGAGGACCAAAAAGGGGAGACGCCGGAATAAAAAAAAAAAAAAAAAAAAAAAAAAGAGCAAAAGGGTGATGACATGGCGTGAGGTCTGGGGGCGGTGAGAAGGGGTGGGATCCCAGGACACATGTAGAATGACTGAATCCTGACTTCAACTCAGAAAAGTCCTGGATTACCTCTATCTGAGGATACAGCTGGGCAGAAGTTCCAGGTCCCTTGGGATGTCTTGGAAGGAAAGCAACATTCTAGCCCAGATCCTGGGGCATCTCTTCCTACCCACAGCCCCAGACACACTGCAGCAGGACTGGAAAGGCCCCATGCTTCCGCCAACCTGCTTTCCAGAGGATTCTGCCTGCCCCATCTCTGTGCTCAAAGGTAGAAAGGGCCTTCAGGCCCAGGAGAGGGCCCAGGTCCCTGCCGTGTGTGCACACACACACACAAACACAAGAAAGTCCCAGCAGGAGAGGGAAGCCCTTGCCCGAGGCCTGGGCAGAGTTTCAGACACAGGGGCTCTTGCCCGGGAGCAAGACCAGCTGGGCCAAGGTCTGAGCAGGAAGAACACAGTGGCAGGCTTCAGGCCTGCAGCCCCAGAGAGCAGGTGCAGGCCCTGAGGGGAGTGGGATGGCCGGGGCATCTGCTAAGCCCTGATGCAACACAGTCCTGCCCTGAGGCGGGAGGATGGCCTAGATGGCCTCCCACATACTCGCCTGCTCAGGAAGCAGAAACTCGGAGTGGGCCAACAGGGCCTGGGGGTCCTCAGAGCCTTTTCCTGGAATGGGGACTCTTCCAGCTCACTCCAGAAAAAGCAAAGGCCGGTTGTTGGGGGCGCTGCCTGATGTCAAGAATGAGTGGTGGCATCTGGCAAGGTCGGAGTGATAGGGAAACCGTGCACCTCAGATTGGGACTTGTGAACCCACGTGCCGGGACTCGAACCCGGACAAAACCCACAGTCTTCCAACTGAGATCACACACCTGGTTTCAGGACTTAATGAAGCTCAGGTTTTTGATGTCTCATGGCAGAAAGAATTCAGTGAGAGACAAAGTGATAGGTAAGAAGTGGATTTATTTAGAGAGAAACACACTCCAGAGTGTGGGCCATCGCAGAAAGGGAGAAAGGCCTCAGGGTATGCGGGTGTCAGTTTTTATAGGGGTGGGTGATTTCATAGGCTAATGAGTGGGAGGAGTATTCCAGCTATTTCAGGAAGGGGCGGGGATTTCCAGGAATTGGGCCACCGCCCACTTTTTGATCCTTATGGTCGGCCTTGGAACTGTCACAGCGCCTGTGGGTGTGTCATTTAGTGTGCTGACGTGTTACAGTGAGCGTATACTGAGGCTCGAGGTCTAGTGGAAGTAGACTTGTCCGCCATCTTGGACCCATTTGGTTCTAATCAGTTTATGTCATGGCCTCAGGCTATGTCATTCTTTCACATGTTGTGCCCTGCCCCCTCCCCTCCTGTTTCAGTAGGACCTGGGCAATCAAATCACCTGGTAACCAGAGCACATTCACCCAACCACGCACACAGCCTGACATGCACACAACCTCACAAAACCCTAGCAGCCACTTCCACGAGCATGCACTTTCACAACCACACACACCAACCATACACACCTACGCCTCATGCTACCCCCTCGACCCCCAGCTACCCCACCCCACACGGTAACAGACAGTCCTCACACACAACCTTATGCGCGCCCAACTTTTACTTTACAAATAGGAACTGATGTCTACAACCAGTGAGCTCCCTACTCTCCTGGAAATAATTTCAAAGACTGTTCTGAAGAGTGACTGCTGAGGAAGTGGGTGAGGTCTCTTCAGGTGGGGTGACCAGGGCATACCCCTGTGAGAAGGTGAGACGTGAATAAGGACGAAGAACCTGCCAGCTGAAGCGCAGTCCAGGCAAAGGGAACAGCAAATGCAAAGCCCAGAAGGTGGGACTCAACATGGACTGAACATGCTGTTTGGGGAACAGAAAGCAGGCCAGTGTGACTGGGGAGCAGTGATCAAGGGGACGTGTGATGGGAGGTGAGGCAGGACTAGATCACTTGGGGTTCTGTAGGGCAATGTCAGGAGAGTGGGTGCCAGAATAAAAGTAAAGGTAAGTCACTGTAAACTTTTAATAGGCGAGGGACATGATCTGATTTACATCATTAAAGCACTAGTTTAGCTAGAAGGAACCATGGGAGAAAAACTTTTTCCAGTTGTCAGAGGGGGGGAAGGCATTTCTAATTATGACCAATCCCAGAGGCCATAAAAGATAAGATTGATACACTTGACTACGTAAAAAAATGTTTAATTCTGCAAAGCAAAAACCCCATAAGCAAAGTCAAAATACAAGTGTCAAACTTGGAGGGGAGGGTGAAATCCTTATTTGCATCATAGACACATGGTGTATTTCTTTAATATGTAAAGAGCCCCTAAGAAATCAATAATTTTAAAAAGGCAACCACCCAACAGAAAAATGGGCAAAAGCAAAAGACAGTTCACAGAAAAAGAAATACAAGTGGCCCTTAAGCGTATGAAAATATGCTGATTCTCGCTTGTAATAAAAGAAATGCAAAATAAAATATAATGAGATACCACTGGCAAAGATAAGGTTTGCTAATGCTCCATATTGGCAAGAATATGGGGAAACACACACTTTATGTCTGATGGTAGCATAAACTGATACATCTATGGAGGGGATTTGGCAATATCTATCAAAACTTTAAATGAGCATACTTTAACCCCAAAATTCCACTTCTAAGAATATATCTTATAGATACAATTTAAAAAAAAAATGTGTTCAGTGATACTTATCCAAGTGTATTTCTTGCAATGATGTTTACAACAGAAAGAAATACAAGATTGAAAACACCCTTAATTTTCATCAATATGGGAGTGATTAAATAGTGATTATTATAGTACCTATGCTATTCAGCTGTTTGTTTTAAGAGACAGCTCCCCGTCTACTAAGGGGAAAATGAAATACTATTCAAGCATAAAAAAAATGAGATAACTCTATATCTACTGATAGAGGAAATGTCCTATATTTTGTTACGTGAAAGGACATGAAAATAGCCAAGTACAGAACCATGTACACAGCACACCTCCACAGGGTAAATGGAAAAATAAATACCTACAGAGTCGAATACGCAGTTGATCTCAGGAAGGAAAAACCAGTAACTGGAAACCGAGTGGTCAGGTGGGCAGCCCTGATACATAGTCTGGTGTTCAGGGAGAAGCACTAGAAATGTGGGACTCAGCAGCCAATGGATAGTACTGGAAGCCCGAGGACTGGATGAGCTCACCCAGGAGAGAAGAGGCTGAGACCAGGATGTGAGGCCTCCGAGGTACAAGGAAACCAGGAGTGGGGCGAGTGAAGGAAGCCGAGGGAAGAAAGTGTTTTGAGAGGGAAGGAGCAGTCAGCTGTGTCAGGTACTTCTGAAGGTGCAGGAGGAGGACAGAGACATTACTGTCGTTCTTAGCACCCTTGATAGGGCTGTCTTTAGTTACATGGTTGGGTGAAAACATTGTTCAACGGGTTGAAGGCTGACTAGGAGGTGAGGAAGTGGGGAACGGGTTTTGCTCTGAAATGCAGCAGAGCCGGAGAAGGTAAGGTGCAGGTGGCAGTCATGGACCCCCCACAGGACACCATCATACTCACACATAGTCCCACACTGACACATGCACAGAAGCACCCGGCCCACCCCAGCATTGGTCGGTCTCAGCAATGATTTTCAAAGTAAAAGATGGCCTCTGCCCTGTGGCTTTGCCCTATCCAGAAACTCAACATGGCTGAGGCCTCCAGAGCCGGCTCTGCTCCTTATTATCTGTGTGACCCAGGGCAAGTCACACAACCTCTCTGGCTTTCCCACTCATAAAAGTGAGAAGCATCGTACCTTCCTCATCTGGCACTGTGATGATGAAATAAAGCCTGCGGGACAGTGCAGGGACCAAAGATGTCTCTGAGCCCCCAGTGCAGTGTTAGTTTTCTACCAGGAGTAGTAGGTAGGGTGATGGTGTAATTGATCTTTCCAAGTTTGGAGTTACTTTTGAGAGTAAACGGGGATGCTGTTAATTACACCAGAGCCACAGGCATAAACCAGTACAGTCCTGGGAAGATGCCATGTAAAATCACCCTTCAGCTAGCAACATCATCTCGGTCCAGACAGGGAGTGCTCAGGCCCTTTGGTGACTAAGATACCAGGACTCCCCGGGAGGCCGGAAACCCTGGGGGTTCCCCGACCAGGCTGAGGCCCCGGGGCTCTCTCATTACGTTCCTAGTCGTGGCACACTAGTAAATAAGACAAAGCGTCCTTGCCTTCAGAGCCCAGCCCAGCCC
>NW_020171833.1:221452-237792 GCF_003031525.2 Neophocaena asiaeorientalis asiaeorientalis
CCTCACCCCTGGACGAAGGATCCCCCCCATCTCCTTTCCAGGCGCAGTGCCCCTTCCTGCTGCGGGCACAGGGTCTGCCCCCCAACCTGCCCCCCAATTCTCCAAAGTGCCCCTGCCCATTCCAGGACGCGGAGCCTGAGCCACGCACCTACGCGGGGAGGGCAGCCTCCGGGAGTGGTCGAGACCAAGCGCCAGGCGCGGACAGTGACCCGCAGGGCGCGGACACAGTACCCGTGGTAACGCACGTGGGCTAGTCCTGATTGCAGTCCGTCCGGGGACCACTTGACACTTAACCAGTTTAGAGCGCTTCACGCTCCGAATCTCATCGGACCCTTTGCCACAGCCCTGCCCAGGGCCACAGATGCCCCCGTTTCACACATGAAGAAGAAGCCCAGGCTCAGACGGGCGTCAAGCCCGGGAGAAGGTTGCCGGGGGAACGAGTGACAGTGTCTGGACTAAAACCCGACCCTCTGCGGCGGGCGGCTCCCGAGCTCCTCCCCTGACCCTCCCTCCTCCACGCCGCCCCCGGCTGTGCCTGCCGCCACGCGCCTCGCCGCCACTGCAGAGACGCGGCTCCGGTCCCGCTGGCCTCCGCTGCGGGCCTCGAACACGCGGGGTCCCGGCCCCCCGCTGGCCGCGCCGCTGCTGGTGAGTGCGGGGCGCCTCCCCACCCCGCGCCCACGGCCGCTGAGCGCTCCCCGGCGACCCCGGGCGGGGCGGGGGCTTGATCCTGCCTTCGGGCCAGGCTGAGACTGGCAGGTGAGGGAATGGGAGGAGGTCGAGGGAACTAGACTCACCCCACTCCCCACCTGCCTTCTCACCCCTCGGTTCTCGGCGGGGAGGGGGCTCCAGCTGCTGAAGATTCCCGGACAACCCCCTCCCAGGCTCCCAAGCTTCCTGGAATGGACGGAAACTTGGTGCTGGTGACGGCTGGGGTGGGGGGGGGAGAGGGGAGGGGAGTTCTGCCCCGAGGAGGGGGCCGGCCAGCACTGTGGAGTGGCGGTGAAAGCTGGGCGCGCCTTGGTCCCGGGGCAGGGGAAAAGCGGATAGCTGGGAGCTGCTGCTGGGGGTGCCGCATGGGGGGCCAGATCCGGCTCCACCAGTCCCGGGCCTGGGCTTGGAGGGAAATTCTTTGCCGGTGAGTCGCGTCCCTAGGGTGTGTTTGACAGGACTGGGCAGACAGGACTGGAAGGTGGAAGGTGGGGGCCCAGGAGGGGGCAGCCCCCAGGTGGGCCACCCTGAGAAGGCTCAGGTGGAAGCACCTGTCAGGGCCCTTCTCCTCCGGGGCTGGCAGACAGGGTTCCAACCTCCACTCCAGTCTTCTTGAACTCTCGCCAGGTGAGTGGCAGGCTGGGGAGGGAATGGCCTTTTACTACTCTTACCACAGCTCCAGAAAGTAGGAATTATTTCTCTTTAGAGATAAGGAAGGAAGGTCAAAGAGATTAGGAGAACTTGGAAGTCACCCAGGTAGAAGGGGTAGAGCTGAGGCTTGAATCCAGATGTGACTCCACGCTCAATACACATCCCACTCCCCAAAGGACAGGTCTTAGAAGGAGCTGAGTTGAGGCAGACACTTTTTTTTTATTCTAAGTATGTTACTGTATGCTGCTGCCAGTGCATATAAAATAAGCGCCCTTGTGAAACAGAAGTTCATGGAAATTCAGAGAGGTAGAGGATTAAACAAATACTTTAATTCCCACTGGTAATTAAATTCCAGGAAGAAAATAAAGGGGACAGGAGCAGAGTGACTGGGAGGGCAGGGGCTTCCAGGTCCAGGGTAATCTAGGGTGGCCTCTAAGAAGAGGATGTTTTAGCAGAGGCCTCAGTAATGAGAAGGATGCAGCCATGCAAGTTTCTGGAGGAAGAGCATTCTAGGCAGCAGGAATAATTACAAAGCCCCAGAGGCCCCCATTGCGCCCGAGCAGAGAGGCAGGTGGAGAGTGTAGGAGAGTAGGGTAAGAATGTAGAAACGGGTTCTCAGTGTGATGGAAGCTAGTAGAAAGTTTTAAACAAGGACGTGACATGGTTCAATTTAAAGGACTCTGCGGGCATAGGAGCAGACACTTGAAGGCCAGCCAGAAGGCTCTGGTAATAATACCAGCAAGGGTGATGGTGGTTTGGAGCAGGGGGGTGGTGGTGGAGGGGTGAGAAGTGGTGATGCAGGGGTGGACCCTCAGTCAGCATGTATGCTCAGAGTCACAGAGCGGCTCCAGGAGCACTCACATGTGCACATGGAGAGGTACATGCTCCCAACACCCTTTGCAGCATGTAGACACTAGGTACACTCAGGCAGACCCACCTGTCCACACCCTCTGAGTCATTCCACGACTAGGAGGAAGATGTGTGATCTGGGGACCTGAACAAAGCATGACTCCCCACCACAAAGCTCCGGCATCCCGGATTGCTGGTGTGTCTGGGGCTCCCTCAGGTTCTGGCACAGGGAAGGAGGGTGTCCCTAGATTTTTCCTGGATCTGGTGTCCCCAGGAACCAGACCATTACCCTCTCCATGTGCCTCCCCCCGCAACCTGAACTGGTCTCCCAACTTCACCACCCACTGCCTGTGGGACCTTGGGGAGATTATTTCCCCTCTCCAAGCCCCAGTTTCCTATCTGGGGTTCATCACCCCAACTTCACAGGGTGATAGCAAGGCATCAACGAGGTAAGTTTTGAGAAGCTGGTCTGGGGCAAGCATCCAGCAGAGAAATGGAGAGCAGGCGGTGGACAGCCCAGCCTTGAATTCAATTCTAGTTTTAATTTTTTTTTTTTTTTTTTTTTTTGGTATTTTTTTGCGGTACACGGGCCTCTTACTGTTGTGGCCTCTCCCGTTGCGGAGCACAGGCTCCGGACGCGCAGGCTCAGCGGCCATGGCTCACAGGCCCAGCCGCTCTGCAGCATGTGGGATCTTCCCGGACCGGGGCACGAACCCGTGACCCCTGCATCGGCAGGTGGACTCTCAACCACTGTGCCGCCAGGGAAGCCCCAATTCTAGTTTTAAATGAGTGACTTGACCGCTCTAGATTTCACAATGGATAGCCAGCATTTATTGAGCACTTACTGTGTACTGAGTCTTTGCAATCCTTTTCTCATTTGATTATCAGTTTCTTCATCTGTCAATGAGAAGCATAATAGTGTCTACCTCCCAAGGTCCTTATAAGGATTAAATGAGATCCAGCACATAAAGTATTTAGCTCCTTGCCTGGCTCGTTGTAAATGCTCAGTAAATAATAACTGTTATTATCAGCAAATGCACATTCCCTTCCTTCCGCCACATAGCTCTGTGACTTTGGGCAGGTTACTTAGCCGCTCTGTGCCCGTTTCCTCTCTGTAGCTTAGGAAGAATAACAGTCCTGATCTCATAGGGTCGTTGGGATGATCAAACGAATCCATCCACATAGAGAACTCAGAACAGCGCCTGGCACATAGTAAATGCTCTATAAATGTCATCTACTCATTCTCAGACCGGTTTTCCCATCCTGTCAGGCGGGCACGGCCCACAGCGCCCCCACCAGCCACCATGGACTGGAAGACGCTCCAGGCCCTACTGAGCGGGGTGAACAAGTACTCCACAGCCTTCGGACGCATCTGGCTGTCGGTGGTGTTCGTCTTCCGCGTGCTGGTGTACGTGGTGGCTGCGGAGCGCGTGTGGGGGGACGAGCAGAAGGACTTTGACTGCAACACTAAGCAGCCAGGCTGCACCAACGTCTGCTACGACGAGTTCTTCCCCATCTCCAACATCCGCCTCTGGGCCCTGCAGCTCATCTTCGTCACGTGCCCGTCACTGCTGGTCATCCTGCACGTGGCCTACCGCGAGGAGCGGGAGCGGCGGCACCGCCAGAAACACGGCGACCAGTGCGCCAAGCTGTACGACAATGCGGGCAAGAAGCACGGTGGCCTCTGGTGGACCTACCTGTTCAGCCTCATCTTCAAGCTCCTCATCGAATTCCTCTTCCTCTACTTGCTGCACACCCTCTGGTACGGCTTCAGCATGCCCCGCCTGGTCCAGTGCGCCAACGTGGCCCCCTGCCCCAACATCGTGGACTGCTACATCGCCCGGCCCACCGAGAAGAAGCTCTTCACCTACTTCATGGTGGGCGCCTCCGCCGTCTGCATCGTGCTCACCTTCTGCGAGATCTGCTACCTCATCTTCCACAGGGTCGTGCGAAGCCTTCCCAGAAAGAGCGGCCTCCGGGGCCGCGGCCCCCCGTCCTCCACCAGCCAGGCCTCCACCTGCCGCTGCCACCACAAGCTGGTGGAGGCCGGGGAGTTGGGCCCGGATTCCAGCGACGACAAGCTATGTGCTTCGGCACCCAACATGACCCCCATCTGACCACGGGCTGGGGAGCGATCCTGGGCTGCCCGTGGGGAGAGGCAGGGAGGTATTGTGCCGGTGGAGGGGTCCTCCCGGGGCTGGGGGGCCCCACTCTGAATTCACTACACTATTCAATTTCACCTTTAGTAGATTGTTTTGAGTGCTGGGCACTGTGCTGTCTGTCTGGTATAGGTCACACCACAGGCCCACTGGCAGCCCTCCTGGGAGAAAGACAAGCAAATTAACTACTGCCTGCAAGGGGACACTTAGAGGACTCCGCTGGGCTTCACCTAAGCCAGGAGGGGATGATGGGGAGAGGCTTCCCTGAAGGAGGAATGTTTAAGAGAGGTGAGAAGTGCTTCCTAGCAGACAAAAGCAGGTGCAGAGGCCTGGAGGCCACAAAAGGAAAGATGCTTGCCCTGGGTCTGGTGAGATGTACCAGACCAAAGGGAATCTTCATTCCTTCGGGAGAAGCACCCAGATTCCTGGGATGGAAAGGAAGTATCCTCCCAGCAGTGGAAGTCTGGAGGCTGAGAGTGAGCCTGGGAAGAGGAGGGGTAAGCTCTGGTGACACCAACCCCGGCTTGAGACACCCAGAGATCCTCTGGGTCACCACTGCCCTTTGGGAACCCGCCCCCCATCTTATTCCTCCACCCTCAGGCAGCTTTGCTCCCATCTTCCTCCCACAAGTGTACTCAGTCTGTTGCCAGCCTTTCAGACCCTACTCTCAGGGACTTGAGGTGGATGTGTTGATAGGAACATCCCCGAGGCAATTTCTTTGAAATCAATAAAGGCTGTCTTTTATACAGGTTGACTCTCTTCTTTTCTCCCACACTCACACCCACAAGACCCTGAGGGCAGAGAAGGTAGCCCCTCAGAAGGGGAGAGAGCTCCGTGGCTCGAGCTGAATTTAGGCTGGGGCTGGGGTTGACCCAGGAGGGATCTGGGGCGGAACCTACAGATATACATGCTGTGATTGTAGATGTGGTCACAAGAGGGCGCTGTGCTCCCTCTACAACAGCAGCGCTAGCCCTTCATAGTGAGGCCCTGCCCTGAGCACACACAGTCACAGCCCTCTGGTTGCAGACAAACTACACTCCTTCCTCCTTTGTAACCCAGTCACCGCCATCCACAACGTGCATCCCCACCCTGTGTACACAAAATCCCTGTTATTCATACTCTCACTCCTGTATGCTCACAACAGGCTCCTCTAAAGGCATGAAGCCCCAGCCTCACCCAAGCACTATCCAGCTCCTTCCATTTTCCCTGAGCATTTTCTCCACCCCAGGCCCCTGGCAGACATGAGGACTGCACAGGGGAATAGGACATGAGCCCAAGGAGCTCAGAGCCTGGGGGAGACGGAGACACACTCATCTCCTGCACTAACCAACCCCAGGTGGATCCCAGCCCCACTCCCAGCACTGTGTGATGACCTGAAATTTCAGGAACACCAACATCCAAGCCAGGACAGGATGGAAAGCAAAAGGGGGTGCAAGACTATACTCGCGCAGAGGAAGATTTAGTAACTATCAAAGCCAAGGCCGGGAGCCAGAAATCCAGGAGGCAGTGAGCCAAGAGCCAGTGCAGGCAGGGAAAGGACGGGTCATTGTGTCAACAGGACAGGCTGGGGTTCACCTTTGCTCTCACATGTGGTCGTTACTGTGGTGGACAAGCCAGCCAAGTTTAAAGGGCCCGGCCGGGCTGACACTCACCTCCCCGTTAAATCATAGCTTAACCACTTCATGACCACAGCTTCACCATGCTGCACCTTGGACGGGCTTGCAGAACCTCAGTCTTGTCATCAATACAAGGGGAATTTTATCAGTCGGGGTCTCAACAGGAAACAGATGGCACATTCAAACCAAGGAACTTCAAAGAGTCTCCTTGAGGGACTGTTTTTGAAGGTATAGGCATGCTGAAGGAAACCCATAAAAGGTGCCCTGGGGCTAGTACCAGGGTAGCAATGGATGGGTTGCCACACAAAGGCTGCAAGGATGCATCCAACCGCAGCAATCGAATAAATACCATGACTTAACGCTACCACCTCCTACTCACCTGCCAGTGGCTCCCACTGACCCAACACAACCAGAAACCAGAGGGCACAGAAGCCTATTGAGACGGTCAGTACGGGTCAGCCTCCCAGGGCACAGAGCAGATCTGAGGGGCAAAAGGAACACATTCAGCCCAGCACTCAGGACAGTATCCACTCCTAGGATTGTTGCAGAGATAAAAGGAGACAGTGTCATAACATGTTAGTTCAGCGCTAACATATCCAGTAAATATCCATGCACAACCATGCTTAGGAAAGTCTCTGCCTGCTGCCCAGGCCATCTGGTGTGTCCGTCCCAGCTTGGAGTGGATGGTTGCCAAGGTCCCAGGGAGGGCTGATCTCTACCTATTTGCTGTCTTGCATTCCAGCATCTTCCAGGACGGTTCCCACTGCCTGGATAAGGATGGCTTTGAGGTCAGAGCAACCAGAGAACAACATCAGCTATCCCAGCAGGGACTGAGCCTCCAGTCCTGGTCCCGCTTCTCCAAGCTGCGGGCCAGGACCACAGATGAGGGAATATTCCAGCCCTGAGCGTCCCACATTTGGCCTGAGAGCTGTCCCCAGCAGTGCCGCTCACGCTTTCCATCCAGCACGTATTGAGCTACTGTTCACCATGCAGAGTCCCCAGCACACATCTCACGTCCCCTGGTCTTCTCTTATGAGGGTACACACCTCTACCTCCTCTTCCCCCAACCACGTGAGGAGTCACTGCAAGCTTCCTTCGATAGGGCTTATGATTATGATTTAGATTTCATATACACACTTTCGAGTCCACATCTACTTCATGATGTGACAGCCACCCTGCAGCCCAAGGCAAATAGATGATTTGGTATTCATCACCCTGATCCAAGCCCCTTGGTAGGGACTAAATGTTTGTGTCTCCCCCAAAATTCATATGTTGAAACGCTAACTTCCAGTGTGATGTTATTAAAAGGTGGGGCCTTTGGGAAGTGGGCTCATGAGGATGGATTTGTGCTCTTATGAGAAGAGACACGAGGGGGATGGTCTTTCTCTCTCTGCCATGTGAAAACATACTCAGAAGACAGCCCGATATAAACCAGGAAAAGGGCCTTCACCAAGAACCCAACCAGGCTGGCACCCTGATCTTGGACTTCCAGCCTCCAGGACTATGAGAAATAAAGTTCTGTTGTTTAAGCCACCCAGTCTGTAGTATTTGTACAGCAGTGCGAGCTGAGACACCTGCATCATCTATCACCTGGCTCACTGCAATAATCTCCCTGCTTCCTGCTCCAACTCTGGGAAGCAGATGCTGCAAAAGAGAGGGGTGCAAAGGGCATGCTGGGGAGGAACACCTGTGAATGGAAAGGGGAGGAAGCAGGACCGAGCGACAAGACCCGTTTGTGGGAGCTCTGTGTCCGTTAGACAAAGATGGTCACACTGGATGGAAATGGCTGGGCCCTTGACCACGCTTGGCTCAGCCATTGCCTGGGGCCACCCCAAGCAGAGCCTGGCCACCTGCACAGCTGAAGCAGACCTGGAGGCTGTCAGCTGGCCAGACTCCGCACAGCTGGGCAGCGAGTCCTCCGTTGAAGGGGGAGATCTGCATCCACCACCCACTCCCACAGTCTATTCCCAGCACAGCAGCCAGGGTGATGCCATAAAACCTAAATCAGGCCATGTCACTCCTCTGCCCCAAACCTCCAAAGGCATCTCACACTGGCCTTTAGGGGCCTCCAAGACCTGCCCCACCTGTTCCCTTTCTGAACCCTCATCTCTTCTCCTTGCTGACCTCACTCAGTCACGCTGACCTCCTTGCTCTCCCTCAGGCAGGAAACACCAGGCATATTTCTGCCTCAGGGCCTTTGCACTCTCTTTCCCTCTGCCTGGAATGTGCTTTCCTCCTGAGAGCCACAGGGGTCCCTCCCTTCCTTCAGGGCCTGCATCAAAGGTCAGCTGCTTCATGAGAATTTCTCCCTTCTTCTGTTCAAAAATGAAACCACCACCTCCTGCGCCCTCATCCTCCTTTCCTGCTTTACTCTCCACCTAACAGGTATCACCAGCTAACACATTCTATATTTTGTCTGTCTCCCTCCGGCTAGAATGTAAAGCCCACAAGACAGGGACTTTTGTTATCCCTGGTTCCTGGTTGATCTCCAGTGTCTAGGACAGCAGCACCAGGCAGTGCTCAGCGCTCAGTAAATAATTTGTTGAATTCATAAATTCGTATATGAGCCTGGGGCCCTGCTAGGTGCTGGGCATGTAAACAGGACTCAGCTGCCTGCCCTCAAGGGGCTCACAGACTAATAGGGGAGGGGGTAAAGACAAAGACAAGTAAACAATGCACCCTGGATGGGGAGAAGGGAAATGGGGATGGTTTCAGTTTTGCAAGATGAAAATGCTCTGGAGATCTGTCGCACAGCAATGTGAATGTAGGTAACACGACTAAACAGCGCACCCAGGGCAGTAGGTGAGCCGCTGAGAAAGTAAAGGCTCATCTAATCCAGAGGAGGCCAGCAAGGGGACTTCTGGGGGAAGGGACGTGGAGCAAAGTCCTGAACGACTGTAGGGCTGAGCATGTGAGGGTGCCCCAGCCAGAGGGGACAGCACGGACAAAGGCCAGAGTCAAGTATGGCTGGATCACCGAGTGAAAGGGGAAGAGGGAGGAGGCTGGAGAGGTGCTTGAGGCCAGGAGGCAAAGGAGAGCCACAGAAGGGTTCTAAGCAGGGCAGCGTGTGGTCTGATTTCTGGGGAAGGGTGGGGATGGGCTGGAAGCCAGGAGACCAGTTGGGAGGCCACTGAGATGGTGGCCTAAACAGGGTCAGGGCAGTGGGAACAGAGAGAGGTGTGGGGGTCTAAGGATGTTTCCCAGGTGGAATGGCCAGGCTGTGGGACTGTCTTGGCCGACCCTGGCTCATCCTTTCCAGGAAGGGGAGGGATCATTCAAACTCTAACCTCCAGAGCCCCTAAGGAAGGGGTGAGGGTGAGGGCAGCTCCTCCCTCCTTCCCAGTAGCTGGGATCACAAAGGCTTTGGGAGGGCCTGGGCCCAGCCACAGGAGAGGAACTCTGGGAGCAGAGGCTGTAGTGGGGGCGTGGTGAGAACCCGCCTCCAGGGACCTCGGTTCTCATGCCCTCAGGGGTCAGAATTTCGTGGGCTCCTCGTCAGCTTTGGAAATCCAGGAGGCTCAGCTCATCATGGCCCTGAGGGACAGTCCTGGAAGGGGAAGCTAGCTCAGCCTCCTGAAGTTGAGGTCTGGGCTGAGCCCACCACACTTGCTGCCCCAGAGGTCCTCCTGCGAGGGCTGAAGGCAGGAGCCTGGGGCACCCACCCTGGGGCACCAGGAATCCAAAGATTGAATCCTGTTGTGGAGGAACACAGGACCTTTCTGACACCGGCCCCAGGCCTTGGACCCCACCTGCCACATTCCCTTTCCTTAGCTGCCCTATCCTTCACCAACATTCTGACCCCAGCTCCCTCCCTTTCAGCCCTTTCTGCTCCCACCAAGACCAACCCACTGACCCTTTTTGTCACAAAAATGTTTTGTTACGTTTTTAGCCACCATCCATTGGAAAACTTCCTGTGTACTAATATTATGCTGTGTGCTTTGATTGGATCTCCCATCAGCCCGATACAGTAGGAACTATTACCTCCCCAATCTATAGAGGAAAAAACTGAGGCACAGGGGTTTAAGCAACGTGCCTAAGGGCACAGAGATAAACAGAAGTCTCAACTTCTAGGCCCTACTGCCTCTCCCACCAAGGCCGGTGAAGCCTCGGGACGTCGCGGCCCCCAGTCCTTGGGCCTTTGCTCACGCTGTTCTTCTGCCTAGAATGCTCTCCCCCCAGCCCCCATCTGGCTGACGAAAGCAAGTTTCACATATTGCAGTATGGGAAAGTCATTCTGGCTTGTACATGAGTTAATTCGAATTTTATGCTAACTAAAACAGCCTGTTTGTGACCTATCAAACCTACGTTGTCCATCTGCTTTAATTATTAAAGAAAAGGGTGCACTGACCAGCAGTAAAGAACGTTCATGTTAAAAATAAAGATCACAACATGCCTCCCTTCCTGGGACGCCCGTGCCGCTACTCCTCCGATGATGACTCCCTTCCCAGGTGCCAAGGCCGTACTGACTCGCTGTGCGCTGCTGAGCTGTGCTTTTTGGGGGTTTGGGGTTTTCTGGGTTTTGTTTTTCTTGAAACCTTGAAGGAATGTATCCCTGACTTGTTTGATGTTCTTTGTTCTGACAAGATATAAACTGTGCTGAAACCCATGCTTCTCCAGAGCAGTTCCTCAGAGTTATCTTAGAGGCTATCTCCTGGACAAGAATCTTCAGTTTGGCTCAGATAGAACTCTTTTCCATTCCTACTATAGATTGTTGATTGTGTCCATCGACGCGGCTAGCGCAGTCTCCTCCAGGAAACGCTCCTAACCAAGTCTCTCTGAGTCTGGTAGTTCTCAGGAGAACTTTGTGCATCTACTCTAACCCAAGGGCTGATATGCTCAGTTCCTGCCTTCTGCTCCAGCCAGTGGGAGCCCCAGGCCAGAGACCACACCTGGCTGGTTTGTGGTGAAGTCGCCAGTTCCACATACAGTGCCTGCAGCACACGGGTGTTCACACACAGGATGATGCCTGAATGAGCAACGGCAGGCTCCGCCCACCCCTAATTCCTTGGGATGTCTCCCCCCACCCCATACTTAGAGGCATGAGAATGGGATCCAAGCTAAAGGTCGGGAGAGTCCCCCCCAGCCATCCCCTCCCCAGTCTCACGTGGTCCACGGGCACTTCTTAGTGCCCTCTGATTGTGTAGCCTGCCCAGGAGTGGGGATGTTTGAGAATTCTGCAAGAACAGGGGCTGGGTAGAGACCCCAGCTCCACCACAGACGCCAGGGAGGGCAGATTATAACCCCTCTCTCCCAGTGTGGTTCCCCATGCCCTAACGAGTCTTGATTACCCAGTGTGGCTTTCCTGGTGACCGCAGGGCACCATAGTTTCCCCTCCAGAATGTGGCTTTGTCCCCGGGGGGGCACTGCGGGGGGGCACCCCGTGGCCACCCCACAAATGAGGGGTCTTCTCCCTTCTCACCAAGGGGTCAAGGAGATGTCCTTCCCTAGAGGCCCCCTCACCCTCATCCCCACCCGCCCATCTCTCACAGCCTCTCAGGCCAGTTGCCTGAGATCAGAAAGTTCTGGCTGCAATCCTTTCAAATGTAGCCACCCTGGAAAACTCACAACCCCGAAACCCCCTCCGCGAGAACCTGTTCCACAGCCAAGGAAGCTGAGGCTGGGAGAGTCTGTCGGCCTGAAGACCTCGGAGGGCAGACATGGAAAGCAGCGGTTTCTCATCCTCTTCCCTTTCGACCCCCAGCGCCACCTCCCAGGCCCCTTCCTTGAGTGTGGTTTCAGGGAGCCTGCACCTCCCGTCCCGCCCCCGCTCGGCTCGGAACAGCGCCCGCCGCCCTCCCGCCGCTTCCTGACCCCACCCCGCCCCGCGTGCTATTTAAGGCGCCCCTGCCGCCAGGCGCCGTCCAGCAGGCAAGGCTCCCACGGGCGCCGCTCCGGCCGACGCGCGTCCCCACTGTCACCTGGGCCGCCGGCAGGCAGGCGGTGAGTTGGGCTGGGGCGCCACCTGCCAGCTGACGAGCGGGCAGGGACAGGTTGCCACGTGCCAGGGGCTGAGGGTGGCTGCTGGGGGACCCACCGCGGCCGCGCTCACCCAGCCTGCTGGGCCAGCCTCTGCGCTAAGCCAGGCTCCTGCCTCCTTCGGTCGCATCCTTAGAACCCTTGTTAGTAGGAATAGTATCATTTCCATTTTACAGGAGAGGAGTGCTCAGAGGTCGTCCTTATCCAAGGTCCCAGTTTGTAGAAGAGTCAGGATTTGAACCCAGGCCTGGTTCCAGAGCCTGGCTCTAAACAGCCTTGCTGCTGGGGAGAAGCACCACCCCTGCCCCTTTCCCCTACCTTCCTCCCCCCACTCTCCCCGTGATGTTCTGGGAACTTTGTGGCCTGTGCCTCCACCCTGCCATGACAGTTCCTTTCAAGAGTCTAGAATTTGGCAGCAACAGCTTTGGCAGGGGGAGGGGATGGAGAAAGGGGACAGGAGCAAGTGTCGGTACTTGAGCGGCAGGTGGTCAGTATCGCTGACAGGTGGAGCTAATGCAGGATGCTGCCTTGAGTGTCTAGCATGCCTTCACCCACCCCACCATAAACTCAGAGGTTAGAGTGAGGCCAGCTGGGTGAGAGCTGTTGGGGTGGGGAGTGGGGACCTGAGGCTTTCGGCCTCCTGAGAAGCTGAAGATATCACCACCACCACCCACTCCCCCACTGGCGGCAGCGGGGGTGGGGGGAGGGCGGGCGGCAGCCTGTCCTGGGCAAAAGGGAGGAGGGGCACGGTACAGCTTTGTGACCTTGGATAAGTTCCTCAAATTCTCTATTCCCTTAGGCTCAGGAGCCTCACCTTGATCCAGACCTCCTTCAGCTGTGGTCACCCTGGGACTGCAGCTGGGAACAAGAGGGACACAGATGTGACTAGACAGGGACCCTAGCTGTACCCTTGCCAGAGCTTAGCAGTCATCATCCAAAGATCTGGGTGTGAGTCCCCAGGCCAGTCCCTTCCCCTCCTGGAGCTCAGTTTCCCTGTAGGTAAAATGGGTGTGGCCGGCCTCCCTGCAGGCTTGTTGCTAGGACAGCTGAGAAGGATGCTGACAGTGTCCTCTGTCTCCCTGCAGACGGAGGCCCAGGAGCCATGGGCGACTGGGGCTTCCTTGAGAAGCTGCTGGACCAGGTCCAGGAGCACTCGACCGTGGTGGGCAAGATCTGGCTGACGGTCCTTTTCATCTTCCGCATCCTCATCCTGGGCCTGGCTGGCGAGTCAGTGTGGGGCGACGAGCAGTCTGATTTCGAGTGTAACACGGCCCAGCCAGGCTGCACCAACGTCTGCTACGACCAGGCCTTCCCCATCTCCCACATCCGCTACTGGGTGCTGCAGTTCCTCTTCGTCAGCACGCCCACCCTGGTCTACCTGGGCCATGTCATTTACCTGTCTCGGCGCGAGGAGCGGCTGCGGCAGAAAGAGGGGGAGCTGCGGGCACTGCCAGCCAAGGACCCACGCGTGGAGCGGGCACTGGCAGCCATAGAGCGACAGATGGCCAAGATCTCGGTGGCGGAGGACGGTCACCTGCGGATCCGTGGGGCGCTGATGGGCACCTATGTGGCCAGCGTGCTCTGCAAGAGTGTGCTAGAAGCAGGCTTCCTGTACGGCCAGTGGCGTCTCTATGGCTGGACCATGGAGCCTGTGTTCGTGTGCCAGCGCTCACCCTGCCCCTACCTCGTGGACTGCTTTGTCTCACGCCCCACGGAGAAGACTATCTTCATCATCTTCATGCTGGTGGTTGGACTCATCTCCCTGGTGCTCAACCTGCTGGAGCTGGCGTACCTGCTGTGCCGCTGCCTCAACCGGGGGCTGAGGGCCCGGCAGAGCCAGGACACGCCCCCAGCCCAGGGCACCTCCTCGGAGCCTTATGCTGACCAGGTCTTCTTCTACCTCCCCATGGGTGAGGGGCCCTCATCCCCGCCATGCCCCACCTACAATGGGCTCTCGTCCAGTGAGCAGAACTGGGCCAACCTGACTACGGAGGAGAGGCTGGCTTCTTCCAGACCCCCCCTCTTCCTGGACCCGCCCCCCCAGAGTGGCCGGAAATCCCCCAGTCGCCCCAGCAGCTCTGCTTCCAAGAAACAGTATGTATAAGAGCCCGGGAAGTCTTGCTGCCTTTAGTGCAAGACTCTGCAGAGATGACTGGGGCTGGGGAAGCAGGTGCTTGCTGGCCAGAAAGCCTCACTGCATGTTGTTCTTGAACACCTGGGGCCTTCCTGGTGACCGGAGGGCACCATAGTTTCCCCTCCAGAATGTGGCTTTGTCCCAGGCACAGACAGAGGCAGCTTGGGGTGCTCTTGGCCAAGGGTGTTTGGGCCCTGTGGTCTTTTTCACCGTGTTCAAAGGGACTCGGAGACAACTTCCTCCACCCCCACCCCCACCCCCTGGAAGATTCACCTCTGCCCAGGTTGTCCACACACCCTGTCCTCACAGAAAAAGGCTGGTCGAGGCTGCTGGGTCAGCCTTGATCCCACACACAGACAGGGCCTGTGCTGGATCTGGCCCTGTCAAGGGGACTGGGGTCTTGTTCTCATCACTCCTTCCTAGTTCTGCTGTTTATCCTTCTAAAATAAACAGGACTTGACCACAAGCGAGGTGTGTATTGATACTGTCATGATGTGCCTGGGGTGGGGGGACAGCTGCTTTACCCAGGCTTCCTTTTTGGTCCTGCATAATCTGTCTTTGGCCTTAGCGATCCCAACACCAGGCAGCACCTTCAACCCTCAAACCCCTGCATACTGCCTCTCAGCAGTGCTGAGTCCTAAACACTGCCTTGTGAAATGCCCCAGCACCAGCCCCCTCAAGCTGCCCCTTAATCAGTGGCCAAAGCAGAGACTGTCCCCATCCTGCCCCATGGCCATCCAGTGCCCCGGCCACGCTCCCAACTGCAATGTGCTTCCTTACTGGACACTGCTCCCCACCCTGCCTGCATGCCAGCCAAGCCCTTCAGAGTCCAGCTCAAATGGGCCTGCACCCCTCGGTATTTGGGGAGGCAGGTTTAGATCACTTGCCCCCTCCTACCTTGGCCCTGTCTAGTCTGCCCACCAGAAGGAGCAACTCAAGGACCTGCATCGTAAATCCTCCCCATGCACCTAAAACTCACATAGTGAGAACAGACAATGGCAGTGTTGAGAGGTGGAAGGGACGGCCAGGGTCCAGTGGAGGAATCGAATCTTGCCTCTGAGTCACAAAGGTTGCAGGAAAAAAAAAATAAGCAATTGAACTAGATCTTGACAGATAAATAGGAGTCTGCTGGGGAGAGAAGAGGACACCTTATTTGGACAGAAAACTGTGCAAAGGCATGGAGAAGGGGAACCGTGGGGGACTGAGGGGGTGCTTAGGGCCTGATGAGCCTTCTAGGATGTGGGAAGTACAGCTGAGGATAAGCCCAGTGTTGGCAGAGTTGACGTGGAAGGTGACCCGGATGGAGGCAACACTCAGTGGCCCTCGGAGGCAAGCTGTTGCCTGCTGGTTGTCCTCCCCTACGCAGGGAGATCTGGGGGTGGGGCTGGAGGAGGGGATGGGGTCCATCCCACGTGGCCACATGCTTCTCCTTGAGAACCATTATAGCGGGTGAACAACCTTCCCCTGCCCCATCAAGATAGGTCTTCAAGACACCAGCTCTGTATCCGTCACCGCAGAATTCACTCACTCACCGCTTACCCATCAAGTCTGAATGCTCGGCCTGATAAGTTACAGCCCTCACTCTTCCAGCTTTGGTTCCCATTGTTCCCTCTGAATCCCTGAGATCCGACCAGACCAGCCTCCTCACAGCTCCCCAGACTCACTGGGTATGTTCTCACCCTGCTCCTTTTGCCAGCCTGGAGTGCCTCTTCCCCACACTTCCAAACCCCACCAGTCCTTTATACACTTCCGTACCCTGGAAAAGGCAGAGCCTGAAGCAGAAGAAAGAGTAAGATGAGTTTTGATGTTAGAGGGTCCTCAAATTAAATGCTGCCTGTAATACGTATAAAGCCATGTGGTCTTAAGGCAATCATTTCACTTCTCCAAGTCGGAGTTTTCTCAGCTATAAAATGCACATAATATTGCCTGCCTCACAGGTGCAAGAAATAAAAACAAGAGAAAGTATATGAGTGCACCTGGCTCCTAATGCCATGCAATAGAATTCAGCTCACCCTCTCCAGCAAGGCTATCATAGGTTCTTCCTCCTCTAGGAAGCCCTCCCCCACTTCTCCAGCCAGTCTCCAGTGATGATCTCTACCTTTCGGCAATCTGGATCACTGCTTGGTACGAGCCTATTTCATCTCCCCAGTGAGTCTCTAAGGACCGCCGGGGAGACGTTCTTCATTTACCATGAGCCTAGCCCTGCATTCAGTTTTTTTTTTTTTTTTTTTTTTTTTGTGCCGG
>NW_020171833.1:238077-268091 GCF_003031525.2 Neophocaena asiaeorientalis asiaeorientalis
GGCCCAGCCACTCCGCGGCATGTGGGATCCTCCCGGACCGGGGTACAAACCCGTGTCCCCTGCATCGGCAGGCGGACTCTCAACCCACTGCACCACCAGGGAAGCCCCCTGCATTCACTTTGACTATAAAGTGAGGGATTAAGTTAGACTGGGCAGAAAGTAGACTGTTCATACGTTGGAAGGGCATAACTCCAGGAGGCTGAGGTCCCCTTCCAAGGGACTCTCCCCAAGCCAGGCTGAGAGGCCAGATCTGTGGCGTCAGAGGTTGGTCTCTTAGAGCCAACCCAACCTGGGGGCCCTGGGAGCCTGTGTTTCTGGTATCCCCTACCTGTCCTGGCTTGGAAAGGTGGGAGAAGACAGGTTTAGGTGAGTGAGGAGGGCATCCATCCCCTCCCTCAAAGCTTACCCACTCTGAGCTTGGTGCTGGGACTTGGGCCTTTGGTAAGGCTGGGTTTGGGTCCTAGACTGGTGGCCACTCAAACACAAGGGCAAATGGGCTGGGGGTTTAAGGATGAGGATAGTGTAGTGGGGACGGGACCACACAGATTAGGGCAGGGGCAGTGCGGTGAAGACTTACGAAATGAAGAGTGGCTCTAAGCCCCAGCCCACCCCTATTCACTTCCTAAAGCTGTCATAACAAAGTACCACAGACTGGGTGGCTCCAATGACAGAAATGTATTGTCTCACAGTTCTGGAGGCCAGAGGTCCAAGATCAAGGTGTCCACAGGGTTATTTCCTTCTGAGGGCTGTGAGGGAGAATCTGTTACATGCCTCTCTCCTGACTTACGATGGGTTGCTGGCAATACCTGGCATTCCTCAGCTTACAGAAGCATCACCCCCATCTCTGCCTTTATCTTCATATGGCATTCTCCCTGTGTGCCTGTCTGTCTCTAGGTCCAAATTTCTTCTTTTTATAAAGATACCATTCCTATTGGATTAGTGTCACCCTAATGGCTTCATTTTAACTTGCTCGCCTCTGTAAAGATCCTGTTTCCATATGAGGTCACATTCTGAGTGGCTGGGGGTTAGCAATACCTTTTGGGGGCACACAATTCAACCCATACCACCACCCCATGGGCCCCACTTCACCTCCAAGCACTGGTGGAGGGAGGACAAGGAGAAGGCTAACATATATTGTCCTCAGGCATCTCCTTTCTGATGTGGCCTGGATGGAACACAGCTGATTCACATCTCACGTCTTCCATCGCATTCTTCTTCCTCCCACCAGCCTATCCCTCGTCACCACCAAAATTCAAGTTAGTAACAGGCAACTCTTGGTCACAGAAAAAGCCGTAGGAGGCTTGACTCCTGCCTCCCCGCCCCCACCCCCTCACTTGACTGTGGTCCTTTCCCCTCTATGGGCCTCACTGTCACCACTGTGAAATGAAAGGATTAGATGAGAAACAGGCATGTGGCAACTAGGCTTGAGGAGCATCGCAAGGAATAACTTGCCGCTGATCATTGATCTGCAGCTCACAAGCGATGTGCTATGTTTCAGGCATCAGAACAGATTCAAGGTTATTTCTATAAGGTCAATTCCAGTCACTTGAATCCACATTGCCTTCCTGAGTAGAAAAGAAAGGGATGGGGTTATGTGGAGGGCACTGGGAATTTTTCATAACCCAAGGTCATCTTATCTGCAGCCCCTGGGAGCAGTGAACGTCATGGGCCACACATAAACAAGACAGAGAGCTCGTGGGCTGGGTGATGTCAAAACTTCTTCCCCATCTAACATGCTGGCTCACTGACCACTGGGTTGCTGACCTCACGAATTTACCACTGACCTCCAGTGCCTTGACTGGAGGTCCTTCATTTCCTTTTCACACTAACGTCAGCATGACTACTGATGTTTGCAGGAAGAGGAATTCCTCTCAGGATTGTTGAAACTTCTTTTTCTACCTTACAGCTTCTCCCACCAGTCCTGGCTCAGACTTCAAGGGTCACATGAGGCTCAACAGTTCTGCCCTTCCCATCCAAGCCACATACAGATATAGCCACCAGGCTGGTCCTGAGCCTGCTTTTCTCCTATTCCTCCAGCTGACTCTGATTCCAGAAGTCTCTGGCCAACCTGCAGTTTGTCTACTTTCCTCTTAACATGTGCCACACTCCCCTGGGTGCTAGACATGACACTCCACGTGGTCAGAATCCAGATTATCAGGTCTCGTCTCAAAACTTCTACCTCTATTAATGCAACCTAGGGTTACATTAGCTTTTCTCTTTTCTTCTCTTTTTCATATATAGAATTTGGGGGGGGATAACAAAGGTAATGCATGATCATTATAGACAATGAGATCCCACCATCTTGGGGTAACAACTGTTAATATTCAGAAGTAATTCCTTCCAGACTCTTCCATGCATATATTTAAATAAAATCGGAGTAAAGGTGTACCTATAATTTTGTATTCTGCTTTTTAAATTTTACATTAAATCATAAGGCTTTTCACCATGTTATCAAGTATCCTAGGAAGCACAATTTAATGGCTTTATCATATGGCTTTATCATTATCTACTTAACCATGACCCTGATATTGGATTTTTAGAGTGTTTGCAACTAATTATCCTCTATTATAAATTGTACTGTGGGGCTTCCCTGGTGGCGCAGCGGTTGAGAGTCTGCCTGCCAATGCAGGGGACATAGGTTCGTGTCCCGGTCCGGGAAGATCCCACATGCCGCGGAGCGGCTGGGCCCATGAGCCATGGCCGCTGAGCCTGCACGTCTGGAGCCTGTGCTCTGCAACGGGAGGGGCCGCAGCAGTGAGAGGCCCGCGTACCGCAAAAAAAAAAAAATTATACTGTGATGTGAATGTACATAAAAGTTTTCCAAATTGCTTATTTCCTTAAAAGAAAGACATTCCAAGAAGTGAACTTACTGGGTCAAAAGGTATGAAATTTAAAATTTAAAAAATTTTTTAAATTTAAAAACAAATTTTTTTTTTTAAAGAAGATGTTGGGAGTAGGAGTTTATTAATTAATTTATTTATTTTTGCTGTGTTGGGTCTTTGTTTCTGTGCGAGGGCTTTCTCTAGTTGTGGCAAGCGGGGGCCACTCTTCATCGCGGTTCGTGGGCCTCTCACTATCGCGGCCCCTCTTGTTGCGGAGCACAGGCTCCAGACGCGCAGGCTCAGTAGTTGTGGCTCACGGGCCTAGGTGCTCCGCGGCATGTGGGATCCTCCCAGACCAGGGCTCGAACCCGTGTCCCCTGAATTAGCAGGCAGATTCTCAACCACTGCGCCACCAGGGAAGCCCAAAATTTTTTTTAATTTAATTTTTTTTAATTGAAAAAATGTTTTTAATGGATTACTGATTATGAAAGTAATCCATTGTGAACGATTCAGAAATGCAGAAAAGCACAAGCAAATCATAAGTGAAGGCATCAGCTACCTCTGAGGGTGGAGAGAAGGTGGAGCTGAAAACAGGAGAGCTGACTGAAGGCAGTGGGCTCATGGGTCCCCTCCTCCATTCTGAGCAGCTAGGTGACCACCCTTCCCCTACTCTGTGGAGTGATGGGAGCTCGTTCTCTGGAGAGGATAGAACAGAGATGGACGGGGAAACACCATGCTGAGTAGAGGGTGGCAGCGCCATGAAGATCATGGAGGAATGAAGTGGAAATTTACATACTGAATGGCAAGACGCTCAGCCATCTCCCCCGAGCTGGCTCCCAGAGCGCTGGATGATAGATAAGACTATAAGACTGCAGGCAGGGAAGGCTCCTTGAGGAAGTGAGCTTCAGCACCTGAAAGGTGAGGAGGAAGGCTCCAGGGAAGAGATGGGGAATGGGGAACAGGTAGAGGGAACAGCTGAAGAAGAAAGGAGCTGACGAACAAAGGAGATTGACATATTCATTGTTCAGGATTATTTTAGATATGAAACAAGCTTCTTTCCAGTAAAAATGTCTTGTACATTCAATAGCATCATATGAAAGTGCCCGTTTCAAAGCACCCATGCTAGCACTATTAAAAATTTCAATTCCCATGTTTATTAATTATTAATCAGAAAAAAATATATATCACCTTGATTACTAGTGAGCCTAAACATTTTAACACATGCGTCTTTAACACGTTTCTTCTATGAATTTTTTTTTTTTTTTTTTTTTTTGCATTATGCGGGCCTCTCACTTCTGTGGCCTCTCCCACTGCGGAGCACAGGCTCCGGATGCGCAGGCCCAGCGGCCATGGCTCACGGGCCCAGCCGCTCCGCGGCATGTGGGATCTTCCCGGACCGGGGCACTAACCCACATCCCCCGCATCGGCAGGCGGACTCTCAACCACTGCGCCACCAGGGAAGCCCCTCTTCTGTGAATGTTCTTTGCCCATTTTTCGCTCATGTTTTGGTGCTTTCTGATTAACTTGGGCAACCTCTTTACAGAGAGATTTCAACTCTTTATCTGGCATATTTGTTATCTTTAAAATTTCTCAGTGTGTGATTTTGTCCTTTTAAATTTCTGTGTAGTCAAATCTGTCAATTTTTTCCTCTACAATATTTTTATACTTATACTGTTTCCCACTTTATAAGACTATTTTTCCTCTTTGATATTTAATACTGTAACCTGTCTTGAAAATAATGAGACAAATAAATAATTATTGAATGAAATAAAGCATGAACAAATAAATTAATTTTAGCATATAATGTAAGCTGAGGTGCTAATTTTTCCCCCAATAATTAATGATTCCATCAGCACTTATTGAATAATCCTTCCTACACTAATTTGTGATATCAGCTTGACTGTATACTACCTTTTTATACATAAAACAGTCTATTTCTGGACTACCTAAAATTATATTCCATCAACCTATCAAATTATATGATACTACCACCCTTTTCATGAGTGTGCCTTTGTAACACATTTTAATGTCTGGTAGAATACATTCTCCCTTTATTGTTTTTACTTTTCTTGAGAATCTTGGAAGCCAGGTATATATTCTCGAGGCAGGTGTCTGAAAGAATCTTCTAAGTGGAATCTGACAGACCCAAAAGAAAAGAGCTAAAGATACGGCACTAGATGTTCCCCAAGAAAACAGACAGCTAGATGGCCAAGCCCCACCCATTCACTCAGAGCAGCTTTTTAGTGACCCACTCTCAGATATGAGTGCGCAGCCAAGGATGTCAGGTATTCAAGGGAAGCGCCTTATGTGAAAGAGTCTGAAACAAACAGAATAAAGTTTTCTAGAGGAAATAGAGATTATGTATGGAGAATAAAACTTTAACTATCACTGCTTGCTTCAGAAAGATAAAAGAGTATATTGCATCCATGAAAAAAGAAGATGATGCTCTAAAGAAGAAATATGGGACTTCCCTGGTGGCACAGTGGTTAAGAATCCACCTGCCAATGAGGGGGACACAGGTTCGAGCCCTGGTCCGGGAGGATCCCACATGCCGTGGAGCAACTAAGCCCGTGCGCCACAACTACTGAGCCTGCGCTCTAGAGCCCGCGAGCCAAAACTACTGGGCCCGTGTGCCACAACTACTGAAGCCTGCGCACCCTAGAGCCCGGGCTCCACAACAAGAGAAGCCACTGCAATGAGAAGTCGGCGCACCGCAACGAAGAGTAGCCCCCGCTCGCCGCAACTAGAGAAAGTCCGCGTGCAGCAACGAAGACCCAACGCAGCCAAAAAATAAATAAATTTTTTTAAAAATGAGTCTTTGAAAAAAAGAAGAAGAAATATGCAGAGAATAACATCAAAATCAAGTTCTTGGAAAATGAAAAACATGATAGCAGAATTGAAAACTTCAATAAACATTTTGGAAGATAGCTAGGCAATCACCCCAGAAAATAGAGTAAAAGACAAAGATATAGACATTACAAAAAAAATTTTTTTAAGTTAGAGGACCAGTACAGGAGGTCCAATTAACAGGAGTTCTAGAAAGGGGAACAGGAAAAAAAAAGGAGTGGAAGTAATCATAGAAAATCTTAGATTGAGAGGGCTACTAAGTGCCCAGCTCAATGGACAATATAGGTCCACACCGCTGAAATTTTTCAAAATACTTGAGACAAAGAGATGAGCCTACAAGTTTCCAGAGAGAGAGAACACAGTCTCAAGCATCAGAATGGCATCACGCTTTGCAGCAATCCTGGAGGCTACAAGGAAATGGATCAAAGCCTTCAAAACTCTGAGTAAAGTGATTTGCAACAGAAATTCTATACCCAGGACAATGATCAACTAAAGCAGACCATATGCTCTGCAGTTGTTTTAACAGCATGATTCCCTGAAGGTTTGAACAAACTTGCCTGTAAAGCCAGTTGGACTGAATGCCTTCTCTATGTCATTCTTTAAAAATTTTTTCCCTGTCACTCAGTGACTATTTGTCTACTCAGATTTTCTTCTCCATGAATCTTAGTAATTTATACTTTCCCACAGAAAAAATTTTTGCCTATTTGATTGTTTGAGCAGACTTTTGTCATCAGACCATATATTCTCACTTTGCTTACACTTCAACTAAAAGCCTTAGTAAAATTGTTCCTTGGCTTCTTTGTGTGCCATGTGGAGACGTTTCATAATCAGGGTCATGCTAGTTTGGTAAAATATAACTGGAAAGCTTTCCAGATAAAACCCCCAAGCCATTTACATGTGGCCTGCCACTAAACTATTACTAAGCATGAGCTTATGTAACTGGGAATTTGGGAATTAAAAATAACACATCTGACTTATATCTGTACCAGCGAAATTCCATCATGTCCACTTCAGCCCATTGCTCCAACTGACAAGAACCATCCTCTTAAATCTGGACTCTTGTCATCCGGAATATTAGCCACTTCTAGCTTCCATAAATTGGATTTATTTTTCATCTGGCAAATCTGAGAGTTTAATGCAATTAAGTGGCCCTTCCTAGTGAAGACATGTTTATTCCTGCATTTGTATGTTTGGGGTCTTTGTTAAGTGCAAAATGCTATTTCTAAAACGCATATTCCTTGCTCCACCCCACTCCACAGGTGGGGAGGCAGCAGAGCAAAGTATCACAGAGAACCTGAGTGTGTGGGGGGACCTGATTACCCAGGTCATGCCCTGAGCTCAAAGAACGGCAGTCAGTCCAGCTTGGCTGTGACCCAGAGGAGCTCTAAAACCAGAAACAGAAACTCGAGGGTGGACAGAGGGTGGATTCTACAAGGGGGAATGAGGGGCAGACACAGGAAGCCAAGTCCAGCACAGGGCCCAAAAGCTTCCCAAGACGAGACGTGCAGGTGTTAGGTTAGGACCACCAGTGCACAAGCCAAGTTTTAGCCACTGGAAGACCCATTCTCAGCCTTACAGTAGTTGGTCCCTGCAAAGAACAGAACTCAGTAAGGTAGGGAGCCCAGGATGGCTTCCCAAGATTAGCTCTAGAGAGGCCTCCAGGACTGAGGCGATGACAGCAAGCTGTGTCAGAGCCAGACATGCCTGGAGTAGAGATAACGAGGGACAACCAAGACGGAGAACTCTACCAACCCAGCAGCGACATCAATGGGAGTGTTGACATTACTTCCAAATGAGGTTACACACACAATTGCGTTTCAGTGTGTATGTTAAAAAGCATTCAATATTGACATATTTGAAACATACCACAACTTTTCTAACTCTCTCTATACAATTCTTAGCTATTTAATATGGTGAGAGCCTCAAAAAATGAAAGTGGCCCAAGCATTTCAACACCTGAAAGGCTTTGAAAAGAGAAACCTGGACTAAATATTTTGATAGTCTGGTTTTCTAGGCCTCCTCCACTGGCCCATGAGTTCCCTAAGGGCCTGGAGTATGCATCCTCAATACCCAGAATCAGGAAACTCTCACACAGAGTAACCACGTTTTGAACCAGGAGAATGGGTTCATTCAGGTTTATAGAATTTAATTGAACCGAACTCAGAGATTCCGGTAGGGCTCAGCAGAGGACACTTTCAAAAGAGTAAAGTCCATGAGCTTATTTATAGGATATGAAGAAGTAGAGAGCAGGGGAGACCTACCCAATCCACAGACAATTTAGGAGAAGAAAGCTCCAAAATGCTGCCTGGAAGGCAGGTAAGTGTCACAAAAGGAAAGGAAGCTATATCCCTGGAGCCTGGAGCAGGGGTTGAGGAAATGTGGCAAACAGAGAGCTAGGCAGATAAGGGAAGTATCTTCTCTGGGGGTCAGCAGCTGGGTCTGAACAAGCATCTGAACCTCTTCCCAATGGGGAAGAAGTCCTAAGATAAATTGAGGGCAGGGTCTACCTCCCAACATGGAAGCTGAAGTGAGGAGATAGGACCTCGCTCCTGGAACCTAGCAAGCAGAGCTTGAGCCCGTGACTTAAGTTCAGCCAATCAGATGTTTCTACCCAAGACTCTTCAGGAAGGGCTGCCAAGACACAGGGCACTTAGAGATGAGCCCACTGGTGTGATGATGTCTTAGTTCAGGCTGCTATATTATAATGAAAGTACTAAAAAACTGGGTAGCTTAAACAATTTGTTTCTCACAGTTCTAGAGACTGGAAGTCAGAGGTCAGAGTGCCAGCACAGTCGGTTTCTGGTGGGAACCCTCTTCCTGGTTTCTTCACATGGCAGAGAGAGGGGAGCAGGGAGCAGGGAGTGGGTGTGGAGCAAGCTCCTCCTGTCTCTTCTTATAAGTTCACTAATCCCAGCACAAGGGTTCCACACTCATGACCTAATCACCTCTCAAAGGCCCAATCTCCAAATGCTACCATCTTCGGGAACAAGGTTTCAACATATAAATTTGGGGGGGGGGACACAAACTTTCAGTCCATAGCAGACGGTAAGTGCCCAGGAACTACTGAATCCAAGAACAACAGTAGGATGTGTCCAGTGACACATCAGCCCTAGCTGAGGAGTCCTAAGCAAACCATTTCCATGCTTGGATCTTAGCTGGGCTTTGTCTTCCCTAGAGCTTGTTCAAGCGCAGTTCTCAGCCTTCTGGGTCAATTCTATGTGCTACTTAATACCTTCCCAATTAAATTCCTTTTCTGTTTAGACTAATCATAAATGATTTAACAATTAATAATTAATCAAATACTGATTTCAACCAAGAGCTTGACAAAGCCTATATAATTCTCTGACATACTCCATAGACGTCATCATCCCATCATTGGTTAAAATGTTGACCAGAACAGAGTCTAGGATACAGCTCTACAGCAGGCCGCTAGAGCCCCTCCCTCATTCATATTTCCCAAGCTTTGGGAAACCACACTTGATGAACACTTTGGAAGTTATTTTGATTAACATAATATCACATACACGACTTTAATATGGTATTTGCAAATATCATGACTGTTCATTCAACAAATATTTATCCTCAATAAATAGCCTGCCATATTTCAAACACTGAACTAAGCTCTGGGGATCAGTAGAAAATGAAATAGATCTAGTCTCTGTCTACAAGGAACTTAATAGTCTAATGGGGGAGACAGAAGTTAAATAAAGCATATAAATATAAGATTACAAATTGTGAATAAATGCTATAAAGGAAAATAACTTCCCTATAAGGGGGAATAACAGGGATATCTTATTTACTGGAGGTTTCAGAGGAAATGAGCCCGGAAGGATAAGAGGGTATCAGCCAAAGGATTGGGGAACAGGAAAGAAGAAATCCAGGGGAAGAGAAAAGCTTGTACAAAATGACAATATAGCTGATGCGATACAATATAAAACAGAAATGCTGGATAAAATTTTACAAACAACTTTTCAAGTGGAGAGCTGAGCTGAAAAGAGACATCAAAACTAAGGAGGAAAACTTAAAATCAAAGTGAGTATGCGGGTACCAATGCTTTTGTTGTCCTGCTTTTGGTAACAGGGGATTGGCTCTTAACAACGATGTGGGAATAGCAGACAGGCTTTGGGCCCACCTGTGGCAGAGCTGGAATTGAGACTCCTGCATAAAGCCAGTACTTTCTTTCTCTCAGCCCTAGTGCTAGTAGAAAAAAAAATGCCTCCCTTGAGATTTAGTAACCACAAACCTGTTCTCATGAGTATGGAGTTCGAACCTCTTCTCCTTGCAATATCCAGGTACCCCTAAGCTCAGAAATTAACATAATAAGTAGTCCTTAGCTAATGAAACTTAGGGCACCTGGTAGAAATTGAAAGAAAGTCATGCTTGAGGAATGTTTCCTCAAGCAAAGCCACATGGAAGTCCCATAAAAATAGCACCACCATATACGAACACACAACACAAAATTACAAAACACACAAGAAAGTAATGCACTATGAATAAGGGTGAGCAAAACAACATACAGAAGAATTTGACCTCCAAAAACTTCGAATCATTGAACCATGGGATAGATTCAGTAGATCGAATTGTGATAGATTGAATTACTGACCCAGTACTTATCCTTCCTTACATCCATACCCTTGCTATGGTTTCATTGTAGGCAGTGTGTTTATACACCCCTTAACTTAGAGCTTGCCTAGATGCCTTGTTTTGACCAGAGGCATGGGGAGGAAGTGACCATAGATCAGTCCCCAGACTAAGCCTTAAGAAGCCTCAAGTGTTTCTGTTTGTTCTTTTGTGCCTCTGCGATCATTATGAGAAGATTTTCCCCTGAGTGGCGGTTGCCCCTGAACTAACACTCTAGAAGCAGAGCTGACCACAGACCTGCAGTGAGAAGTTAGAGCCATGCCAGCTGCCAGAGGCTCCCAACTGAACCTAGCCTAGTTCTGCAGAGCTGCCCACGCCAATAAACAGATGCATAAGAATAAGTGATTTTTGTTGTAGGCTACTGAGTTTTTTTGGATGATGTGTTATCCAGTATTATTATGGAAATAGCTAAGTTATACAAACAAGTATGTTTTAAATGACTAAGAAAAAAAGAAGAAATAAAAAAGTGAGAAAGAAAGATATTTTTAAGAAATAAAGGTCCATGCATTTTAGAAAAAGAACTAAATCAAACTTACAGAAAATTTTTAGAAGTTATTGAAGTTTAAAACTAATGGAGAATTGTGCTTCTACTCACAAAGGATTAACTGCTATGAAAATTTTCCTCCCATCATAAACAACTAGAAAATACAGACAAAATATATGAAATAACTCCTTTGGACATTGGGCAATAGGCAGTGAAGGGCTATGGTCTCTGAAGGGAAATAAACAAGGTGAGCACTGCAATTACCCCAGTTTACTACATGGGAACAGTTTCCTGGCTGCAAAGCAGGGAAGGGGAACCCAAACAGAGACCAACAGTCTTGCTGAATTGAAGAGAAAGAGATCAGAGTTCAAGAAAGCCAAGACAATTAGACTTTCTGGGGTAGAGTGCTACAGAAGACGGAACTTCACAGAGAGCTCCAGAGATGTTTAGAAAATTCCCCTTGAGTCCATGGTGAAACTCCATGAAGACAGAGCAAGAATCACTGGAAAACTATGAGCTGAACAAATCCTGGAGCTCCAATGGTCTGGGAATAGTTTGTGTTCCCACCTGCCAGAGTGAGAGACCACATAATATATGGGGTGTTGAACAGTCCTGACATGAGTATCATGTAGTAGTGGGGCTAAATTAGCCACAAACTAAAGGATCCTCTGGACTTCCCCTAACAAAACTTAAAAACAAGCCTCAAGAGGTTCTAACTAATCCCAAGTAAGTTAGTTGCATGCTAGGGCATTTTAACATTTTAAAAATAAATACAATAAGATCCAGCATCCAAAATGTACAACTCACAATGTCCAACACTCAATAAACATTACCAGAAATGCAAAGAAGCAGGAGAATGTAACTCAGAACCAGGAGGAAATTTAACCAAAGGAAACAGACCCAAGAATGATAGAGGTGATGAAATTAGCAAAAAGCAAGTTAAAAGAGTTACTATGTGTATACATATATATATATATATAAATTATGCTCAAGCATATAAAGAAAAACATGAACATACTGAAGACAACAATGGAAGACATTTGGACTTCCCTGGTGGCACAGTGGTTAAGCATCTACCTGCCAATGCAGAGGACATGGGTTCGACCCCTGGTCTGGGAAGATCCCACGTGCCCTGGAGCAACTAAGCCTATGCGCCACAAATACTGAGCCTGTGCTCTAGAGCCCGTGAGCCACAACTACTGAGCCTGCGTGCCACAACTACTGAAGCCCGTGCGCCTAGAGCCTGTGCTCCACAACAAGAGAAGCCACTGCAATGAGAAGCCCACGCACTGCAACAAAGAGTAGCCCCCACTCGCCGCAACTAGAGAAAAGCTCGCACCAGCAACAAAGACCCAATGCAGCCAAAAATAAATAAAAAATAAAATAAATAAGTTTAAAAAAAAACTGAGCAAGCCAAAACAAGATGGAGCAATAGTTTTTTTAAGTATTTTTAAAAAGATCAACCTAGAACTCTAATCCCAGGGAAAATATATTTCAAAAATAAGTGAGGGGGCTTCCCTGGTGGCGCAGTGGTTGAGAGTCCGCCTGCCGATGCAGGGGACACGGGTTCACGCCCCGATCTGGGAAGATCCCACATGCCGTGGAACAGCTGGGCCCGTGAGCCATGGCCGCTGAGCCTGCACGTCTGGAGCCTGTGCTCCGCAATGGGAGAGGCCACAACGGTGAGAGGCCCACATACCACAAAATAAATAAATTAATTAATTAAATAAGTGAGGCTTCTGGATTCCACTCATCTGGTTTCTTACTCAGTATGTAAGGAGCTTAGAGCTCCACTCCTTCCTAACAACAAGTAAAAAGCTGAACAAAAAAAATCAACAACTCTTCCTGGATCTGTAAGAGAAGTAAACCACTGTCCCCACAAAAGGAGAGACCAACAGGCAAATATAGAAAACTCACAACATTCCAGACCCATGAGCTGAAACCTCTGAGGGAACCAGTGCTGGGGTAGGAAACCTAAACTGCAATTGATGAATCCTGGAGTCTCCATGTAGACAGATCTGAGAGTCAAAAACCAGGGGAACCCATCATGGGGAAGGAGGGTCCTCACACTTCTGTGAGTTTTACATTCAGGATCTCACCTAGGTTCTCACAATGAATATCAGAAGAAAAAGTCCCACTTCTGGCAGAGGGAGGGGGAAAGTAGCCATTTCGAAATACGTCAGAGCATTCTATTCTTCTTATCAAGGACTGTCCTCAGGAGAAACGATTTAACCAGAGCCTAACCTGCTGGAGTTTTATCAGAGCCTAACTGACCTGGGGGGAAGGGAAATACTCAACTCTGGCCCCCTATTGCCAACTTGTCTCACCAAAGGGAGGGAGGGAGGAAATATCTAAGAAGAACTTATGAAGCTCACAGTCCAGAAACACAGGCTCATTAAAAGACTGAGACTAATCATAGGAGTAGAGAACACTTCCCCATCCCCACACCTTACCACCACATTACTAAGGTCTTATTTACAGCAGTACCTTTCACCCAGTACATTATGACCAGCTAGCAAAAAAAAATTACAAGGCATACTAAAAGGCAAAAATACAGTTTGAGGAGACAGAGCAAACATCAGAACTAGACACAGATATGAAAGGGATGTTGGATTTATCAGCCAGGGAATTTAAAACAACTATGATTAATATGATAAGGGCTGTAATGGATAAAAGAGACAAGATGCAAGAACAGATGGTCAATGTAAGCAGAGAGACAGAAATTCTAAGAAAGAATCAAAAAGAAATACTAGAGATTAAAAAAAAAGTGTAGAATTGAAGAATGCCTTTGAGGGGCTTATAAGTAGAGTGGACACAGCTGAGGAAAGAATCTCTGAGCTTGAAGATATCTCAATAGAAAATTCCAAAAATGAAAAAAAGAACAAAAACCTAAACTAAAAAAACAAAACAAAGAAAAAACAGAAGAAAATGGAACAGAATATCCAAGAGCTATGGGATAACTACAAAAAGTATAATATACACAAAATGGGAATACAAGAAGAAGAAAAAGAGAAAGGAACAGAAGAAATATTTGAAGCAATAATGACTCAGAATTTCCCCAAAATTAATGTCTGATACCAAATCACAGACCTAAGAAGCTCAGGAAACAACAAGCAGGATAAATGCCAGAAATACTAAACCCAGGCATATCATATTCAAATTGCAGAAAATCAAAAACAAAGAAAAAATCCTGAAAGAATTCAGAGGGAAAAAACACCTTACCTATAGAGGAGTAAAGATAAGAATTACATCTACCTCTCCTCAGAAAATATGCAAGCAAGAAGAAAGTAAAGTGAAATAAAGTATTGAGAGAAAAAAGTCACCAACCTAGAATTCTGTACCTAGCAAAATTATTCTTCAAAATGAAGGAGAAATAAAGACTTCCCAGACAAACAAAAATTGAGGAAACGTTTTGCCTGTAGATCTGCCTTTCAAGAAATGTTAAAAGAAGTTCTTTAGAGAGAAGGAAAATTATATAGACCAGAAACTCAGACCTACATAATGAAAGGAACAGCATCAGAGAAAGAATAAGTGAAGCTAAAAAAAAAAACTTATTTTTACACTTGTTGCTCTAGCAGGTAACAGTTTGTTCAAAAATAATAGCAAATATGTATTTGAGTGTATGTGCATTTATGCATAAGAAAAATAAATGAAAGTGACGATACAATGAACAGTAGGGAGGAATTAGGATTATTTTGTTATTATAAGGTATTCATACTACCCATGAAGTTGTATAGTATTATCCAAAAGTAGATTTGGATTAGTTGTAAATATATATTGCAAGCTCTAGAGCAACTACTAAAAAAAGTTAAAAGAAATATAACTGATATGCTAAGAAAACAAAGAAGATGGAATCATATAAAAATGTTCAGTTAGGGGTTTCCCTGGTGGCATAGTGGTTGAGAGTCTGCCTGCCAATGCAGGGGACACGGGTTCGTGCCCCGGTCCAGGAAGATCCCACATGCCACAGAGCAGCTGGGTCCATGAGCCATGGCCGCTGAGCCTGCACGTCCGGAGCCTGTGCTCCAGAGCCTGTGCTGGGAGAGGCCACAATAGTGAGAGGCCCGCATACTGCCAAAAAAAAAAAAAAAGTTCAGTTAGGATTTCAAAGACAGTATAAAAAAGGAATGTAAAATATCTTGTTACTTTTTTCATAATCTTTACATATTGGAATGGTAATATTTGGGGTTAAATAAAATGTAATTAAAATCAAAAAAATTGTTCAGTTAAAACCACAAAAGTCAGAAAAAGAGTGGAAGACAAAAATAACAAAGAACAAGGGCAACAAATAGAAAAGAGTAACAAATATGGAAGATAATAACCTAACTATAACAATAATCTCTTTAAACATCAATGGTGTAAGTACAGCAATTAGAAGACAGTTATTGGGAATTCCCTGGTGATCCAGTGATTAGGACTCAGTTTCTTCACTGCCAGGGCCCGGGTTCAACCCCTAGTCAGGGAACTAATATCCTGCAAGCCATGTGGCACAGCCAAAAAGAAAAGAGACAGACAGTTATTGTCTGAATGGATCACAAAATAAGACCCAACTATATGTTGTCTATAAGAAATCCACTTTAAGTATAGATTAAGAGTAAGTTGATGGAGAAAAAGGTATCATGCTAACACTAACCAGAAGAAAGTAGGACCAGCTGTATTAATTTCAGACAGGGCCGACTTCAGGGCAAGGAAAGTTACTGGTGATAAAGAGCGGCATTACATAACAATTAAAGGAACAATTCTCCAAGAAGATATAACAATCATCAATGTGTAAGCATCTAACAGAACATCAAAATATGTAAGGCAAAAACTCATAAAACTGCAAGGAGAGAAAGATGTATCCACTATTACAGTAGGAAACTTCAATACCCCTCTATCAGAAGTGAACATTATGACTAAGTGGGCATAATTCCAGAAGTGCAAGTTTGGTGTAACTAGAAAATCAAAACCACATGATTATTTCAATAGATACAAGAAAAGCATTTAATAAAATCCAACATGTAGTCATGATTAAAAATTCTCAGTAATCTAAGAATAGATGAGAACTTCTTCAGTCTGATAAAGTATGTCTACAAAAATCCTACCACTAACATTATACTTAAGGTGAATTAGGCAAGGATGTCTTCTATTCAGCATTTTACTGGACAATGCAATGAGACAAGAAAAAAAAAGGTATACATCTTTGTAAAGAAAGAAGTCAAATGGTCTTTATTCTCAGATTACATGATCGTTTAGAAAATTCTAAGGAATCTACAAAATAAAGAGATACTAGAACTAATAAGTGAATTTCATGAGATCTCAACTTAAAAAGTCAATGTATAAAAATCAACTTTATTTTTATATACCACAAAAGATAATTGGTATTGGAATTTCTAAAGTACCATTTGTAATAGCATCAAAACTATGAAAAACTAGGGATCAATTGAACAACATGTGTAAGATCTGTACCCTGAAAAGTACAACACATTGTGGAGAGAAATTAAAGAAGATCTAAACAAATAAAAGATATACCAGATTCATGGATATTAAGACTCATTGGTTTTAAGATGTTGATTCTTCTGATTTATAGATTAAATACAACATAAGTTAAATATATATAGATTTAAATACAATCACAATTTTTAAATCCCAGCAGGCTTTTTGGGTAGAAATTATCCAGCTGACTGAAACTTAGTTAAAAATGCAATATTCCTCGAAAAAGAAGTAGTTTGGAGGACATACACTACCTGTTTTAAGGACTTACTATAAACTACTATAATCAAAAAGATGTGGTATTGGTATAGGAATAGACAATAGATCAACAGAACAGGATAGAAAATCCAGAAATAGACCCACACATATGGTGTCAGTTGATTTTTGACAAAGATGTAGGGTAAATAAATGGGTAAAGGATGGTTTTTTTTCATTAAATGGTCCTGGAACAATTGGATATGGAGGGGGAAAAGGAACATGAGCCCTTTCCTAACACCATACATAAAAATTAACCCTAAGTAGGTCAAAAACCTAAACATGAGAGCTAATAATAAAAAAACTTCTAGAAGTAAAAAGAAGATAAATTCTTGGGTTGGATAAAGATTTGTGAACTTGGATTAGGTAAAGATTTCTTAGATAGAACACAAAAAGCACAAACCATGCAAGAAAAAATTAATAAATGGGACTTCATCAAAAGTAAACTGAAATACATGAAAAGATGCTCAATAATATAAGTACTTAAGGAAACACAAACTAAAACCACAATGAAATACCACAACAAAACCCACTAGAAAGGATAAAAGACTAAACATACCAACAACATGGATGAATTTCAAAAACATGCTAAGTAAAAAATCCAAACATAAAAGACAATGTGTTATATAATTCCATTTATGAAATTCTAGAAAAGACAAAACTTCAATGCGAGAAAGCAGATTGATGGTTGCCAGTTTCCTGGGCTGTAAGTGGGGAGCCCTCCCTATTTGTACCTACCTCATAGGGTTGTTGCAAGGATTAAGTGAGAGTTAAATGAGGTAACCTCTATAGGGAACTTAGCACAGACCTTGCCCATGGAAAGAATTCAGAGACTGTTAGCTATATTTTTTAAATCATTTATATTTTTGTGGCAGAGCCTGCTAGGATTCACCCATATCATGTTGTCCTCTTCTTCCTGGACATGCTGCATGACCCCATTTCTAGCCTCCCTGCATTTAGGTAGGACCACACAACTAGTTCTCACCCATAAAATGTGGATGAAAGCGATATGAGTTACTTCTGGGCAAGGCAGTTAGGAGTGGGTTGCTTTCTCCAAGATCTCTCTGTTTGCTGGAGGATGGAGAGGATCCAGTGGAGGACTCAGACGCTAGAAGATGATGAAACCACAATATGGAAGAAGCCTGGGTCCCTGAATAACTGCATAAAACAGAGCTCCCTCCTTCCCGAACTGGACTGTGAAATAAGCAAAAAATAAACTTTTCCTGTATTGAGCCATGGAGAGTTAGGTGAGTTTTTATTGTTGGTGTTATTGTTACAGCATTAGCCCGCCTGACTAATCATATATACGTGTACCCATCCTTATCCGTTGTACTCTGAACACAACTCCCCAAAGCCTTAGTTAGTGCTAGGCTCCACTTCCCACTCTTCAGTTTCCGTCCCTGGCTCTATGCTCAACCTCCATCTTTACTTCCTCTTATAGTCCTTAGTCCAAAGTCATTGATAGACCGAATCCCACCAACAATTCAAGGTTCTAAGTAGCACATCTTTATCTCTAGGCAGTGAGGCACAATGGAACGAACATAACTTGGCATTTCTAAGACCTAGATCCAAATCTCTCCATTAAATTACCAGCATGTGACCTTGGCTGTGTGACTCTCTCTGAGACTCAGTGTCCCCATCTGTAAGATGGGGATAGCAACATCTTCTTCAAATGATTGTTGTGAAGGTTAAACTAGGTAAGAGATGGCAGGGCTTACACAGCCTGATATATGTAAGTCCTGCCGTGGACCCAAAACTACTTGCCTCATCCCCAAGGGCTACCAAGGCTGGCCAGGCTCCCAGAAGCCACTCTACATTTCAGAGGGCTGTGAATGCATGGGGAGGTACTCCTGGCCCCAGGAGGGATAGCATCTGCTCAGCCCCCTTCCTGTACCCATAGAGACAAAACCATAGACCTCTTACTGCAAATATTGTGGCAACCTCCTTTAAATGACACATTGACAATAACACCAACAGCACCAATCATGTACTAATGCTAGTTACCACCTATTGGGTTTATCGTGTTGCACAGTCCCCAGAAGAAAATAAGATGCTAGACGCACACTTCACTTTCACAACAAGCCTATGAGGTACTTCTTCTACCGATGAAGAAAGTAAGGTTCAAAGAGGATAAGTAACCTACTGAAAGCCACATAGCCACCAGGTAGCAAAGCTAGAAATTGACCTATTCATACGTTCAATCGTCCACTGATTTAGTCAACAAATCATTTCTGCTATCTGCTCTGTGCCAGGCCCTATGCTGGGCCTGGAGACACAAAGATGCAAGGAGACCAAGTCCTCAAGGTGCATGTGGGAAACAGACCCATGACTCATTAGCTACAGTCCCAGGCAGAATGGAGCCTGTGCAATGCTGGTCCCTCTCTGGTCCCCTCCCCCCATTCTGCTACCTTCCAGAGCTGCAGAACCCCAGCAACAGCCCAGAGACATTTCCTGAGGCCACTGTTTTCCTTGGCCCCATGGTGGGAGACAGCGTGCCCAACAAGGTGGAAAACAAGGCAGGGGAAAGGGAGCAGACCTCCCCGCAACCTGTCCCTGTTGCTGGTGGGAGCATGGAACATAGAGGGCTGCCCTTGTACCCACCCACCAGCCCCTCCAGGCCATTGTTCCCTTGTTGTGACAGGGGGTTCAGCTGGGGCCCGCAGACCGGGGGCTTCCTCCCCAGCCCGCCAGCCCGCCGCGCTTGGACAGCTGGAGGAAACAGGCGCTGGGGAGCCCGCTCTCCACTCCAACAACAACAGGCTGCCTGCCCACTGGCGGCCTTGCTGGGGGGCCGGCCTGGAGCCAGAGAGGCCCCCCACTCCACCCCGCCACTGGCAAAACATGCTTTCTTGTTTTCTAACGGGAGAAGGAGGCCCGTACCCATCCTGAGTAAACACGGGAGCTGATAAGCACGGACAGGCCTGGCTGCCAGGGTGCCAGCCGGGGCCATGGAGGCAGGGGCAGAGCCAGGCCCACCCAGGAGACCATTCAGGCCAGAATGCCAGGTTCAGAGTCAGAGGGGGAAGAGCAAGGTCCTGGCCACTCCGGGGAAAAAGCACTCAACCCCAAATCTGCCTTTACTGAAAAGGGGAGACCCCAGGGGCCGCCAGGCTATGAGCACCACCACTGACCTCAGAAGCACAGTGCACTAACCTTTGAGGGCAGAAGTGCCCCATCCACTGTTGCCTGCTTCTCAGCCAGCCTCTATGCCATTACCATTTTCAGCCCTCAGAGAATGTGAAATGTAAGGCCTGCTGCCCGTCACGTTTCTCAGATGAGGAGACGGAGGTTCAGGGAGGCAAAGCGACTCACCCAAGGCCACACAGCGACTGGTGCACAGCTGGGATATGAATCCACACCTGCTGGATCCCAAAGCCCCTGTCCTTCTGATCACGCCCCAGCCAGCCCCACAGCCCTTTGTATTTGCAGGGGTCTTTAGCTTACGAAGCACTTATAAGCTCACCGTACTACCTTCTAAGGGCTGCAGTGGAGCCATTATCAACTTGCCATTTTTATCAGGAAGGCCTTACTGTCTTAGTTTGCATTCCCCCCAAAGCAGACCCTGAGGTAAGGGTTTGAATGCAAAGCCGTTTATTCCGGAGTTGATCCCAGGAAGCTCCTAGAAGGGAGGGAAGGGAAGAAACAAATACAGGATGCATCAGGAGGCTGGGACTGCTGTGGGCAACTGGGACTCAGTCCTGCTGGAGACCTCTGGGACACAACATGGAACAGAATCGTCCCCCAGAGACACAAGGAAGCTGCAATATTTACCCACCACTCCTGCCCGGCTTTGGTTGAGAGCTAAGGTGCTACTCCTGGCCCCTTAGCTTTCCAAGCCTTCAGACTGCCCTGTGAGGGGGGCTGAGCATGATCCCACAACCAGAGCAAGTCCTCAGGCAGAGAAATGCAAGTTGACATAACAGTATGTGCGGGAATAGTCAGGGCCCAGAGGACCTGAGTGGGGCACTGACAGGCCCTGCGACAGTTAGTAAAACAGGGAGCACCACTTTCATTTGGTAGATGTAACCCCTTGTGTTCTTAGGCCACACCATCCCCATACTTATGCATACTAGAACTCTGGTCCCAAAGGCCCCTCTTCATCTCTAAGTGACGTTCAGACTACCTGCCCTTTGTTGCAAAACTGTTATATATCCTGGCTCCCCGCTTTGCCTCCTCGGAGCAGTTCTCTCAGGGTTACTTGAGATGCTGCCTCCTGGGCTTGAAGTCCTAAAAATTTCCACCGAATAAAGCATAACTCTCAACTTTTATATTTTTTTTAAATGGACAAACTTTAATTCAGCACGCTACCTCCTGATTCCAAGTCTTTGGAAGAGAGGGAGTGTACATCCTGTCACTTGACGTTTGTAACAGATGCTAGAAAGCAGTGCTCTGTCTGCTTTGGTCCAATTTGTCCCTATGCAAGGGTACACCAAGGTGGAGGGGGGAGTGGTCTACCCAACATGTGGTCAATAAAGAGGTGCATTGTCTGTAGCAAATTTTAAAAGAATAATAAAACTGACTAAAACTCAGCCGGCTTTTAGGGCTTCCCTGGTGGTGTAGTGGTTAAGAATCCGCCTGCCAACGCAGGAGACATGGGTTCGACCCCTGGTCTGGGAAGATCCCACATGCCGCGGAGCAACTAAGCCCGTGCGCCACAACTACTGAGCCTGCGCTAACTAAGTCCGTGCGCCACAACTACTGAAGCCCACGCACCTACAGCCCGTGCTCCGCAACAAGAGAAGCCACCGCAATGAGAAGCCCGTGCACCGCAAGGGAGAGTAGCCCCCGCTTACCGCAACCAGAGAAAACCCTCCCGCAGCAACAAAGACCCAAGGCACTCAAAAATAAAATAAATTTATTTTTAAAAATAATAATAAAAATAAAGAAAATAAAACTCAGCCAGCTCTTTGTTTTCGCCATACAGTGGCAATTCTAGAGAATGTTAGTGATAAAACAGTCCCCACCACCCCCCGCCAAGGGGGACTGCTCCCACCACCACCAAGGCACCACTGCTTGGTGCCACTCCTCTCCCACTCTGTGTCTGTGACAGACATTATAAAGCAGTCAGGTCTCTCTTTTCCACTGAAGTGAGATGCTGCTTCAAAACCTCTCCTCCACACGTTACTCTAAGCAAACCTGTTCTGAGCTGGCATCAAACAGATCCCTAGCACCTAAGATCCCTGGCCCAGGCCCTGTTCAAGAAGTGTTCCACAGACTGTTCTCTGGCTAGGGAATCTAGCCTGAACCCCGTCCTCTCACACTTAACCCAAATCCCACCCCCGTCTCTCTGATTTCACAATCTTCACTCAGCCTCCCTTACTGTCCTCTGCTCTATATTTGTTCTGTCCTTGTCCAACTACACACCTGCTTCCTGCCTCCCGGGCACCCAGGGCCCTGGCCTGAGAATTCATTCCAAAAATGCTTGGCCTCCAGCTGGTCTACCTCTGGGCAGTGGTCTCCTGGTGGCCACGCACAAGAGATCCACAAGGAGCACTGGAAGGTGACTTCTCACCTGTGTACTGTGTCATCAACATGCCCTCCGAAAAATCCCCTTAAGGGAGGTCTAGCCTTTAGGGTTTATCACTATCTAAAGTTATATTACAGATTTGCTTGTAGGTTTAGTGTCTGTCTCCCTCCACTGGAAAGTAAATTTCAAAAGGGCAGAAACCTGGTCCATCTTGTGCCCTGCTGCATCCCCAGTACCTAGAGCAGTGCCTGGGACGTGGTAGACACTCAGAAGCTAGTAGCTGAGGGGACTTCCCTGGCAGTCCAGCGGTTAGCACCCCTCGCTTCCACTACAGCGGGTATGGATTAGATCCCTGGTTGGGGATGCTGCAAGGCGCGGCCAAAAAACAAAACAAAACAAAACAAAATGAAGCAGCAGCTGACAACTGAAAGAACTAAACGAGTTTTTCCAGCCCACACTTTGACGCTGTGGGCCCAGACCCACCTGGGGTAGCCCCTACACTCAGAATGACTCTGCCTTCGGGATCTCAAACTCTGAGCCCTCTCAGAACACACCTGCCCTTCCCCCACAAAGGCCCTCAGGTTCTTCTGCCACCCACCCTCCGTCCAACAGCCCTGCTGTGCCCTCCTCCTCCCCCCTGTGCCCTCACCCCTGCCCTGCTACCCTGAGATCTGTGTCTTTCCCCAGCACCCGCTCAACCAGTCAGCAGCCCCGGGGATAGAAACTCAGGAGGTGGGAGAGCAGAATACTTGAGAGCTAGGACCCTAGAATCAGACAGTTTGATTGTTAACCTAAGGTGCAGTGCCATTTCATCAACAAAATGACAAAAGTAATAATATCCATCTCAAAGGTTCTTACAGGGATTAAATACGGAGCTAAAATATCAGATGTGTAGTGAGCCCTCAACTGCATTTACCATTATTATTACCAAGTTAATAATACATTATTAATACCAAGTTAAGAGGCTTTCATAATAATCCAGAAGAGAAATTCCAACCCACTCAGACTCCCCCCCGACTTACAGGGATCCCTAAGGAAAATGTTCAAAACCTAGGTGTGCATAGAACTCAGAGCGAAAAACACTGTTTAACCACCACTCATTTTGCGTTGCATGAGTGACGCTATTTCTTCCCCTCCAGGACCCACAGCCTTCATCATATGGCTTTGTAGATTTTCTCACTGAAGAGGTGGCATCTCCTTCCCCGCTCCTTGAATCTGGGCTGGCCTTGTGGCCTGCTTTGGCCACAAGGTGCAACACAGTGACCGTGCGCAAGTTCTGGGTGAGAGCCCCCAGAGGCCTGGCACGTGTGTATCTGCACTCCTGCATCTCCGCCCCAGCCAAGAGAACATGCCTGGGTGAGGCTGTGGGCAGATGAGGGACACATGGAGCAGAGCCCAGCCCACGGGTCACCCCAGCCCAGGCGACGTACGTTGGCCAACAGCCAAGCCACCCCCACATCTGTGAGTGAGCCCACTGGAGGCCAACAGAGCTGCCCCGCAAACCCCCAGTTTCCTGCAGACCCGGGAACCCTCAGTCCTCACTGTTGTGTCCCACTGAGGTTTTATGGTTATTTCGCAGGAAGACGGGACTGATGTGCCACCCAAGTGGGTACTGGACCACTGGGCTCCAGCTTTCCTATCGATGGCCGACCAGCTTCTGCTCACACGACTCCATCAACAGGAATCTGATGACCTTCAAAGGCAGCCCGTTCCCAAAATCTTTCCAAATTTTGCACTAAAGTCTCTCTCCATGTCCTTCACCCCTTGGGACAAACCCCTATATTCTCACACAGGTACCCCAGTCTCTGTCCCAGGCCCATCTGCATGTTCACATGGATGTCCTACAACCACGCCAAGGTCAGCACATCCAAGATAAAAAGCTGCTTTTCTCCCCCTCCATTTGCACGGGGCAAGAACCTCTCAGCTCTCAAGTCTCGCTCTTCCTCACTCCCAACATGAAAGAGTTGCCAAGCTGTGAAGATTCTATCTCGTCAGAGTCACAGCTCACTCCAGTGCTGGGCTTGCATCTCTGGCCTGGATCCATCTAATGGTCTCCATTCCTTCCTGCACACCAGCAACATACTCCATCCATCCGTCTTTCATTCAAAAAGTGTCACCTTACAGCTACCCTGTCTCAGGAACTGTGCTAAGAATGACGAGATAAAAGGCACAATAATCCCTATTCCCAAGGAGCTCACCTAGTGAAGGGGCTCACCTTTCTAGCACAGGGATCTGATGATGATATTATCCTTTATTGGGTGCCTATTATATACCAACTACTCTATATCATACAATATCTCAAATCCTTTCAACAGTTCTAGTGGGTCTTACCGTATCCATTTTTACAGATGAGGAAACTGCAGCTCAGAAAGTTCAAGCCATAGAGCAGTGGTCCCGAACCTTTTTGGCACCAGGGATCAGTTTTGTGGAAGACAATTTTTCCACGGACCAAGGGTCGGGGGGTGGGGTCAGGCGGTAACACGAGCGATGGGCAGCGGCAGATGAAGCTTCGCTCGCTCGCCCGCTGCTCAGCTCCTCCTGTCCTCAGCCCGGGCGCTGGGGACCCCTTCCATAGAGCATAAGTGGTAACATCTGTTTGTTGGTCCCAAAACCCAGGCTCTTCCCATGGCACCAAACTGCCTTTCAGGCTGTCCTCACGTCTCTTTCCTACTCAAAATGCCATGGCTCCCTTGGCAGACAGAATCAAAGGCAATGTCTTTAGGGTGGTCTCTGAGGCCTCGCCTGTTGCTCTACAAACACCAGGCCTGCATGCTCCAGGCTCACCCACCTCCCTTAGCTGGTGCTGCTTCCTTACCCGGGGACATCCTCCCTCACATCCTGCCCTACATCCTCAAGACTGAGCTCGAGGGCACCTTCTCCAGGAAGTCTTTTCAGCCAGCAGGACTCCCCCATGTTCCCTCAGTACTGTGTCAAGCCCGTTGTGCCGGCACTGGCCAGTCTCCCACAGTAGACAAAGGGCTGCTCGTAGACAAAGATTGGGTCTAGCCCATCTCTGGATTCCTGCTGCATCCCACAAAGGGTCTGCACTCATAGCTGTGGGACAAGACAGAATTAATTGGATTGGATTACTGAAAATAGGAAAGTGGGCTCAACCACAGGACAGAAACTGGTTATGTAAATTCAGCCAACCAATATTTATTGAGCAGCTACTATGTGCTCAGTCAGGATTCTTGGCTGTAAGTAATATTAACAACTCTGGCAAACGAACATGGAAAACTTATTGGAGGGATGTAGAGCAGCAATAGGAAGACTAAAAAATGAGGCTCAATTATTTACAATAGCCAAGACATGGAAACAACCTAAATGTCCATTGACAGATGAATGGATAAAGAAGGTTTTATATATATATGAATATTACTCAGCCATAAAAAAGAATGAAATAATGCCATTTGCAGCAACATGGATGGACCTAGAGATTATCATACTAAGCAAAGTAAGTCAGAAAGAGAAAGACAAATATCATATGATACCACTTATATGTGGAATCTAAAATACGACACAAGTGAACTTATCTACGAAATAGAAACAGACTCACAGACATAGAGAACAGGCTTCTGGTTCCCAAGGGGGAGGAGGGAGGGGGGAGAAATAGATTGGGAGCTTGGGACTAGTAGATGCAAATTATTATATATAGTATGGATAAACAACAAGGTCCTACTGCATAGCACAGGGAACTATATTCAATATCCTATGACAAACCAAAATGGAAAATAATATGAAAAAGAATGTACATATAATATGTATATATATATACATATATTCATATATATATATATATATATATAACTGAATCTAAGGAAGATCCCATATACCGCGGAGAGGCTGGGCCCATGAGCCATGGCCGCTGAGCCTGCGTGTCCGGAGCCTGTGCTCCGCAACGGGAGAGGCCACAACAGTGAGAGGTCCACATACCACAAAAAAAAAAAAAAAAAAATGAGGCTCAGAGAACCCCCAGGAATCCAAGGAGGCTCAGCAGCAGGGGCTCCAGCTGAGGTGACACCGTGGGCAGAAGATCCGTGCAGAATGCTGTCCCTGCTGGCGGCAGGCTCGGCCTCTCTGAACAAACCCGCGGCTGCCCTTGATCTCTGGCTCGTTCTCTCTGGACTCAGAGTCCTGAGCCTAGATCATACACCCCCACCCAAGCTGCCAGAAAGTGGGGGGGAGGACAATCTCACAAAGGGAAACGTCTGTAGTACGAGATGGGGCTCAGCTTCCTTCTAAGACACGTGTGAGATTCCCTCAAAACAAAGAAGGGAGTTGGGGTGCTGGGCAGCCAAAACTATACGACAAATATCAACCTCAGACCTTTGCCTCAAGGAGCTTACATTTTGGAAGGAGAGGTGAGGCGGGACCTTGGAGATCATCTATTCCAACATCTTCCACATGTTGTCAGTGGAACACCATGAGGACAGGAGTATGAGGAAAGCTAAGTGAGAGATACTGGCTAACCCAGCTCCCTCATTTCAGGCCTCTCAGAGCCTTTGATGTGCCAGCATACGCTGTGAACGTCCAAGGGAGGAAGAGATCATCAGCTTTTCCCTTATTTGACCATGCAGCCCTTTTCTTGGAAAGTATTCTGTAGAACTAGTATTCTGTTCAGCAGACCACACTTAGGGAACTCTAACTCAATCCTCACTTATAGAGAGAGGAACTGAGAGACTTCCCTGGCCTCACTGGGTCCCTGGCTTCCTGACTGTCCACCGAGGACTTAGGGAAAGGACCTGTTCCCAGGAAAAGGAGGCAAAAATGGAGGCAGAGACCTGGGCCAAGGCAACTGCTCAGGCCCTCCCCCTGACTGGAGCCGCTGACATGAGCTCACTCTCCAGGTGCAGATGAACAATGCCCACCCTCTAGGCCTTTGGGGCCCACTTCCACCCTCAGGAAACCCCTTCCGGGGAAGAGTGGGGGACGGTCATGGGCAGCACAAGGCCACCCAGAACCAGGTCCCAGCTGCCTCGGCACCAGTGGGAAGGATGCAGGACACGCAGCAATTAGCAGGTACTCGGGACATGGCTGTGCAGCAGGTGTGCTGGAGCCCAGCCCCCGCTCTGCCACATGGCTGTGTGACCTTGGGAAGGTTAGTTAATTCTCTGAGCCTCGGTTTCTTCAGCTGAAAGAAAATGATCCACTGAACTACAAATGACTCAGTGAAGTGTGAAGTATTCTTCAGATATGAAGTATTGTTGAAACAAACTTGCTTCCTTTTCTTAATGAGAGACACTGAAAAAGACTTCACAGGTAGGCCATGGCCACTCTTTGCGAGGCTTCCCTAAAAGGAGGTGTCTCCTATTTGGTTATGTTTGGCAGGGCCATAGCCTACCTAGAAACAGAGACAGGACAGCATTAACATTGAAGTATTCATTCCGGAAATATTTCCAGAGTGCCAGGAATTGTGCTCAGGGTTACATATTACACACACACACACACACACACACACACACACACACACACAGAGGAATTGTGCTCAGGGTTACATATTACACACACACACACACACACACAGGAATTGTGCTCAGGGTTACATATTACACACAGGAATTGTGCTCAGGGTTACATATTACACACACACACACACACACACACACACCCCTCATGGTGCCTCACATCTTTTATCTCCATGCCTGTGCCCTAACAGTCCAGGCTGCCTAGAATAGGCTTTCCCCTCTTCACCTGGTAAATTTCTATTTATCCTTCCAACCTCAGATGAGGGGTCTCCCCAGGGAAATCCTCCTAGCCTCTCCTCTCTCCAACCTAAGTGGATGCCTCCTCATCACTGACCTTACCTGTCTGTACACCGGTCTCCCCAAATAGACTATGAATGACTTGAGGGCTAGGAGCCTAGCCTGGCACATACAGGTTGAGTGAATTAATGTATAACCCAACCTTCAGCTCTTTCTGTTGTGGGAAGCTTGGGGTTTCTCCTCATGTCAACCCTTGAAGCAAGAGTCCATATGTCTTCCCATCTACCCCAAAGAAAATACATGCCACACAGCATCTGACTGCTGGAGATTTTGTAAAGACAGAGGACATGCACACCCCACAGCAAGATCCTCCAAATACCCATCAGACATGTTTATTTCTAATCTCCTTCCTATGACACCAGTAGCCCTTGATGGTAGCCAGTATGATGCCCCCTCCCAAGATGTCCAGGTCCTAATAATCCCCAAACCTGTGATTATGTCAGGTTACATGGCAAAGGGAAATTAAAGTTGCAGATGGAATTAAGGTTACTAGTCAGTTGACATTCAAATGGGGGATTATCCTGGGATTATCAAGGGTGTCGTAAAAAGTGGAAGAGGATGGCAGAGGTGAGAGTCAGAGTGATGTAATGTGAGAAGACCTTGAGCCAGCTTTGAAGATGGGAAAAGGAGAAAGGGAGTCATGTGCCAAGGAATGGAGGTGGCCTCTGGAAGCTGGAAAAGGCAGGGAAACAGATTTCCCCCTGGAGCCTCCAGAGAAGAATGCAGCCTGACAACACCTTGATTTTGGCCCAGTGAGACCCATTTTAGACTTCTGACCCCCAGGACCATAAGAGTACACTTGTGGGGCTTCCCTGGTGGCACAGTGGTTAAGAATCCGCCTGCAAATGCAGGGGACACAGATTCGAGCCCTGGTCCGGGAAGATCCCACATGCCGCGGAGCAACTAAGCCCGTGCGCCACAGCTACTGAAGCCTGCACGCCTAGAGCCAGTGCTCCGCAACAAGAGAAGCCACCGCAAGGAGAAGCCCGCGTACCACAATGAAGAGTAGCCCCCACTCGCCACCACTAGAGAAAGCCTGCACGCAGCAACAAAGACCCAAAGCAGCCAAAAACAAATTGATTAATTAATTTGTTTAAGAAACAATACACTTGTGTTGTTTTAGGCCACTAAGTTTGTGGTCATTTGTTTCAGCAGCAATAGGACACTAACGCATCCTCTTGCCCTTGCCCCTTACCATGCCCAGACTCTCCTGCCTCCAGCAATTCCGCTCTAGCCCCAAACTTGCACAGCTCACCCAGCTGAACAAAAGCCCTGCAGTTTGCCCAAATGCACCCTCCTTAAAAGGCAGTTTAGCAACCATCTGTTGTTATATAAAGTATATCCCTCGACAAGTGGGCTCACACCCTCGCAACTAATCAAAATACTGCTTCCAAATAGATACGATATTCTCCCTGAGGGAAGTCTGGCGAATTGATTTTCTCCCTCTTACCACGGGTGAAAATAATAATATAGCTAACATTTGGGAGCACTTGCTATAAGCCAGGCACTATTCTTAGTGCTATATGTATTAACTCATTTCATTCTCCCAACAGCTCACTGAAGCAGGTGCTGGTCTCAGCCCCATCTTACAGTCCAGGGAATTGAAACACAAAGAGTATAAGTAACTTGCCCAAGGTCACACAGCTGAGATTTTAATTCAGGTGGTCTGACTCCAGTCTGGGCTCTTAATCACTGCACATCCTGCCCCCCCAAACGTGAGCAAACGAATAAATGAGGCATGCGTGCAAAGTGCACGTGGATGTGCATGTGGATGTCTCTGTGTGCAGGTGCTGAGAAACCAGGTCATGAAGACAGAGGTCCTGTGCTCACGTTTCTCATGGTCCAGCGGGAGACAGGAGGCCAATTCATCAGTCCAATGCTCTGAGAGCATCTGTGCAGAGCTCTGGGAGCAAAGGGGAGAGTCCAGATAGGAGTCAGGGAAAGCTTTCTGGAAGAGGTGGCATTGAGCTGAATTTTTAAGGGTGTGTAGGCAATAGTCAAGTGAAAGGTGTCAAAGGGCATTGGGTCAAAAAGACCCTGAGGCCTGAAAGAGAAATACAGAGACAGGACAGAGCCATTGAGAGACAGAGAAACACTGACTGCAGACTATAGAGGCAGAAAAAAAGAGGCAGAAAACAGCTGACTGTGTCGCATCTGGCTGTTCCCGGCCCAACCTCCCTCCAGTTCTGGGACAGAAAATAGCCTGGCTGACCCGTTGTGTGCAAAGCATTTCCTGTGCAGCCCTGGGGACCCCTGAGCTGAAC
>NW_020171833.1:268276-307005 GCF_003031525.2 Neophocaena asiaeorientalis asiaeorientalis
AGTGGCTGAAGATGGGAAGGAAGCATGTGCCCATGTCAGGGTCCATGTATGCGCACGGGGGTGCATATGCGGGAGGGTGCCCCGGGTGTGCGTGATGCGCCTCCGCGTGTGCACATGGCTGACCCTGGGGTTCATGTGTCTCTTCATGGAAAATGAAGGCTGGGTGGACACACAGCAGGTCATGGCGGCCACCTCCCTGTCTTAGGTCCCGTGGCAAAGGGCAGCTCTAGAAGCCTCCTTGAGTACACAAGCCATCTCCTCTGGGAAGCCACCAGCATCAATGCTCCTGAAGCAGCTTCCAGTGGACTCTTTATCCTGCCTGGTCCCCAGGGACGCCACCTCTGCATGCTCCCTTCTCGGGTCACTGACCTAGTTCCAACTTTTGCTGGGGACTGAGTGATCCAGCCAGAACCTTCTCCGAGGACCTTTCCCAGAGAACATGGGGAGGATCTGGGGAGAGTCAGGCCTGGCCTCCAGAGCCCACAACATCTAATCAGGGAAGATATCCTCCTCTCAGGAAGATCCCAAACAACTCCAAGTGACTTCTCCGTGCCTCCAGCCTAGCCCCTTCCCTCATCCACCTCACTGAGTCCCTGTCACCACATTCCCCAAGGTTGTTTTTGAGACTATCGTTAAATAAGCTCTCCCCACCCTATCTTTATGCGGTTTATTATTTTGCCCTCTACCCCTGCTAGGTTTTTATCATTCCAACACACGTGATATCTTTGAATCTAGAGCACACATTTCTCCTATTTGATGGACCTGCAGAGACTGAATGGCCAGCTGCTGGGTGGCCACAGAAGGACCACTGCAGAGTGGATTCCTGCGCAGGAGGGAGGCTGGGCTTTCATTTTCGGCTGGGTAGAAACGCACACTGCAGGAGGGGGTCCAGGTGAAACAAGGGCTTTCGGGACACTCAAAATGTATGTCCCCTTGCTCTCCTCCTAAGCCTGAGGTCTCAGCCAGCATCACCTCAAACTCTGACACACCTAACAACCAGCCAGGATCTTTGTTTCCACCACACTGGCGCCCATGGAGCTCACCCCAAAAGACCACAGAAGAACTTCAAGGCTGGAGATACACTGGCTTCACCTGGCCGGGCCAGCCAGGCCCTCCTGGCCCTCCAAAGGCCTACAGCCCTGGCTCCCAAGCAGCTGCAAAAATAAGAGGTGCTGTCATCCTCAGCCTCCCAAAAGGAGACCAATGAACTCCTGGACTAAGGAACAGGAAGTAATATTGTGGAGCACCTATCACGTATCTCCTTTAACTGACACCAACGCTTCTAAAAGGGAATTGCTATTCTGGTGAAGAAGGGGTTTCCAGAGGAGGCTAAATCAGGATTCCAAGTCAGGTTGTGTCTGATACATTTAAAGGACAGCACCCACTCCCCCCAGCAACCCTTCACAAGGGGAGGGCCCGACATCGGGGTATATACAGGAAGCAGGCTCCCAGAGAAAGGGGCCAGAGCAGATGACCTTCCCCCAGCCCAGCTCCTGGGACTGGGACAGAACGTCAGGGAGAGGGATGAGCTGCGGGCAGGGGGAATTCCTCCCCCGGAGGATCACATGAGAGAAGGCTCACAAGCACACAGCTTTGGGGCCCAGAGACAAAGTATGATCTGAATTTGGTGAGAGGAATCTTCTCCCCACTTTGTGGAACTCCAAGTGGCTCCAGTTCACGGAGGACTGAAGGAAACAGGATGCCACCTGGCACCCAGTATGCTCGCGGGTTTGAGGGCACGGGGACAGCACTGAGCAGGGAATAAGGGCTTTTTCAGGGGTCCCATAGCCCTTCCGTGGCTTGCAGGCCAGGACCAGTCATGAAGTAACAGACTACGAACACATGTGAGATGTCCTGGGAACCCTCCGAGTAGGTAGAAGTCTGGGTCCTATAGATGGGGAGCTATGAGGCAGAAAAAGTGGGGCGTTAAGGCCAATGTGATTTCATTTGCAGGCTCAGGTTGGTGAGGCCAGGGAAAGCCACATCTCACACACTTTAGAGATGGGGGTCAGGCTCAAAGAGGCCAAGTCACAGGCTCCACAGCCTTCCACTCCTTCCAGGACAGCAGCTGACCTGGGTCACCACTAATGTCCACCTCAATGCCAAGGCCCCATTTCTACTAAGAAATCACCATAGCAGAGAGGGCTGAGCCTACGTGGCAAACCCCTGCCCTGCGCAAGAGGCATTATCATACCCGTTTCCCCTGTAATGTCTGCCTTCTCTGAGAACTGGGTCCCCATCCACCAGCCTCTGCAGAAGCTGCCGTGTCTCACCTAACACTCACCTTTCCCCCAGGCACTACCTGCTAGTCAAGGGCCAGTGTGTCTCTTCTCTGGGATTCTGTTGGATTCAGAAACCAAGGATCAAAGTTGTTCCTGTAATATATCAGACTTGGGAGCTCTCAGCAGCCCTGTTTTCCTCCACGTGGAAGAAAAAAGTGTGCAGTGAGAGGCTGCGAGAGCACTGGTGAGCCCCGTGTCTGCCACTGAAGCAACTCTGCGGAACCTGAAGGTCTTCTTTGCCTGCACAGTACACGTTGGAATTTGGTCACTTGCCTAAAGCCCTGCCCAGCCCCCACACGCCCTTTCCCCTCCATCCCAGGACGGGCCGGACAACGAGCAGCAGCGCCAGGGAAAAGAAAAGCTGGGGGGTGGGGGGCGGGGGGGCACCAGTCAGGCTGTCCCTTGGGGCTCCTCCCAACAATGGCATGGGCAGCACACTGTTTGTTCTGGGTCAAGACACCTCCCCGGATACCCCCACCCCTCAGCTGGCAGTGAGTGAGGCAGAGGCAGAAACAGACGGTAGGGGCAGCTGCCAGTATCTTTGGAAACCTTCTGATGCCTGGGGACCACCTCCCTGACCCCAACTTTGCGTGAGCAGGGAGGGAAAGAGGAGAGGTCAGATGGGGGACAAGAGAATAACTTGTTCTATGCTGCGGAGGAAGGGGATGACCCTGGGCTTAGGTGGAGAAGGGGCCGGGAGACCTCTGACCAATAGAAGCAAGATGGCCCTACTGAGACCTGCAACGCAGCTGGAGCCAGATATTGCTCTTTTCTTTCCTTCAGGGTCCCCAACTGTGAAACATGCAACGGGAGCAGAATATACTCTGAACTAGAGAACCATGATCTCTCCCAAGTTTGGGGATAACTTGGCGTCACGTGTGATCCCAGACCCACTCCTAACCTTAGCACCTGCCAAGCTCCCCTGCACTCTGACTACTCTGACTGTCTTTGTAGCTGCCCAAGGTGGGAGCAAGCATAGGGGGCCAACACCAGTGGCCTCGGGTGCCAGGCATGCTGGACTTCACTGCTGGTGCAAGCTAATGGGAAAGGACGGGAAGCTGGGACTTGGGCAGGGAGAGTGAGTTCCTCCAAAGGCAAGATTCAGCCCAACATCAATGTCTTTAGGCCAGTTTGGTATTCAGAGCAGACAGCTTTTAGAACTGGAGTTTCAGGAGATGAGTATATTCAGAGCAGGACCCGAGTCCTGCAGCTTGGGAGCACAGAAACCCATCCCAGCCGCTCTGGGGATAGAGGGCGAGAGGAGAGGGACACCAACAAGACTAGACAGGGTATCCAGAAGCAAAGCAGGGCTTATCAATGATATCGACTGAGAAGGTGCAGCTGGGGTTAGATGGCTAAGATCCACGGGTGCCCAAAGCTAATTCCAGAGCCCAGAGCAGCCACGTGAATGGCTCTGGTATCTACACCAAGGACAGGAGACAAAGGGGGAAGAGAGTCCAGAGCAGCAGCTTTGGGGTAAAGAGTCTCCGGGCAGTTGTGGTTCCCCCAGGCCTAAGCAGTCATGATTCGTACATGCACGGGGGCCACGGAGCACTGTCAGGCCTGGAGGTGACCCAAGCCTGGAGTGCAGGGCTGACTCTGGGCAGCTTTCTCAGCCCCGTCTCAGAGGTCCCTGGCATTTGAGTGTTGGCCCAAATGTGCTGTGGATTAACTCCACTGATGGCAGAAGAGTGCCACACAGAGCGTCCAAGACCACAGACACTCCAAGTAGTAGAGGGCCACTACTCAGCTCTGGGTGACCCACACTCCCACTGCCCATTCATTTATTTCCCTCCTTATCTGCTTATCAGATTCCAGAGTTAGAGCACATCCCCCAGCGCAGCGCTGTCCAGGGGAACACTGCGATGATGACGGATATGTTCTGCCTCCTCTGCCCAGTACAGTAGCTACCAGTCACCTGTGGCTATTGGACATTTGAGATGTGGCTGGCGAGGAACCGAATTTTTTTATTTTAGTTCGTTTCACTTTTTTTTTTTTTTGGCTACACCGCGCAGCTTATTGGATCTTAGTTCCCAGACCAGGGACTGAACCCGGGCCCTGCAGTGAAAACGCGAATGCTAACCACTGGACCACCGGGGAATTCCCCATTTTACTTTTACTAGTTACATGTGGCTAGCACCTACCATACTGGACAGAGCACTCTGTCCATACGGTGGGGCAGTCAACCCCTCTGAGGTCCAAACACTTAACCATGTCGTTGTGCCAGGAACGATCAAAAGGGTTCTCTGTTAAGGTAGGGCTGGAGTGACAGAGATAGGAGGAGAAAGAAAAGAAAGGAAGACGTATCTACCTTATCTCATCCTCACGGAAACCCTGCAAAAGCCATATGATTATCTCCACCTTACAAACGAAGAGACTGAGACTCGAACAGGTCTAATAACTTGCCTAGGGTCACACAGTTAGTTAGGGCCACAGTCAGGGTTTGAACCCAAGTGTCAGACTCCAATGTCCACGGTTTTCCACTTCATCACGTGTCTGAGGAAGAAAGTGTCCCTTCCTGGCACTGACGGGTCAGGGTTGGGAGGGCAAAGCCGTGGGCTGCTGGACGGTGCTCTAACACGCCTCTTCCTGAGCTAGGTCTGCCCTGCTAACAACTTCGTTATTTGTCTTGAAGCGCATTTCAAGAACTCGGACACACCCAGATCCACACATAAGGCCAAAGGCACATGGCCAAAGAAAAATTATCTGTTCTGTGCCTCCATTAGTGCAGATAATTAACAGCTGACTTGATATTCTTGGCATAAAGGAAGACAGAGCTCTTGTTTTGTTTGGGCTGATATTAAAATAACTATTTATCCCCTCTGCACGCTGCTTTGCTCACTCACTGGAGAACCAGACAGCAGGGTCAGAAGTGAGCTGGAAGGGAAGGAGATGAGGGTGGAGAGGGAAATAACATTTCTTAGACATCTAAGACTTGCCAGGTACCGAGCTAAGAACTTCAACAAATTACTCAACTAATAATCATCCGATGAGGTAGCTATGACTATTCCTGTTTTACAGGAGCAGGACTGAAGCTCAGAGCGGTGAAGCAACTTGCCCAAAGTCACACAGTTGATGGTGGCAGAGTATGACTTCAAAATCCAGGTCTGCCTGATTCCAAGGCCATTTTAAATCACGCTGGCTCCTGGCAGAGACCTAGAAAACTCCCCACTGTTAACGAAGTGCCTGAACTCCTTTCCAGCTCTGTCTGGCACCACACCTAAAGCCAGGTTCCTGCTACAACCATCCCTTCTCCCAAGTTCAGGCTCCCAGGAGCGGGAGAGGACCCCAGCCCCCAATCCCACTGTGCAGTCGATGACAATGAGAGGCAGGCGTCCCCTTCTCACCGACCACTTTCCTCCCCACCCCATGGGGAGCTGCCAGTTCAGCACAATAGTGCATTCTGTGTCCAAGAGCCTCTGCTGGCGGTCCCCACGCTTTTGCAGCCCCTCCAGACAATGGCAGGGCCCAAAGGCCTGATAACCAGTGACAAATGTATGTGAATGACCAGCTCACAGGAAGTGGCCTTCAATAGTCCGATAGCTTCCTGTATCCTGACATTGTGAAGGCCCACTTCCTGTGCTGTCTCCGAAAATACAGCAAGACAGAGCTGGGGGCAGGGGCAGAGGCAGGGCTTCCCTGTCCACCCCCAGGCCAGGTACTATTCAACCCTCTCCCCCAACGACGCCAACAGTCTCACCTGACTCCTGGCCAAACCCCACCCCAGCCCAGGCACAACAGAGGACCTATTTTTAAAGGGTCTGCAGCCTTTCCCAGTCCCCCACCACCCACCCCTGCCCAGTTGCAGGATCCCAAGCCTTCTGCTGGGAAAGGCTTTCCCATGGCTACTTGCATACCTCGGGTGTACACTATAAACACATTAAACACATTTCCCCGTGTCCGCAGGTCACTCGACTCTGAATGATAACCTTCAATAGGCTTACAAATGCTTATTAAGTCACCAGCTTCAACCTTATCTTCCCAGAGCGGACAATCACAATTCCTTCAGCTTCCTCCTTGTCAAAAAAGGCAAAGCACAGCAAGAGCCAGGGAGGCCTCTGCCCTCACTGGGCTCCAGATGGACTCAGCAAAAGGCTTTCCCAGGTTTCACCTTCCCAAGCACCTTTCCTCCCAGAAGGAGCTGGTCAAAGAGATCAAGACCACCTCCCAACTAGCAGGAAGGTGGGGTAAGAGCAGGGCTAATGTCCTGAGTGTCTTCCGTGGAGTCAAGCACTATGCTTAGAGCGTTCCCCTCGATTACCTGGTGACGGAGGTAGTAAATCCTCATATTAAAGATAAGCACTGAAATAAGCCAGACAAAGACAAATACTACATGTTATCACTTATATATGGAATCTAAAAAATAAAACTAATGAATATAACAAAACAGACTCACAGACATAGACTCACAAACAAGTGGTTACCAGTGGGGAGAGGGAAGCAGGGAGGGGCGAGATAGAGGTAGGGGATTAAGAGGTACAAACTACTATGTATAAAATAAATAAGCTACAAAGATACGTTGCACAACACAGGGAAGATAGCCAATATTTTATAATAACTATAAATGGAATGTAAACTTTTAAAAGTATGAATCACTCTGTTGTACACCTGAAACATATAATATTGTACATCAACTATACCTCAATAAAAAAAAATTTTTTTAATAAAGACAAGCACACAGAGAAGTTAAGTCACTGGCCCAGGGTCACCCAGCTAATGAGAGGCAGAGCCATACTACCCCCAGCCTTGCTTGGCACTGGGAGATAGGTTGAGGTAGAGGGGAAAGGGGAGGATACCATTCGCCCCCTCCTCTCATACCCTCTCTAGGACACCCACCCACATTCCAGACATGGAAAGTCCGTCCCTGCCTTCCCGGCAGGCAACCCTGGAGAAGGGCAGGGGGTGGCACCCACCCCATCAGTGGCCTGCTGCTGTGAGTATTGTTCTCCACTTTCAATGCCGGGGCACTGAATCAGCCTCAGGCCATTGTGGTCGCTGGGTGGGAGGGGGGCTGGTGTGGGAGGCAGGGAGAGGTCAAGAAGTGACAACCTATTCATTGCCCTTAGCCATTGGAGACCTGAGAGCTGCAGCTCAGCCAGTAGGAGCCCCCAGGTTCCGTGTGTCCAGGAATCGGGGAGAACAAAGAGGTCTCTGGAGATGGAAGGAAGGAGGGCAGGAAGCCCTCACCAACTTTCCCACCCTCCACCCTCCACCATCACAGGGGAAGAAAGTAAAAGGGAGTGGCAGCCAGCTTCCCTGGGGGTAGAAAAGAACCCAAAGCCAGCAGGCCAGGACTTAATTCCACAGCCTTCTCCACCAGTGACTTAGAGGGTGACTTAGCCTCTGAGTCTGTGTCCTCACCTGTAACTAACTAGGCTTTGCAGGGATTAAATGAGGTATCATGAAACACTCAACCCCACGATCACTGGAGCTCAGTGAGCAAGTAGGTTTTCCTTCTCAAGTTTACTGGGCTTTCTCTGCCTCGGGTTTCCGTGACTAACAAGGTCCACAGCAGAAAGAGGGTGGCTGCCCTCTTCCAGCCCTTTTTCAAGAAGCAGGAAACCCGCAATCGTGGGACTCGTGGAGTGGTCTGGGCAGGAGGCGGCCGGCAGCCTGGCCTAAAGCACCGTCATCCCTGCCTCCAATGCTGGCTCCTGGACCCTGGGGGACCCGCGGCCACATGAGACCCCGGGCTGCTGACCCCAGAGGGAGGCACCGAGGGCTGGGGAGGGGCAAGGCACCATCAGAGGCGCCTGAAGTGACCTCTAGCCCACCTAGTGGGGCTGCATAAAAGTGACAGGGAGGTGGGCTCCTGGATTTGTTATCTGTGGCCAATTCTGAATCCCAGCAAACTTCTGAGCCACTTTCCCACCCTGCTCAGCTTTTATCAAAAAACACATAGCTCAAGGGAAAGAGTCTTTTCCAGAATATCAGCCTGAACCAAACCAATCAGACAGGTAAATCTTCTAGAAAACAGATAACAGAAGTGATGCTTGGATGCTCAGTGCTGCTTCTGCTCCTCCCTACGCAGAAGGGTCCCAAGTTGCAGAGCTCAGCTAAAGCCCAGGCAGCTGGAGTTGTGTCCCCTTCAAAGTCAGTGTGGCCCCTCTGGGAGGGCCTGGGGCCACAGCCGGACTCTAATGGTTGCCTAGAGGCGGAAGGGCGTCCAGTCTCTGATAAGAAGGGGAAGACAGGACCAGTGCCTGCGCCCCGCCACTGACTGTTCCTTCACCCCAGAGACCACAGGGATAACCAGCTCAGAGAACCTTCCGGCCGAGGGTTCCCACCCCGAGGCTTCTGGTGAGAGGCGCCGGCACCAGCCTCACTCCAGGACCAGGCCAGCAACAAGGGACCAATGAGCTCCTGCCTCAGGAGGCTGGGAACCCGTATCCAAGGCTCTGGCCACTGCCGTCCTCTCCTTGGAGATTCCCCCAGAGGCAGCCCCTTCCATGATGCCACCCTGTCTATCCTCCTATTATGGGCTGAACTGTGTCCCCCGCTCCAGATTCATACATTGAAGACCTGACTCCTCGCCCCAGCACCTCAGAATGTGACTGTTCCAGAGACCAGGCTTAAGCAAAGTGATTAAGCGAAAATGAGGCCATTAGTGGGCCCTAATCCGATCTGATCAGTGTCTTTATAAAAGGAGATTTGGACACAGACACCAGGGGCTCAGGTGCCCAGAGGGACAAGCTTGTGAAGAGGCAGCAAGAGCATGGTCTCTGCACGTCAAGGAGAGAGGCCTCAGAGGAAACCAACCCTGCTGGCACCTTGATCTTGGACTTCTGGCCTCCAGAACTGTGGGAGGACAACAGAACAAATTTCTGTTGTTTACACCGCCTGGTCTGTGGTACTTCGTTGCAGCAGCCCTAGCAAACTAAGACAGCCCCCCGCCTCGTCCGGGGATCATGAGGAGGGGTCTGGGGGGCCTCCCCCCCATTTACTCCCAGCTGAGCCTCACAATGGGTTGGTGCTCCAAGAGCCACAACAACCCAGGTAGGGCCCCTCCCACTCAGCCCCACCCCTCCGCTGCCCAGCTTCTACATCCTCTTCCAGAAACCCCCATCTGCCTGCAGGCCATGCAGTGAGACAACCAAGGCAGGGCTATGTGGGCATCAGGGACCCCCCTGGAGCTGGGGATGCTGTAAAATACCAAGGGGGTACAGAGGGACTGGGAGTGGGGGAGGCAAGTGGGAGGAGAGCAGCATCGAATGGCAGAGCCAAGCGGCCTCAGAGTTGAGGACCAGGACCCCTCACCATCCCCCAGCCCTCTGCCACGGCATTGCCCTAGGCCTCGGTTCCCCTCTACAGTCAGGCACCCCTTCTTAGAGACCACAGACCTGAGTCCTGAAGTGCGGGTAGATGCATGGGATGGAAAAATACCACTAATCAAAATAACCAACTTTTCCTAAGGGCTAACTACACGTGAGTCTCTGTGCCAAACGCCTTGCGTGTTTTCTTTCCATCTTCACAATAACCCTGAGGTAAGCAATATATTAGTTCCACCGACACTTGAGATTAAACTCTGAGAAGTTAAGTAGCTTGGCAAAGGCCACAGAGCTGTAAGTGGCAGTGCTGGGCTTTGAACCCAAGCAGTCTAACTCCAGAGCCAAGTTTGCTGGAGGCAGAAGGGGAAGGCTGGGATCTGAGCCCATCGGTGACGCAAGGGCCAGCCAAGGACAGGGCTTTAGGGACAACAGCAGACGGAGCAATCCACCTTGTCATCAACTGACCAAACTGTAAACACACAGGCCTCCATCTGTGGGAAAGACTGTGACCTCCTACCCTCCCGCACGTGGGGAAAACAGCTTGGAGAGCATCAAAGGGGCACAGCTGCCCCAAAGGTTTATCTTTGGTCTGTGTGCTGGGAAAATGAAACTGGGAAGGGGCAGGAGAAGCAGGCTGCAGCCTCGGGCAGAGACAAGCCACGCCAGCCACCAGCAGAGGGGCTGTGGCAGTGCCAGCTCTGTGCCCACTAGCCCTCACACACTCAAGGGTGTTTCCACTGGTAGAGTCAACTGGTTGGCAGGCCAGCTGACCTCAGTTTGGTGTGATGACAAGAAGCAGACTAGGAAGGGGAGGGGCCGTGGGATGGCCACAAGCCAAGCTCTGCCAAGAATTCCCTGTGTTATCTTGGGTGAGCCATTTCCCGCCCTGCGCCTCGATCCCAGGACTCCTCTCCTTTCTGTTTGAGCTCCTTGGGGAGAAGGGACAAACGAAGAGGGCTTCATATAAACACAAGATGTTCTAGGCCAGCTTTTTGATGAAATGAGGATACCTAGGGAATTCCCTGCTGGTCCAGTGGTCAGGACTCGGCGCTTTCACCCTGGGGGCCCAGGTTCAATCCGTGGTCGGGGAACTAAGATCCCGCATGCTACGCAGCATGGCCAAAAAATAAATAATATAAAATGGTTAATTAGAAAAAAAAAAATGAGGACACCGAAGCCTGCCCCATCCCTGTTTTCAAGGCTTCTGCCTCACCTTCCAGCCCATCCCCTCCCAGGCCACAGCCAGAGGGAAGGCACGAAGGGGAAAAAGGAGACAGAGAAGACACTCCAGAAGCAGCGGTTCCCTTGGGCTCCCAGGCATTCCCATGCCTTCCCAGATTTCCGTGTTCCGCAGGGTCAACCCAGAGGTCTGCTGAGGCTGAGGGAGAGCCCTACCTGGTAAAGGCATTAAGTGGTTCCTTGGGCTCTGACCCAGAGCCCTGCCGGGCTCCTTGGAGGGTTCCCATCCACCCTGCTGAGCTGCTACACGGCTTTGATCACTACTACACGAAGGGTTTCCTGAATGCTTTCCTGAGGACATTGTTCCCCACTACAGAGTCATCAGGGTCAAATTCATCATGGGCTATGCTGGTCCAGGTCCTACCCAGTGGGGAAAGCCCGCCCTCTGTCCAAGCCCCACTTCCCCTGGGAAAATTAAGCCAGTGGTTGCTCTTCGTTTAGCTCATTACCAGCTTCGGGGAAGGCAAAGCTGTAGCAAAACACGGCTGCCATTAGCTCAAGGCTGCCAGGCAGCTCAAAGCACACACCTGGGAGTCCTGCTCCATCTTCCAAAGAGGCTGTCTCCAAACCCAGCCCCAGTTTCTGTCCCAGAATCACACTCAGGGGTCTCTTAATTCATTCAACATTTATTGGAAATGAATCTGTGCAAGGCTTGGTCCCTGCCCTCAAGGAACTCACAGTCTAGGGAAACAGACACACGACCATCACAGTGCCTTGTGTAAACGCTGCAGTAGGAGAGCGGACACAGGGTTAGAGAGGCAGAGGGAATGGCAGTCTCTGCTTAGCTACCTAGGCTGTCTTGTGGTGTAATGGAGTTCACCAGGCAGCCAAGGAGGCCCGATACATAGTGCACCCGGAAGCATCAGGCTCTGAACGAGCCTAACACGTCAGGAAATGGTATCAATACAAAGCACGTTCTGTCCTGGGGATGACGGGAGGGAGGCTAGGGCAAGATGATGAAAGAATCTGCATGGCACACAAGGGGCTTTGGTGAGAGAAGCCACGGAGGTCTTTAAGGAGTGACCTCATTGAAGGTGTGTTTTAGAGAGAAAATGCTGCCAGAAATGGGAGAATTTTCAGGAAGAGACCAAAAGTTTAGGCAAGAGATTATGACAGCAGGGAAGTGAGATGGAGAACAGAGGATGAATTCCAGATGAAGAAGAAGTGGGTCACCACAGGTTGGAGGAAGGGGGGGTCAGAACCAAGTTGAGCAACAGGAGAGAGGAGACGGAATCCATGCCAAACACCAGGCCAGGTGTTTTACAAACACTCCATCTTCACAAGAATCATCCCCATTGTACAGATGATGCTTAGAGAAGTTAAGTGACTTTTCTGGTCACACAACTAGATTACAGAGTTAAGCTTCAAATCCAGGTCAACACCTTTAACTGTCATACAAATCTGGACAGAGATGCAGTGAGCTGTTTCAGAGAATGATCTAGAGCTTGGGGGGAAATTCACGACTACAGATAAGACATCTGGGAGTCCTCAAAGTAGATCAGCAGGTGGTTGAAGCCACAGGTGAGGCTAAAACTGTGCAGCAAGAAAAAAGCCAAGGATGAAACTGCAAGAACACTCACAGGTAGGAGAACAGGAGGAGCCAGTGGCAGAGGAGACAGCTGGAAAAGGCAACACAGGTGGTGGTGATGTCAAGACAGAATTCAGTGAAGAGTGCAGGACACTGCAAAAGATTAATTAGTATGACTGGGAGTGGATACCACATGTGCAATCACAAAAGCTTTTAGCCAAACTGGTTTCACCACTTTAGTGGTGGAAGTGGAGAGCAAGCAGCAAGGGCTAAGAGGAATGCAGGGATGGGGCTGAGGGCAAGCTGGCCTCACAGCTTGTTTTCTTTTTTAAACCAAGCTTGTTTAAAAAAGAAATCAGGGACTTCCCTGGTGGTCCAGTGGTTGAGACTCCATGCTCCCAATGAAGGAGGCACAGGTTCAATCCCTGGTCAGGGAACTAGATCCCACATGCCGCGCAGCACAGCCAAAGAAGACAAATAAATAAGAAATCACCTTGAAGGCTGCATCTGAACCCATACATGCAGAGTGTCAGGCCACACGGTTATGCAAAATTCTCTAGCTGCACTGGGCAGTTCAGGCCCAGAAGCAAACAGAAATGGACAGTGGAGCTGGGGTTGGAAGTGAAGGAACAGAGCCAGTGGAGAGGGGCATAAGAGTACAAGGGACTTTGGACTCTTCTAGACAGAAGAGCTGCCCTTTCTGGGACACCAGTAAAGATGTTTAAAAATCTCAAAAATATTTGGAGGACCCATTTGGAATTTTTAAACAAAAAACCAAAGCCAAGGTTCATCTCTGCATTGTGTAAAAGGGATTAGATAAACAGATAACTAATGTTAACAAATTTAATTTAAAAAGAATAAACTTTTTAAGTACATCAAGGCACCACTGGAACAGGATGCAAAATGATACACACTAATTACTAATTACTCCTCTTTACTCTTCAAGCTGATTCCCCAAAGACTTCTGCTTAGCAAATACTTTGAAGAGACTGTTCAGAAAAAGAATAAAGGAGCATTTATGTCTATTCCATTATTCAGACTGGCTGCCATCCTGATTCGATAAAAGGGAGATTTTACTGGGATAGAATAGCACTTGCACATTTTCGAAGCTCTAAGCCGGCTTCTCGCGCTTTTTACACTACAGCAGGAAGAATTATCAGTACCCCTATTCTTCCAAGGCCAGAAGAGGTGAAGGGGCATGTCCCAGGCCACCCCAGTCTCTTGCCTCCAAGTCCAAGGCTCTCACCTCCACCCATCCTGACGCATGCTACTCCCCGGCGTTCCCCCACACCTTGCTCCGCCCGTCTTGTCTCTGACCTTGAGACGGCACCGATGCGGCTACTACTTAGCAACACAGGTTGAAGCCTGCACCCCCGTGGCCAGCCTGGTTCTTGGACAAGACAGCCTTTCCTGTAAAATACTCCTAAGAAGCCCTCAACCACCAGGCCTGAGAGGGTCCCTGTGAGGGTGGGTCCCTGTGATCACCCTCCCAACCACGGCTGCTCTCCCCTCCGGATCCCTAGCTCACTAGGATCACAAGGCTACGTGAACTCACTAGGATCACAAGGCTACGTGGAACTGTTTTTCTGCAATAAAACTCCAGCAGCCAACATTTATTGAGCACCTACTTGTTGCCACGGACTCTGCTAAGAACTTTACATATGTTACCTTAACTTTGTAACAACCCAGCAAAAATAGGTACTCTTATCCCTGTTTTACAGATGAGGATAACCGATACCTGAGGCTCAGAAAGGCTACGTGACTTGCTCAAGGTCATTCAACTAGTGGTTGAGGCAGTACTCGTAAGTCTGTCAGACTCGAGAATCCACTTTATTTTCACTGTACCACACCGCCCTGGCTCACCACTCTACAAGTGCCTAGAGACCCACACCAGAGTGGAAAAGGAAAAGTGAGGCAAGGCACGAGCCTTTTCATTTTCACTGCCTGGCTCCCAAGTGACTCTGGGGACGCTAATCCCATGGTGTTTCACTCGGCCGACGGCCTCACCAGCCTGGGGCCCTGGGAAGCTGACAGGAGTCAAAGGGGCCCCTGCCAGGCTTGTCCTGGCAGCTGCCCAGCTGACTTGAGCTAACACAGCAGCAGGCACAGGAAAGGCTCGAGAGAGAGTGGAAAAGCACCAGACCCTGGGCCGCTGAGGGCAGAGAAGTGATCCCGGCCATGTTCAGACAGGATAACGCAGCTCTAAAGCCACCACTATCACCAGGCTGGGAAGAGACCCGGGCGGGGGCCGGGAGGGCTGGGTAAAAGCCCCAAGTACATCTATTTACTAATGTGTTTCAGTGAATCCTGACTGCTGGGCCAACCCAAAAGAGGGTCATGTGCCTCCAAGGTGAATCAGCGAGTGTGGAAGAAAACCAGTCCATGCCCTGGTTGGTCCCAGCAAGCCTGGCCCACCTTTGCCCCATCCACAGAAACCCTGCTGCCTGATGACACCTGAGCAGAGGCAAGAAAGCACGCATGATCTCACAGCCCCGAGGTAGCAGAGGAGCTCAGCCAGCCCATGGGAAAAGAGCGAGCCAGCTGAGAATACTAACAGACTAGCTGGAGGCAAAAATTCAGCGAGGGCAAGCCCGAGGAAATAGAATTATTTAAAAGGAGCACAAAGTGAGACTAGAAAAACAGAGCAACCTGGACTTCCAAAGGTAGTGCTTCTTCCATCAGGCACTGGGAGGACGTACATCAGTGGTGGCAGGGTTATTCCAAAATATCTGAAAACCCAAAAACGTCTTTGTGGGAAAACTTTTTGTGTGTTATTTCTGTAGGTTTTCTGTCCTGTTATGTTTTGCTTAGGCCAATATTAAACTACATATGTGCAGGATGCCCAAAAGTGTTTTGAGGGAACCAATCCTGGGATCTAATGTTTGCCACAGTTGTTAGACTGCTTAAAAACAAAGCACACCTCTAAGATTTCATTAGAAGGCAAGGGGCAGCTTGACAGGTGGCATATTGGCAGCCACTGGGTCAAATTAACCCTATGGGTATGTTAACATGCTTAGAATTTTTAAAAAAATAAATTTTCAACATTTAAAAACCAGAAGTTTCCATACCACACACCTCTCCCCCCCCCCCCCCCCCCCCCCCCCCAACCTTTAGGCAGGCCTGTGCTTTTCTAGCACCTGGACTGGCTGCTCATTTAAGCCACCTGACTGACCCCTGTAGGCAAGAGAGTTTGCTACTGGTGGTTTAGCCCAGTGAAGGGATCCCAGGCTTGGTCGTCCTCAGGACTGCCACAGGGGGGCAGCACTGGTCTGCCCATGAGGCCTGCGACAGCCTGAGCCTGTAACCAAGCTGAGCTTATTAGCACATCGTTTCAGAACCAGAAACCTCATCCTCACTTCAGCAGCAGACCCTGCTTCCCCACGCTCCCCATCGGACTTATGCCCTGAGAAGCAACAGCAGCTCATCTCAACATTCCCAGCAGGCCTCGGTGACTGAGGGGAAGCCACCGAATCGACTTGCCCTTCCTCCTCTGGCTACCACTTTCCACGTCCCCCCGCTCCTCCCACCCCACAGCCGGCATCTCTACCTGTTCAGGAATTCTACCTTCACCCACCTGTTAACACCACTGGGCCTCAGATCCTGAGGTAAGAGGCAGGGCAAACACCCTCCTCCTTTTAAGGCAGGTTCATTCTTCATCAAATGCTCATTACTTGTCTTTGCTCACTCAGGTTAAAGGTCAGTTGACTTCGTGAGGCAACAGGTCGGCTCTCTGCTCTCACCCCTTCCAACCTCACCGACAACATCTTTAGTGGCAGCATTTAGTATAAGCTCCTACTGCCCTTCAGGAAAGACATTTAGTATCATGCACTGAGGCCCTTAAAACCGTTCGTCCCATCTCATCCAAAATGCCATTTACTCTTAGAGGAAAACATAGGCAGAACACTCTATGACATAAATCACAGCAAGATCCTTTTTGACCCACCTCCTAGAGAAATGGAAATAAAAACAAAAATAAACAAATGGGACCTAATGAAACTTCAAAGCTTTTGCACACCAAAGGAGACCATAAACAAGACCAAAAGACAACCCTCAGAATGGGAGAAAATATTTGCAAATGAAGCAACTGACAAAGGATTAATCTCCAAAATGCCATTTACTGTTCCTACCATTTAGTCCAAAAATGCAGGAAAATCCTTATATAAGATACTCTTTGCAGTATTTCTCCTAGTGAACGACCAGAAACAACCCAAATGTCCAGCAATAGGGAAACTGTTAAAAACAAACTATGCTATATTCCCACTTGATGGGCAATTATACAGCTAATGAAAACAATTAGGATTATGAGGACCATGTGATAAGATAGGAAAGTGATTACGATATGAAAACACTATGTAAAAAAATATAAAATTAAATGTACAGTAGTATCTAAAAAAACCAGTCCAAGAATTAGTGAAAGATACCAAAATGTTAATATTTTTATCTGTACCAGAGCCCTCAGAATGTGGGTAACCTTTTTTAAACCCCTACCAAATTTAATGTACATATACTACTTTTATAGGGAAAAGTATGTGTGCATGTGTGTGTGAAGTTGGAAAATTTGATAGCAATTGTTAAGCTCCTTGGTCTACTCTTAATGTAGACTTTGAAAGTATATAAGCCTCATGTTATCATGATAAAAAGGCCCTTGGGAACCTGCGCCTCCAGGACTCACCGCCTCCAGGATCCAATGCAGCCACGCTAGTAAAACAAAGCTTCCGGGGCCCCAAAGTCCTTAGTTAAAGGCCAATTTTATCCTACCCGGAGATGCCTGCTTTGCATAGCTCCTAGGAGACCCCAGCACCACCTGGAAGACAGGATTAGATCAAAATGGTTCTCAGACGCCACTTTAATCAAGTTTTGCACTACACAGTGACGGGGTTGGGGGTGAAAGACAATGACTGTTTTCAAGCAAATCCACCTGCCCCAAGGTGAACAGCCTGGGCTCCCAAGAACAGAAAACTGCTTTCCTTCCCAGGGGAATCCCCTTCCTGAGCTGACAGGACAGGATTTCAGGGAGAATGCACACAAAGGACAGAGCAGGCTAGCTAAGGGAGCCAGGGAGATTTCTGAACTCTTCCCAGTGCAAACCAGAACTAGGCATGTAGGTACCCCTCCTAAAGGCATCACCCCAATCCCAGCCACTCCCACCTGAGGCCAAACTGCCTCCCCACAGGGAATGACGGCCAATGTTCACTTCATCACTCTCCTCCCAGTGGTGCACCTAGCAACACAGAAGCCTGAGCAGCTGTGGTCACCATCCAGCAGAGGCAGCCTTCAGGCCAGAACCCTCACGGGCCTTCCACTTCACTGGCCCCTCAGCTACTAGTGTGTCTGCCTGGCCATAGCAGAGCAGCCAGTATGTGTGTGGCTGTGTGGGGCGGGAGGGGCCAGAAGAAGCAATAAAGCAAATCAGATGTGGGTTCTGGTTGCTGGGTTGACATGGTGGCAGGACCAGTCCTGGCCCCCAGAAGGACCCATAGGGCCCTGTGTCCTCCATTAATTCTTCTCCGGGCGGTTTCTGTTCAGGACAGCTTTAGGGGCAAATTCCAGCTTGTCCTTAAGGCTCACGACCTGGGTGTGGTCCTTGCCTAGCAGCTCATCCAGCTTGCGGTCCTCCCGGCGCTCCAAGATGCTCTTCTCCTCCTCCACAGGCTGGAGATCCTTCCCCCGGATGAACCATTCCAGGTGGTAGCCCACAGCCCCAACCACGAAGGCCACGGGAAAGGTGACATAGGGAGCATAGGTACGCACCACGGTCCAAAGCACAGGCCACATGACATCTGCAGAAGAGGAGGAGGCCGCATTAGGGAGAAGCAGCACCCCTTCCCACCAAACACGGACAACCCACCAGGGCTCTCCACTCACCAGGCAGCCTGGCACAATTTACTGAGCATCCACCCCATGCAGAGCAATGCAAGAGGGCACCCTGCTTTATGCAACAGTTGGGTCTCCGAAACAATCCAGGAAATTTCAGAAGAGTCAATTGTTAGGGAAGGGGGAAAGAATCTCGTTTACATACTACACTCTTTGACAATTATGCAACCACGTATGGCAGCGTTCCCCACGAGAGGACCTCTGAGCCTTACCTAATAAAGCTTCAATCCTACTGTTGACCCCAGGCCCTCCCTGCACAACTTGCCAACATTCTAAGAGTGGGTAAGAGCCTTTCTCTGCTCTACAATATTCCTCCATCAGCAGAGCCAGCCATCCTTTCCCCACCACGCTCACCCCTGTGAGTCTCCTGTCTCCAGGTTAATGAGAAGTAGTTCCTCTGCCCCACATAAAGAATAAGCAACATATTTAGGCAGCCAAAACCCCAAACCATTACCCAACCACTCTGGATTTTAGATAAAGATAATGTTTTTTTCCTATTCTGAACTTGACTTTTCTAACAAGACAAACCTCTTCCTTACAAATCTGCTTGCCAAACCCCTTTCAAAATACACTCTCTTCAACCAAAGCCATATCCTCGTATTTGCATAAACTCCTAAAAATATCACCAGCCGATTATACATACTCTGGACACACTAGAACTTGAAAATCTATGTTAAAAAACTACTGTACAAGAAGTGGAAAAACAAAGAAATGGAATGACCCCAGGGCTTCCAGAAATAAAGTAAGGCAACACCAGGATAATGTAAAAACACACAAATTGGGTCACTCTCAGCCATTTAGTCTCAAATGATCATTATCATTATTAACAATTATCAAAGACGATTCACAACTATCATAATAGTGATAGCTCCATTTATTGAGCACTTATTACATGCCAGACCTTGGGCTAAGCTCTTTATATATACTATCTCCTTTAATCCGCATGTCCACTCTCTTGATGTAGCTGGCATGACCAGAGGGTTAAGTAACGTGCCCAGAAGTCTCAACTGAAAGATCATTCCTTTTGTGCCCCTGCAGGTATTTCTCCAATCTAGCTATCTCTGGTCTGAACCTCGCCAAAGTTAAGATGACTCTCTCCCCCTCCCTTTGGTTCCAATTCTCTCTGGAAGAACCCCAGCATTTTGTGGACCCAAGACTATAATGGACCATCACCAAGGAAAAAACTGCAGCAGCTCCAAGACTGCCCTCTGAGTCCCTGTCTTAGCACCAGGCACTATGCTGGACAATTAACACACTAGTCATCATCTGATCTTCACAACACCTCTATGAGGTAGGAATTATTAGCCCAGATTTTTGTTGAAGGCCACAAATGCTCAGGGACATAAGCTTAACTTGCCCAAGATCACCAGAAGTGAGAGAGACATTGACTGGAACCCAGGCCTCTCCAACTTCAACACCTATGCTCCTTCTACTGGAAAGAACACACTGCGAATAGGTGTATGGTTTCTGTCCAAATCCTGGACTTGAGGAGAATTTACTGCAATTTTTTCCCATCAGCTTGGCATTTCACTACCTAGAAGAGCTTCCCTTTTTGCAAACTCTAAGATTACACTCAGAGATTTGTGAAATTACAAGATTTAGGAGTTGTTAAAAGAGGCACCCTTGAAGAATCTCAAACCTAATATTTCATTTTCTTTCCTACCTGTAAGCAAGTTCTCTATAAGTAAACACTTTTCCTAAACAGCAACTCTCCACTCAGATTTCCAATCTGTCTTCAAATATATGAAGCATGAGTCCCCAACTAATATTGCTTCTCACATGCAGCCCGAGGTCTCCCTCTGTGGTCGGGTTCACATTCTAACCATTCCCAAATAACTTAATCCTTTCATTTAGTCAACATTTATAACCACTTTCTCTGTGTCACACATTGGGCTGGCTTACCCCATGTGTCTGCATTTCTCAAAGCACTTAACCCCCCAAGAGGGAAAGGCCCATGTTTGTGCGTCCCCACTGTGCCCTATTCATCCCCCACCCCTCCCACCACGCCCGGCATTAAGTGCTTAAAAAGTCTGGTGAATGAATGAGAGCTCAAGCAACTCACTTGTGTAAAACCACCGCAGTCATCTAACCACCCGCCCTCGAAAGGCGGCAGGAACACAGCAGGTGCCTTTGCTGATTACAAGTAGCTAGATACTCTAACAAGTCATCTCCAGGGTGTCAAAACGAAAGAGGCAAAAGTGGCAAATATTTCCAGCCCCGCACCGAAGGAGCCTGAGCGTCCGGTTAAGGTCAAACGGTAAAGGTTGCCGGGAAACCTGCCCTTGTGCCGGGGACCTCGGAGGCCCAAGGAGACGCGAAGCCGCAGTCCGAGATTTGAGAACTGCTAACAAGGGCAGAGGAGACCTGACTGGGTGGAAGAATTCATTCTGACCGTTACTGAGCCCGGTCCGGGTATGAGAGCGCAAGGAGGTCAGGTCCAAGGGTCTGCCCTTCTCCCTCCTCTAGGTTCCCGGTCCCCTGCCCCTATCCCACCACGCTCACGGCCTCGTCTGGTCTGTCCTCACCCACGTGCCTAAGGCCGAGAAGCCCGGGCTGCAGAATGTCTGCAGGGCGCTCAGACTCCCACGCCAAGCCCGGGGAAGAGAGGGAGCAGTCTAGCCTGGCCAGGGCCGCAGCGGACGCTCGCCATCTCCCTTCCCCTAACTCAGAGGTCAAGGCCAGCAGCCGTCGCCACGGCTACGGGCGGCCCAGCAGCCGCTCGGGGGTAGGAACTGCCTGCCGGGACGAGTGCTCACCCGCGCCGCAGCTCACACCCCGCCGTCCGGCCCCAGCCCTCCGCCCGCGATCCGCCCGCGCTGGAGTAGCACCGAAGCCGCCACTCCCAGCGGCCCGCGAGACCTCGCCCCGGACCCCGCCCACCGGCGCCGGCTCCCTCGGAGCGCAGGGATTGGCTGAGCTCCAGAGCCAAAGGCCTGAGGAAGCTAGGGCTCTGCAACGGGCCGCGCTGCGCTGAGGCATACAGCGCCCCCTCCCGGACAGGAGGTTTCCCAGTGACATCACCACGGGCTTTCGCGTGGAGAAAGTGGAAGGTCACGCATTCATGTATTCAACTGATGTTTATTAGGCTTCTTCTAAGACCTTGGTCTGGGCACAGAAAAATAAAAAACATGATCCTTGACCTCAAGAAGGTCTCAGCAGAGTAAAATCTAGAACTCTTAAGAACTCTTCTGGTCTGGGCTAGCTTTCTAGCAGCGTGACCTTGGGAACATTGTCCATCTGCCTGAGCCTCCTTTCCTTCTTATGCATAGAGGTAATAACACCTATTTCACAGGAGGTTGTGAGAGTTGATGAAACAATGTATGCAAAGTGCTGTGCTGGCACATAACAAGCAGGGAAATAAATGGTACTATTGTTAGTATACAAATAATTGAAATATAGTAAAACCTGTCTTACTTGACCCCTTAGGTGCAAGTATTCACTGCCTCCTCTGTGTCCCCACTGTGCCCTGTACAGATGTCTACTTTAACACATATAGAAAAAAAAAACACCAAAGCTTAAGCTCCATAACACCCCCACCTAGCCCTGTCTTTCCACCTTCATTCCACTAGTCTCAGACAGGCGTACTTATTTACCTTTGGTAACACATACTAAACCCCTCCTATTCCCCCACGCAGACCAAACTGTTTCACACCTCTGTGCCTTTATTTGTGCTTTTTCATCTACCTGGAGTGCCCTTCCCACCTTTCTTTACCAAAGTAGCTCTGTCTTGTTTTTCAAGCTCAAGGGACACCTTGGTAGGAAGCCTCCTAGATTGCATTATCAGGGCAGATTCCCTTCCTTTATGATCTCAAAGATCTCAATGCTAAGCTCTGACAATGGAGGTGGAGAAAAAGGAACAGATAAAGAATAAAGAAATGTGTACGAAACCATTATTAGCAGAACGTGTTCACTGAGGGAGGACAAGGGAACAGAATTGCCCAGAATAACTAGCATTCAGTCAGCCAATTAACATGTGCTAGGCATTGGGGATGCAAAGATGACTGGGACCGTGTTTTCCCCCAAGAGTTGTCTGACTAACAGGGAAGCAGAGGGGTCTACAAAATGTCAAGAGAGTGTGAGAAATGTGATGACGGGAGCATGCACAAGTAGCACAGAGAAAGAGCCCCAGGAAGAATCAGGGAAGGCTCCCCAGAGGAACCTGCCCTTGAGCTAAGTCTCAAGTAGTGGCTAGCAGTTCTGTCAGGCAGAACTGAGTGGGGCTGCAGGGCACAGATTTAGGAATCAGAGAGTTGTGGGTTCAAATCCTAACCCTGCTGCCTGCTAATCTCAGAAAAGCTGTTTACACTCATTGTTTTAAAAAAGACAGTAATAGTACCCACCCCCCTTTGGTTGTTCTGTACTAAATCACCTAATGTGTATAAAATGCTTAGCATTTACAGTATATGGCACCTTCTAAGTGCTTGGTAATTGATCACCAGTATGTTTAGTATTCCTCAAATTTACCCCTCCTTCTGTAATGTCCTATGTCCATTTATGGCATTACTTACTCACCAAGCCAAAAACCTAAGTGACATCTTCAAGGCCTCTTCATCTCTGCATTATTCCCCAGATCCAGTTTATAGCACCTATGCCTCCTGAATGTCTCTCAAATTCATCATCATCTCTTACCTAGACCACCTCGGCAACTCCCTTCAGTGGTCTCTCTGCCTTCCATTGCCTCCTCCAGTCCATTTCTATTCTGTTGGCCAAAGAGTCTTTCAAACACTTAAATAAAACCATGGACTCTCCAACTTAGACCCATGGCTCCCTTCCAGCCACATCTCCTTTATTTCCCCTCTACCCGTCCTAGCCTGTCACCTGTCTCCAGTCTCTGCTCTTCCCATTATCCCACACACACATAGCATTCCGTGCCTTTGCCTAAGCTGGTCCTTTTGCCTGAAATGAACGTCTTCCCTCCTCATCCCTGACTACAAAACTCTAATTCATCCTGCAAGGCCCAGTTCAAAAGGCTCCTCTTGCAGAAAGGTTTCCTAGACTCGCCAGCTGCTAGAGGATCCCTCCTCTGGTCTCTTCAGCCCCTCTGGGAGAGCAGGCCTCCCTCTGTACCATAACTTTGTGTTTATGTGCCTTGCTATGGCCAGATGGGAGCAACTCAGGCACAGGGACTGGATCTAATCCTTCACATGTCCATGGAGCCCAGCACAACTACCTGGGCCATAATACCCTAAGGAGACTCCCCACACGCCCCCTACATCAGCCCCACAAGGGGAGATTTTAGACACCACATCTGTAGCAGGATGCCCACACAGTCTTGGATGCTACCCGTCTCTCCGTGTCCATTCCCATATACCTCATGGTCCCGGCAAGCCTGGCCCAGTTTCTGGGAAAACACGGAGACCCATAAAAATCTATATAATGTAGAGGTTAAACTTGGACTCAGCTACTTCCTGGCTTCGTGATTTGGGCTAAGTTGTTGAACCTCTCCAAGCCTCGGTTTTCTCATCTGTAAAATGGGGGTGATAACAATACCTGCTTCATAGGATTGCCCTGAGTATTGTCTAGTTCAAACCTCTCCCAGGTCCCCATTTTCGAAAAAACTGACCTCAGGATGATAGCCACTCAGCCAGTGCCCCACTTGGCATATCTGGGGGAAATAGACATATGAACATTTCTAGTTGAAACTGTGAGTCATCCAATTTCAGTATTCCCAAACCTGGCTGCCATCAAAATGATGCAGTGGTTAAGAATCTGCCTGCCAACGCAGGGGACACGGGTTCGAGCCCTGGTCCGGGAAGATTCCACATGCCGTGGAGCAACTAAGCCCATGTGCCACAACTACTAAGCCTGCGCTCTAGAGCCCGCGAGCCACAAGTACCGAGCCCATGTGCCTAGAGCCCGTGCTCTGCAACAAGAGAAGCCACCACAATGAGAAGCCTGTGCACCACAGGGAAGAGTAGCCCCGTCTCACCGCAACGAGAGAAAGCCCGCACGCAGCAACGAAAACCCAACGCAGCCAAAATAAGCCAAAAAAACTCATCTGAGAGCAAAGACTCTATTCACTAAGTCTTGCACGGGGCCCAGGAATCTGTTTGGAATCAGCTCCAGGCTGATTCACTTTTGGGAATTCGGGTCGCACGGGAGCCCTCTTCACCTCCCAGTGGTCTCAAATGAGTGTGTGTGGGAATATGACCTCTTGCTTTTCAGGTGGTCTTCCAGACCAGCCTGTAAAATATGTTCATGCCACTCTCTTGTTCCAAACCCTTCTGTGGCTCCCCGTGGCCCTCAGGACCCAGGCCCACCTTCCTCACATTGACCCAAAAGCCCAGCATGATCAAGCCTCTGCATTCCCAATACCTCTTTCTCCTCCAAGCCTCTGCACAGCTGTTCTCTGAACTTGAACATTCTTCCCAGCCCTCGCCCTCCTTCAGTGGCTAACACCTAGTCATCTTTCCAGCACTCACCCTTATAATGTAACTGCTTATTTACTTGTCTTTCCCATATGGCTGTTAGCACCATAAGAGCAGAAACTAACTTGTTCAGAGCTATCTTCAGGTGCTGGACAGGGCCAACAGTGGTTCTTGATAAATATTTGCTGAATACATGAATGAGAAGAACTGGCTAGTCCAGTGTGGCCCAGAAGAGCAGCCAACCCTTTTGGAAGGTTCTTCGTCCTGCCTCAGAGTTCACATCAACGCAAAGACTGGAGAGAGGGCTTTGTGGGTAGGAGCTGCCATTCGACTCTTTCTGGGCTCAAAAGGCTGTAGAGCTAAACGCTCAGGATTTACATTAGACAGACTTGGGTCCACCACTCTTAGGCCTGCCTGTGACTTTGGCCAGGGCACTTGACCTCTCCTGGGCTTCAGCTTTCTCACCTGTTGTAAGGATGAGCTACGTTCATGTAAAGCACTCGCATCTTGCCTGACCCTCAGCAAGCATCCAATAAATATTAGCCATCACTACTAGGTTTGGGATGCCACTGAGCTTCCCAGGAAAGTTCTGTTCTCTCTTTTGTTCCCCATCAATGTACCCATGCACAGGAGGCATCAGAAAACATGACAGCACAGAATTGAACAGTTTTCTGGAGCAGAAAGAACAGTGGCCCCTTAGGGAAAAGGAAACCAATATTTGTCCATATCGAAAGAACAGCAGCCCTCCTGTTTATGGAGCACACGCTGTGTGCCAGGCATTGGGCTCTGGGCTTCCCTCTCTGGGGGAACCCTGGGGAACTGGAAGGCAGAAAGGGAACCGGACTAAACTAGGAGGAATTGGAAGACAGGCCTCTTCACCCCACCCGGGCCCCTCCAGGAGGGCTCAGGTCCTCTGTCGCCACCCGGCGGGGCCGAATCCCCATTCCCCCAGCTGGCCCAGACAACTCCGCTCTCCCCAGACCAAAAGCCTGGGCTCCGGCCTCTCCTCCCTCCACCCGCTGTCCCAGGCTCGGGCAGAGGTGGCTTCTTCTGGAGAGAGCAGCTGGCTCGAGTGCAGTTCTGCCGTTTTATTTTTCCTGGGATACTCAAGGGGATGTGGGAACAGCCACAGGTGTGGTGAGGGGAAGCCCCCATCTCCCCTCCCCAGCAGCGGGGAAAGGGGAGAGGCCCAGGCGCCCTGGTCCTGGGTTGGTCCAGCCACTGTGGTCCCTGGGCCCGGTGGGCTGAGGGCTGAGGGTAGAGCCCCTGGGAGGGTGGGGCGGGCTCCTAGGCGGGGTTCGGGATTCTTCATAAAAAGCCACGAAGCTTGATTCCCCACGAAGCCCAGCCCCGCGGGGTGGGGGGGACGCAGAGCCCAGATGAGGGACCCGGCCCGGCCTGGCCCGTGGGGTAAGTAATGGCAGAGATGGTGCCCGTGGGGAGGAGGTGGGGACGAAGCGTCGGACCTGGAAGGTGGGGGGTCCCGGTGGGAGCGCAGGGCGGAGAGGCACGGCCCCCAGCCCAGCCCGGGCGCCTTCGCGTGGGGTCGGGAAGGTAAAAAACCCACGAGACCGTGACGGGCAGGAGGGGCCGGGGCGTGCGGTGCCGGCGGGGCGGGCGCACGGGGCAGCCCGCGTTCACAGTGACCTCGACGCTGGGTGTACAGTACGGGTAGAAAACCGCGGGCCCGGGCCCGGGCTGGGCGGGCCGGGCCGGTCACAGCCTGGTCTGGGCCTCGGGGATGTAGATCTCGATGCTGTCGGCGCTCTCGGTGGCCGAGCTGTGGCGGAAGGAGGCGGCGCGCTTGGCCGCCAGGAGCCGCTTGCGCGCTTCCTGCCGCTGCCGGTCCACCGAGTCCAGGGAGCGCTCCTTCACCGGCACGCCCCGGCCCCGCAAGGGCTTCTTTGGTATCGGCGGAGGGACCTTCTTCTCCTCCTGCCGGCAGAGGGGGCGGCACTTAGTTTGGGGGCGGGTCCCACCCGACTTCCCAACCGGCACCCCCGCGGCCCGGAACGGTTAACAGCGCGCGCCTCTGACTCGTGAGAGCGGTTCTTGAGAGCGTGTGACGGCCCCCGAAGCCCCAGGGGTGCTTGTTCTGCCAAGGTGAAACCCACATTTTTCATTTTTTAAAGAGATGGACTCGAGCGCCCCCTGGTGGAGCCGTTTTCCACAACTCGCATCAGAGCGTTCGCTCCCTCCTGGTCCACAGGAGTGCAGTTCCCCCGACGCCGGCAAGGCAATGAGGGCTCACGTTCCAGGCTGCTGGGACCCATCACTGACAAGGTCTGGTGAGATGAGGGCTGAGGGGACCTTGAAGGTCCCCTCTGTGCCGAGGTCCAACCTGAGGGCAGTCTGCCCTTCTGGAAGCTCTAGTTTGGCTCCCTCAAACGACAGCTGGTCCGAGGTGGCTGCAGCCACCAAAGGGTTCTTGCAGCTCAGGCAGTGATGAGCAGTGGGACCAAGCAGAGGGCAGTGACCAAGAGCAGGGTCGAAGAGGGTCACCATCACCTGTCCAGGACTACCTTTGCTGCCCAGGGTCTCTTCTCCTGCCTTTCTCTACCGCCCCCCACCCCGCCCACACTCTCTGGGGAAGGGCATTTTCCAGGGTCTGGACTCTTGGTTTGAAGGGACCTCCCCCCACCTTAGGCTCCAGGAGTTTCCAGCTGTTGGCCTTGAGTTGCTGTAGCTCCAGGAACTTGAGGGTAACATCCTCGATAGAGAGCTGCAAGAGGTCCCAGAAACCCGCCAGGTCCTGGAAGGTGGGCACGGGGAACGCAGTGGGGTCCTGCAGTGGAGGGTGACAGAGGGGAGGCAGTCAGTCGGCAAGGTCTGAGCCCCAGCTTGGACCAGAGAAAGCCCAACCCACCCTCATTGTCAGGAAGCTCAACCTGGGAGAGTGGGGAGGGGACTGGGAGGTAGGGAGACAAGACAAGACAAACACCTGGTCTCACTTCCAGGCATACACACACTCCAGTCCCCTACCAGGTACACACACCTGATAGGCTCCGTGCCATGGGCACTCACCATGCTTTGCTGACACAGCCGGAAGAACTGCTGAACCTTCTGGGACAGGAGAAGTTGTGTGCTGCCCACGGCACTGCGGATCTTCTCCAGGACTGGAGAGCAAAAGGAGATGCGGGGAGAGGAAAGATGCCTCTCCTTACCCAGCCTCCAGGAAGTCTGCCCTGAAAGACTGACCCCTCTGTTATCTGGCACCGTCTATCCGTCTGTCTCCTCCGGCCCCCTCCCCATCCCATCCTCAAGGTCATGACAAGCAGCTCCTATCCCACTTCACTAGGAAGACTGTCTCCTCAGACACTGATGTTTCTTCTTTCACACGATCTACACGTCCTGACTGCTTATCCTCCTGTGTCCGCTTCCCTCCCATGTCAGAGAACAGATGGAAAGCAGTGCCAGCCTGGCCCAATAGCCTTAGCCAGGCACTAGCTCCGTGACCACTCATTGGCAGAACTTTGTCACTCATCAGTATATGACTCCTTGGCTCATTGAGAATTACCAAATAATGTCATGTGCATGACTCTTGTCTTCTAGTCACTATCCCATCAAATTGGGGATTCTGAGGTTAAGACTGTGTCTCCCCTCAGACTGGACTTGCAGGGAAGGGCATGTCCTCCCTTGTGCAGGGCCCTGTCTCCCTGGCTGAATCTCCTTCTCCTAGGCCTCAGGCATGAGCTGACACTGTGCACTGCCTCCCCCTCTGCCTGAAGTCCTGGTCTCACACCTGGATCAGACCTGGATTCCCACACCAGCCCAGATGGGAATAGGGTTCCCTCAATCCCCATGGACCTGGGCTGTCAGCCATCTCCTAGAAGGCCCAACCCTTTCACCCGGTCACTTTCCCAGTCCTATCTCTGACCTCTGAAGCTGCTCCCTGCTTCCTTCCAAGAGCTCCCAACATGCCCTACTGCCAATAGGAGCCACCAAGGTCTGGGGCCATACGACCAAACTGTGAGAAAGGCACAGTCAGGCCCAGCCAAAGGCCTCTCCTATCACATCGCGGTAGTGGCCGCCGCCGCCGCCACGATGCCTCCGTGCCCGGGGTCCCCTCACTCACTCTCCTCCGGCAGTTCATAGTCCTCCGCCTCGCGCTCCATCTGCTGGCACCAGTGCTCCAGCTTCTCCACCTCCGCCCTCAGCATCTTGATGAACCACTCGCCATCCCGTGGGCTGGGGGACGTGCGGCCTGAGTCGGGGAGGCTACGTGAACCGCGCTCCATCCAGGAGTCAGGGAGCATCATACGGCAGTGGGTAGCCCTCGCGGTAGGCCCACTGGCCTTGCGTGTGGACCGTGCGGAAGACTGAGTAGGTGGGGGCCCGGGGCCCGGGCTGGGGCTCAGAGGCGTGCCTCTGGAAGGAGCGTCCGAACTGCAGGGCCTTGTCTTCTGTGGCCACGGTGGCCAGGCCGGCCAGGCCCTCCAGCTCCAGGTCGGCCTGCACGCCGGCTGTCACACTGTTGGAGCGCTTGAACCTCGCCCGCCTGGTGAGAGAGCTGGCGGTTATCTCTGCCCCTGCCCAGTCTCATCCCAGCCCTCACCCGCACCCCAGGCCAAAAGGAAACCTACAAAGTGATGGACATTAATTCACGACCTTTAAATGTATCAGTCCTTGCCACGGGTCGGTACATAACATACCTACCTGTTGCACCGGTTCTGGACAGGGGTGACATTCAAAATATTTAACCACCTGTACTCCATGGGCAGAACAGATGCTGGCAGACACCAATCAGACGGACAAAGCCAAAGTGCTAGGGCATCACCCCGCAGAAGCTGGATTGTGGGCCAAAAGGGCCTGGGGAGGGTCCAGGGTGGTGGCTCTTTACCAATGAACACAGCATTATTTCAGCATTTTAACAAACAACGTGTCTTCGCTAGTTCATACCAGCTGTACGGGTATATCCTCAGTCCTATGGAGAGATGAATAAACTATAGCACAGAGAGGCCCACAGTCAGCCAGCTGGAAAACAGCGGAGCCAAGATCTGGACCCAGGGCTGCCACGCTCCACAGCCCAAGAACTTCCCACCACACCAGCTGCTAGAACATCAGGAAGAACTGCCTTAGAGCAGCTGGCGAGAAGGGGTGGGCTGCAGCTGGGAGGACTTCGCCTCTAGGGACCCCATGGCTCAGCACGGAGCCTGGCCAGACACAGTCAGCGGGTGCCAGTGGAGCTGAATTAAGTTGTTGGCAGGAATGACACAGGGCCTGGAAATTTCTTGTCTTTGAGTTAATAATATGCAAATCTTATGCAAAACAGAATGTCAGTTGACCTTGTTCTCCCCCTCCCCACTGAGTTCAATCAGAGTGAGGGCTCTTTTCTATGAAGAAGTAAGTGCTCCCTGAGGCGCATGAGGTTGGGGTCAGATAATAGATAATACTTAAAGAAGAGAGAGTCAGGAGATGTGAGGGTGGCAGGGAGAGGTGAACAGACGTTTGAGGTCTGGAAATTCAAGGACCATGAAAGAAAAGCCCATGTGTCCTAAGCTTCCTCCACCCTCATATGGTCGGAAGAGAGAGGGATTTGGGGGACCAGATTTAGGGGCTCCTCCTGCTTCCCAGAAGACTCCCCCACCCCCCACAACTTTAGCCTTCCTCATGCTGCCTGGGCCTTCTCTCCCTGCCTGCCTGCTTCCCTCCAGCTGGCAGGCTGCCTGCTGGGAGCCTGTTGCCATAGAAACCAGACCCAGAAGGATGCTGCAGGACCCAGGAAAGAGAGATGCACTCATGTGCAGTCCCCAGCCAGCCCTATGTACCAACCCCCACCCAGAGAAAGAGAAAGCCGGAACATACCCGCATTGCCTCCCATGTGGTCTTCACCTTGGCACCTGCCCTGGTCGGGGCTTGCATCTCTCTTTCCTTGACTATTGGATCAACCTCCTTTCGGACACTGCTGCCTCCACTCAGAATAGCACAGAAGAAGAGCAGTGGATTGTGAGGCAGACCGGAGTTCTAACGCTGGCCTTGTTGCTATGTGCCTTTGGGAGGCCACTCACCCTCCACCTGGGCCTCCACCTGGGCCATCTAGTAAGTATATATGTATGTGTGTATATAAAATACACTATATGATATATATGAATATGTATTATATATAAACACACACACACATATATGCTATAAAATGACAGGAATGAACCAGTACCAATGCCAAGGTACCTCCTCTCTCTAAAATTATACTTTGCAGGTAGGGGATGAGTGAAATAGGTGAGGGAGATTAAGAGGGACAAATTTCCAGCTACAAAATAAGTAAGTCACAGGGATGAAACGTACAGCATGAGTAATACAGTCAGGAATGTCGTAGTAACTTTATACGGTGACAGATGGTAACTAGGCTCACCGTGGTGGTCACTGAACGACGTATAGAAATACTGAATTTGTACACCTGACACTATAGTGTTGTAGGTCAATTACACGCCAATAAGAAATAATAATAACGTAATTTTTTGAATAAAATGAAATTATACCTTTTAAAAATTATACCTTGTAAAATTATACCTATGCATATTTTAAGATCTGGGGCCCAACATTCTCTCACCAATCCACCCAGCACTGGAGTAGTCTTTCTAAAGCTGACCTCTGCCCAACCCATCCCCCTGCGCAAAACCCTTCCATTGCTCCCCACTGCCAACAAGATAAAGCCCAGGCTTCCTGTGCTAGCATTTACTCCGGATGCAGTCCTCTCTGACCTCATCTCCCTTGAACCCTCCTTGCTCCCCAAGTAGATTATACTGGCCCTGACTTCAGCCTCTGCACGTACTATTCCCCTGCCTGAAATGGCCTTCCTCCCCCTCACTGCCTGCTGGTTCCCTGCTCAAGGCCCCTCCTCTTCTGTGAGCCCCCTGACTGCCCCGAGGCCATCCTCGTACCATCCCTCCCTCAGCCATCTTCTTGCATTTGGAGGCGGTCCCACGGTTTGGTTACATTGCTCTGTTTCTGGTGAGAGTTTTGTATGTCTAACTGAACTGTCAGGGTGCCCTTTGGCTCCCTTTAAATATTTTTGTGCTTTGAGCTCCACTTGCCTCTGGCTCCTTCGGCACTCCAGCAATTGCAAACCACACAGGTAAAGGTGGGGCTTGCCCCAATAAATACATTAGTGAAGATCTGCCTTCCCTATTTGCTTTTCTGGCACTCCCATGAAACATGGAGCTGTCCTTTGTCATCACTGGGTCTGTGCCTTCCACTGTCCTCTGAGGGGCCCTGAGAAGATCACACTGTATCTTTTTTTTTTTTTTTTTTTGGTAATCTTCCCGGACCAGGGCTCGAACCTGTGTCCCCTGCACTGGCAGGCAGATTCTTAACCACTGCGCCACCAGGGAAGCCCCACACTGTGTCTTGATGGAAGTAGGCCACGCAGTCTGGAACAGAAGCATGAATGCCCCAGGCTTCATGGTTCTCAAGTCAGTACCTCAAGTAGCTCTCTCACTGTGTCTACTTGAAGGAAGACCAAAGAAATTGAGGAGCTTATGGGATTACTGGAAACACAATCTTCACCAACACTTCCAGCCAGGAGCCAGAGATTTGCACAGCACAAGCAGGAATTGGTCATCTTTGTGCAAGTGGCATTTAAAACCAGCAGTGTGAGACAAGATCACCCAAGAAAAGAGAAATGGAACAAAGACGCAAAGCCCTGGGGAACACAGACATTTCAGGGGCCAGTGGAGACGGCGGAGCCCCAGGCGTGTCTAAGCCAGAGAGGAAGAGGAGGAAAATCAAGAGAAGGGGACCACAAAAGGATGAAATCCTCAAAAAAGGGTCTCAAGCAGGAATGAGCAGCCGACTGGAAAATGCAGCCAGTTGAGAATGAAAGGTGTCCATTGACTTGGCAATATGGAAGCCACTGGTGATCAGGGCAAAAGTCAGTTTGGTGGAGTATGGGGGCAGACGCAGATGGAGGGTGTTGTCAGGAGGTGGAGAAAACTAGGCAAGACAACTCTTCCAAAGGGCTTGGTTGAGAAGGAAGGAAGAAAGAAGACAATGTACCTTTAAGGAAGGGATGATCTGGTTATTTGTCAGTTGTATCTCAATAGAGCTGGAGGGGGAGGAAAAGGAGGGACAACTGGATGCTTCTCACATGCCATATCCCCAAGGGGCAGGTAGAATAATGGCCACCGGAAAAAGTCCATGTCCTAATTCCCAGAACCTATGAATATGTTACCTTCCACAGCAAAAAGGACTTTGCAAAAATGATTACGTCAAGGATCTTGAGACGAGATCCTGCAGTCTCCAGTTGTGTCCATTTTAATCAAAAGGGTCCTTCTAAGTGAAAGAGGGAGGTAGGAAAGTCAGAATCAGAGAAGCAGATGGGACAATGGGATCAAGGTTGGAGTGATTGCCTGTGAGGACTCAACCCGCCACTGCTGGCTTTGAAGACAGAAATGGGCTACAAGCCGAGGAATGCGGACAGCCTCTATAAACTGGGAAAGGTGAAAAAATGGATGCTTTCCAGAGACTCCAAAAGGGGTCAGTCCTGCCAACACCTTGATTTTAGCCTAGTGAAACCCAGTTCAGACTTCCAACCTCTAGAAATGTAAGATAATAAATATGGATTATTGGATGCCACTAAAGTAGTGGCTATAATACTGTGCTGTAATAATACAGCAGCCGTAGGTAACTAATACAACCTGTAAAGAGAAGTCAATTCAAGCTAGAGAAGAGAGAGGCAGTAACCCAAGGACCAGATAGGAGGGGAACAAATAATAACCACTTTACATGAATCAATATGCTCAGCCCTCACATTAGTATCACCCCTACTCACAGATGAGAAAACTAAGGCTTAGAGAACCTAAGTGACGTCCTAAGACCAGACACTTATTAATTTAGTGCAGTCTGTCTGCAGAGGCCAGCTCTTAAACCATTACACTCCACTGCCTTCCTAGGACTGAGGGACAGGAGCAGCTTTAACCAGAAAGGCAGAGGCCTCCACCCCTGAGGCAGGACTGCTGGAGGAGGCAAGGAAAGAGATGCAGTTGGAGGCTGGTCCGGCAGTGGAGACAGGTCCCACCAATGACCTCAGTCGTTACAAAGAAGTAAGCAGGGAGGTCGTCTGCTGGAGATTTGGGGGTGAGAAGGCTGGGGGAGGGAACGAGAATGAATAGTTTTAAGGAAGGTAGGCTAGCAGAGTGGTTAAGCATGTATGCTCTGGAGCCAGAATGTCCGGGTCCAAAACCCAGCTCTATGGCTCGTGCCTCGGTTTCTTCATCTATAAATGAGAATGATAATAGTACCTACTCACAGGATTGTTATGAGATAATGTATCTAAGAAACTTAGAGCAGCACGTGGCCTGCCCACTGCAAGTGTTAGCTGTTACATGGTGAGGCAGGAAGGTTTGTAGCTCACACTGAAAAAAAAGGGAGGTGGACAAATAAAACAATGGGAGTGTAGCACTGAGGACCCAGCCAGACCACTGTAGTTATTATGATTGCTGTTGATTCCCATCTGTTCTCCCACAGCACTCTGAATAAAACCTTTTCTATACTCCATATCACATTGTATTGTAGTTAGTTATTTACATATCTGTCTCCCTTACTAAATTGGGCAGTTCCTCAAATAAACGTTGATTATTTGGTTGGTTGGTTGGAAGGGAGGATAGTAGAGATTACGAATCATCCCCCAACATCCATTCTCCTTTCTTCCTTAGTAAAAGAATCCCACGATTTTAAGCTAGACACACGGTCCCTTCAAATAAAGATTCTTTTACCCATCTCCCTTGTAGCTAGGTGTGGCTATGTGGCTAAGTTCTAGCTCATAGGTTATAAGCAGAAGTAGTATGTGCAACTTTCAGAAAATGTCCTTAAAAGGAGAGGGCATGCCCTTCTTTGTTCCCTTCTCCTCCCTGCTGACCATAATGTAGATATGATGGCTGGACCTCAAGCAGCCATTTTGGAACATGAGATGGAAGCCACGTGCTGAGGAGGGAGGAGCAATAAGATAGAAGGAGGCTGGGTCTGACACTGCGGAGCACCTACCAGCCCTCAACTGACTCTCTGGACTTCTAAGCAAGAGAGAAATAAACTTCTATCATGTTTGAGTCACTGTCATTTGGGGGTATTCTGTAACTCACAGCCAAACCTAATCCTAACTCTAACTGATCCATTTTCAGGGTAGTGAAGTCCAAGGCTTATGTCCCTACTTAGTTTTGGATTTGGCAGTATTTGCTGCAGTCTTCACCAGTCGCTGCAAACACAGGAGAGAAACTGGCTTCAGTTATGAATCATCACTAATTCATAACAATGCCTTTCAGAATATTTTCTCCCCAAGCCTTTTAACAAGGTTGAGGAGGCCTCCTCCCCTCAAGTCCTTTAGGGTGACAGTGCTCACATTCCTGATGATTCTGGAAGTTATCATGGTTACTTCTGGGAGATGTTTCTCCTGTGATTCTCTAAGGGATAACACAAAAGGCTCTGGGAAGAAACTGGCTTATCCCAAGAGACATACTGTCCAAGGAATGATCAACATCCAGGAGTTGTCGAGAAGTTTCGCCAGGAGTATTTGGCAGCAGGCTGGCGGGGGAGTGGGAGGGGGAATGGGCGTGGACATTTCAGCAAGGCTCAGCCATTATAGCAGCTCCCTCTCTGAGAAAGCATCTAAGAGCTTAAACATATAATCAATCAGGAATCCCCAAGCCCACCACCGCAGGCTGGGGGCTGTGACAGTGATGCCGAGGTGGGGCTAGGGTGGGAGTTGAGGAAGAGTCGTGACCATCCTGGAGTTTATGCTGAGGAATAGAGGCAGTGTCCGCACCCCAGGCTTGTGGTCAGCCAGCGACTCGTTGCTTTTGCAGGACTGCTCTTGGAATATAACTTCATGAGGATGGAAGCTTCCTGTTCTTTCTGCACATTCCCTTCCCAAGGTCCCAAAGCCGGAAATGATCATGAAGCTGAGGGAGGGGTGGACTTCCAACACAGAGTTCTCCAGGGAGCCCTGGTTGGGCAAAAGGGGATCTAAGTAGGGTTGTCAGATAAAATACAGGACTCCCAGTTAAATTTTAATTTCAAATAAATAACAGATAATTTTTTTAGTATAAGTACGTCTCAAGTACTGTTTGGGAAGTACTTATACTAAAACTAATTCATTGCTTATCTGACAATCAAATTTAATTGGGTGGTATGGTGTTTTTACTTGTTTACTTTGTTTTGTTGCTGCTAAATCTGGAATTTAAGATAAGATCTTAGTGGCAGGGATCTAGAAGTGGAAGCTACAAGGGGATACCATGATTAGTGAGAGAGGTAAAAATCACATGGTTTTGATGTTCTCAAAAGGCCCTAGGAACAGACTTCTAATATCCATCAATGATATTTGATGCATTCTTTTATCATGGCCCAGAGTGTGCTAGGTCCAGGAAGACAGGTGCTATAGGATGCCCTGAGATGGGGGTGGTAACTGTTTCTTAAATATGCTCCCTCCCATCACAGGGTCTTAGCACCTGCTGGGCCTTCTGCCTGGAACACTCAGCTCCCACTTTCACTTTGTTAATTTTTGTTCCTCCTTCAGATCTCCACTCAAATGTCACATTCTCAGGAAATCCATGCCTGACCCCTCTGCCTGGGTCAAAGGCCCCTATTACACACTCTCATAGTGTACACACCTCTCCTTTGTGGCTCCTTCTCAGCTGTACTTCTGCATCACTTAGAAGGTTCTTAGATTAACATGGCAGCAAGCTTCACAGGGCAGGGGCTGTGTCTGGCTCTGCTCACCTTTGTATCTTTGGTGCCCAGTACAGTACTTGACGGATAATAGGGTTATAATAAATGTCTGTGGAGAGATGAATCTTAGGTGGAGGTGCGGTGGACATGCAACCGAAGGGGCACCAACCCCAACCCCTGTCTATTTCTAAGCCAAGTCACCACTGATGATGAGCAACAGAACGGACCCACAGACAACTCCCAGGTATAAAGGGCTATAAATCTGCACTCCTCACCCAATAGGTTAGCAGGGAACACCTGAAAGGCAGAAAAGGAGAAACTTTTCCTCCCCAGCAATTTTTTTAAACCAAAGTACAGAAAGAGAGGGAAATACTGGGACCAGTGAGACAGAAGCAAGGACAAGAGAGTCCAAGAAAATGGGGTGGCAGTGGGTGGGGGGCTAGGCCTGGATGTGTGCCTAGAAGGGCTGCTGGTATTCGTGGCTCACTTTTATGTACCAGCTGGGGCATGGTGTGCGGTAAGTCAGACTTAAAGTGCCAGGGACATAAGGGAGAGAAAGGACGGTGCAGGTGTATAACTAAGGATGCCTTCAGCAGACAAGCAAGGGAGCCTGGCCAGAAAGATGCGCCAGATTTCTTCTCTCCCCACCTGTCACCCCCTCTGGATTCCCAGTGTGATCACCTGTCCCAAGCAATTCAGTTCTTTAGACATTTATCCATAAACCTTCTCCTCTCCCCTGCCCACCCCTCCAAACCTCCCCAAGCACCTACACAAGAGCAAGGAAGACCTCATTCTCTGCCTGTCCCCACCCTTCCCTGACTTCACTCCAAACACTTCCAAAATTGGTCCCACTTGTCTCTGTAACTGCTGCTGACGACTGATCGATGTAGTGGACTGGACTAACTTAGGAAGTTCCCACCCACCCCACCCCCACACATATAGAAATGCTGGGTCAAATAAAGCCCAAAAGATGGTTTTGCTACAATGCCAAGCTTGAAAGCAGGAAAGAGACATCTTCAGGTATCAGAAACAAAAAGGAAAGTCAAAACCTTAGTGGTGAAAGGGAACCTAAGCCAAGTGAGCCACAGGAATATGGGCCAGATATATCCTAGAGGCTAGATGGTAACGCCCAGGGAGGATTAAAGGAGAGACCCCAAGCCTGTGCATCCTGGGGACCTGGAAGGAGACCCCGTGCATAAAGCCAGCAGCCAAAAAAAAAGGTTGTTTCATTTACAAATGTGGACTAGAAAATTCATGTCATGATTCAGGTATGTGGCCTGGAAGTAGGATGCTGAGAAATCAGAATATTAAGGCTGCTCTGGTTGTGGGTATGGGGTTTGAATGAGTAGTACCAGTGAAATACAGAAACCTCAAGCTGAGATATTAACTCTAAAACTGGTCCCAAGCTCAAGCAATACTTGAGCATAAAGGAAATTGAACCCAGGAGGAAGCAGTGGGCAGTAACAAGCAATAGTGAACACATAAATTGTTAAAACATGTTTGTAAATCCAAACTATTAAACCATAAAAGATATAACAACAACAGATTCTTTAAAGGTAGGGTTTTTTAAAGAGGTATAATCAAAATACTAGATAAATATAACATGGAATGGGAGAAAATATTTGCAAAAGAAGCAACTGACAAAGGATTAATCTCCAAAATATACAAGCAGCTCATGCAGCTCAGTAGTAAAAAAACAAACAACGCAATCCAAAAATGGGCAGAAGACCTAAAAGACATTTCTCCAAAGAAGATATACAGACTGCCAACAAATACATGAAAGAATGCTCAACATCACTAATCATTAGAGAAATGCAAATCAAAACTACAATGAGGTATCACCTCACACAGGTCAGAATGGCCATCATCAAAAAATCTACAAACGATAAATGCTGGAGAGGGTGTGGAGAAAAGGGAACCCTCTGGCACTGCTGGTGGGAATGTAAATTGATACAGCCACTATGGAGAACAGTGTGGAGGTTCCTTAAAAAACTAAAATCAGAACTACCATATGATCCAGCAGTCCCACTACTGGGCATATACCCTGAGAAAACCATAATTCAAAAGGAGTCATGTACCACAATGTTCATTGCAGCTCTATTCACAATAGCCAGGACATGGAAGCAACCTAAGTGTCCATCATGGGACGAATGGATGAAGAAGATGTGGCACATATGTAAAATGGAATATTACTCAGCCATAAAGAGAAACGAAATTGAGTTATTTGTAGTGAGGTGGATGGACCTAGAGTCTGTCATACAGAGTGAAGTAAGTCAGAAAGAGAAAAACAAATACCATATGCTAACACATATATATGGAATCTAAAAAAAAAAAAGGTTCTGAAGAACCTAGGGGCAGGATAGGAATAAAGACGCAGACATAGAGAATGGACATAGAGAACGGGGAGTGGGAAGGGTAAGCTGGGAAGAAGTGAGAGAGTGGCATGGACATATATACACTACCAAATGTAAAACAGATAGCTAGGGGGAAGCAGCCACATAGCACAGGCAGATCA
>NW_020171833.1:307169-351687 GCF_003031525.2 Neophocaena asiaeorientalis asiaeorientalis
GAAAATGGGAGGAGGGAGTTAAGAAGGAAATTAAAGTATACCAAGGTTCTTGTTTTGTGCCTATTTCAGGATAGAAGTACTAACTAATTTTAGACTTTATCAGAGACATATGAAATTAAGTATATTTGTTTAAAATTTGAGGGAAATCACTACTAAAACGTAAACTTCCAAAGCAGTGGAGGGATGGAGGGAACAAGAGAAATAAAGTCACCTTGATCGGTTCAATAGAGGGCAGAAAAGTAGGGGAGGAGGAAAGCAAAGAAAAAGCATGTCCAGTAGAAAATTTTTAAAGAGATGATAGAAATAAGGCCAAATAAATCAGTAATCAAAAAATATATAAATGGATTAAATAGGTCTACTTAACTCTATTAAACAGGTCTACTTAATGGATTAAATGGATTTAATAGGATTAAAATATATAAATGGATTAAATAGGTCTACTTTACTTAATTTTAGGAGTTTAGCATAACCTTAATGCCTGAACTGAAAACAATAAAACAATAAAAAAGCATGTCCAGTAGAAAATTTTTAAAGAGATGATAGAAATAAGGCCAAATAAATCAGTAATCAAAAAATATATAAATGGATTAAATAGGTCTACTTAACTCTAGCTCCATACTGCTTACAAGCAACATATGTAAAACATAAGGCTATGGAAGGCTGAAAGACAAAGGATGGAAGAAGATATAATGGAAAATTAATCAAAAGAAAGCAGACGCAGCAATAAAATCAGGCAAAATCAACCTCAAGGCAAAAACCAATAGTAAGGATGAAAAGCATCCTATTTAATGATAAAAGGGCCAACCCAGCAAGAAGATACAACAATCATAAGCCTGAATACTAAATAGCATTCTCTCAAATTAAGAAAAAATTGATAAAATTCCCAGGGAAAATGACACATTCACAATCATGGTGAGACATTTTTAAAGCACCTCACCCAGAACTCTTAGATCAGACATCCAAAAAATACCAAAGATAAACATTTGAAAAATGCAATTTATAAGTCTGACCATATATATGCTATGTGTATATGATGAAGGAAGCCTTGACAAATTCTAAGGAATAAATATCATACAGAATGCATTCTATGACCACAATATAGCAAATCTCGGAATCAGAAGTGAAAAGGAGCCCCTCAAACAAGAAAATACATTTCGAAACTAAAAAAAATTAAAAAATAAAAAATTCTTCTAAATAATTTACAAGTTAAAAAGGAAGTTATGATAAACTTCCTAAAGGAAGTTAGTTACAAACTATTTATAACTGCACCCCAAAACGTATGAGATACAGATACAGCAGTGTAGTTAGAAGGGAATTTATAGCCTTAAAAACATGTTAGAAAATAAGAAATAGTGTTCAAGAAGCTGAATAAAATCAAACAAGGTAGAAGAAAGAAAATAACAGAGAAGTAGTAGAAGAAAGGAAATATTAAAGCTAAAAGAGAAACAATAGAGATGCTCACCCAAACCAAAAGCTAGTTTTTTTAAGACTAATAAAATATAATTTTAAAAATATATTAAAATAATAAAATATGCAAACCTTGAGAAAAATGAATCAAAAAAGAGAGGTAGGGTATAAGCATGTGGTATTAGGAATAAAAAGGGGGGCATAACCTATAAATATAATAAAAATGTGTAAAATTATAACACCATGAGAAAGAATATTTGTACCAAAAATTTTGAAAACTGTCAATTTTTGTTAAATGGTCCATTTTTTAGAAAAATATAAATCATCAAAATTGACTGAAGAAGAAAAATAAAACCATAATAGATCAATAACCATGAAATAAACTGAAGCTGTAGTTCAAAAAGTTTCTCTTATCCCAAAAAGGCCCAGAGAGTTTTATAGGCAACCTTTACCAAACCTTTAAGGAATAGATAATTCCTACTTTACACAAATCGTTTCAAAGAACAGAACAGAGAGAATGTTACCAAACTCATTTTAGGAGTTTAGCACAACCTTAATGCCTGAACTGAGTAACAACAATAAAAACAAAATTGTAGGCCGATATCACTTATGAACATAAATATAAAAATCTTAAATAAAATAACAGCTATTCAAAAATCCAGCAACCTATATGAAAATAATACAGCAAGACTGTGACAAAAACGGTTAGAGTTCCATTTCCCATTCTTCTCTTTGTGTTTAGCCATAAGAACCCTGATTTTCAGCTCTGCTCATTGCACATTGCTTCCCAATAAGAGACTATTCCACAGCACCTCCCTTGCAGCTAGATGCCACCATGGGATGAGTTTTTAGCCAGTACGATGTGGGAAAGTGTTGTGTGTAACTTTCAGGAAATCTTTTTTTTTTCTTTTTGGCCTCACCGAGCAGCTTGCGGGATCTTAGTTCCCCGACCAGGGATTGAACCTGGGCCATGGCAGTGAAAGTGCCGAGCCCTAGACCACTGGACTGCCAGGGAATTCCCGCCGGAAGTCTTTTTAAAAGGAAGGACTGCATCCTTCTCCTCTCTTTCTCCTTGGTGCTGCTCAGAATGCAGACAGGATGGCTGGTGCTTGAGCACCAGCTCCTTGGTTATGAGTGATGATATACAAAGGGTAGAAGATCAGCAAGACAGGAGGAGCCTGGGGTCCTGACACTGAACTTCTACATCCAGGCTTTTTCTTTTTTCTTGGTGAGAGAGAAATATACTGAAGTCACTGTTGAGACCCTGTTACAGCCAAACTTAATCCAAACTGATAATGGGATCAAGTGGGATTTATCCCAGGAATGAAAGAATGGGTCAACATGGAAAATCTATTAATATAATTCACCACATTACAGATGAAAGTATTAAATCTATGATCATCTAGGTAGATTCTGGAAAAGCACTCAATAAAATTCCACTCTCATCTTTTATTAAAAAATAAAAATTAAAAGCTCTTAGCCAACTAGGACTAGAAGGGAATTTCCTTAACCTGATCAATAGTATCCATCAAAATCTGTTGCAGGGCTTCCCTGGTGGCGCAGTGGTTGAGAGTCCGCCTGCCGATGCAGGGGACACGGGTTTGTGCCCCGGTCCGGGAAGATCCCACATGCCGCGGAGCGGCTGGGCCCGTGAGCCATGGCCGCTGAGCCTGCGCGTCTGGAGCCTGTGCTCCGCAACGGGAGAGGCCACAACAGTGAGAGGCCCGCGTACCGCAAAAAAAAAAAAAAAAAATCTGTTGCAAACATCATCACACTTATAACTGGGCCTTAGAAGATATTCACTAATGTCAGGAAGGACATAAGAGTGCTACACGCAACAGTAAACTAGAAGTCCTCTTCAATGCACTATTACAAGGGAAAGAAATTTTAAAAATACAGATTTAAAAGGAATATCCTCATCTGCAGAAAATATCACTGACGATATAGAAAACCCATCGTGATTTTCAGACAAACTTTGAGTCCTAATAAGAGAGAGCAGCAAGGCTGCTGAATACAAAATCAACATATAAAACGTAATAGTGTTCCCAGACACTGGTACTGCCCAACAGGAAAGAAAAAAAAAAGATCCCCAACGTAAGATTGTCCATAATGCCTTTCTTCTGGATCATGAAAAAATCCTGCTTCCTAGCCTCTCCATACCCACCATTACTTCCCTGAAATTCATTCTCCACTCAGCAGCTAGTGACCTTTTGTAAACGTAAATTAGATCATACCACACTCCTTCTTTAACCTTTTAAGGGCTACTCATTAATTAGAATTAAATTCCAGTTCTTTATCATGCCCATGCTGTACATGACCTGGCCCCCACCTATTCTCCAATCTACTCCCTCACCACTGTCCTGTCCTGTTCCACACCAGCCACATGAATTTTCTTTCAGTTCCCAATGCATGTCAAACTCTTTCCTCCCCCAGTGCCTTCACATATGCTATTCCCTCCTCCTGGAATGTTTCCTCCCCCGACCATCACCTGAGTGTTCCTAGTCAACCCTCAAGTCTCAGCTTAAATGTCACCTGCTTAACCTAAATAAAATCTCTTCTCTCTTAGTGCCTGCTTTTTTCTTTCATATTCCCACCATAATTGTAATAATATCACATTACCTATTATACCACAGTGTGTAATCATATTTTTACTCATGGTTTGTTTATTCATTGCCTTGACTCCCTTCTAGGCCATAACTTCTACGAAGGTAAGAGTCATGTCTTCCACATTTCCCTGAGCATTTAACAGGCACTGTCATATGCTTATGACATAATAAGTGTTAATAATACTTATTAACAGATGCTTAATAAGTATTTTCTGAATGAATCAATCCACAAATGAATGACAGAGGTTGCTGATATAGTCTGAGTCTCAGTAGAATGCCTGCTGCACTCTTCCCAGGATTCAGGCTTGTTAGGAGGAATGGGGGGACCCCCAGGGGTCTATATGGATGAGGGATCAAGAAGCCCCATGAGGGAGCAAATGGGGGCACATGGGCTTGGTTTCTGGTCCATGGGGCAGCATTAGAGCTGGGGGCAGTGGTCTGAACACAGAGCTGCACCCAGCCATGACTCCTACCCCACCTCTCAAGAACTCAAGTCATAGACTTGCAGAATTGGCTTTACCGTAAAGTGCTACTTTTCTGTGATCTTTGTGGAATATTAAGAATTTGGAAGACGGTAGCTTTCAGTAATAATGGGGGCAACAAGGGCGCCTTTTTGCCGCACTCGATGGAGGCATTTACAGCTTCAGGAGCATATGGAGCTGCAGGGAGCTAGTGTGAGAGTAGAGAAAAGTGATGAATCCCCACAGGAACCCCAAGAAGTCTTGACCAGGCGCACACACACACACACACACACACACACACACACACACACACACACACACACACACACACACACACACACACACACACACACACACGATGCTCCCAGGGGTTCCCAGAAATAGTTGGGGGAATTTAGGGAAGGTCTAAAACCCAACAATGGCAACCGGGAACAGAGCTGTGAGGGACTGCTACTGGCACTCTACTTTTATTCCTTCAAGGGGTATGGCCTGGGCAACACAGATTACCACGAAACTCTTGCAGCCAGCCCCAGGCAGGTTCCCAGACACCACACTTAGGGCCACTGGCCTGGGAGCACTGCAGCCCAGAGGGCAGATGGGCCACTATGACACTGCCACATGGCCATTAGAGAAAGCATCTTCCCATAGGAAGCCAACAACAGAGGGATTCCTCCCAGTATTCCCTCCAGAGCTCTCAGTGCTAATTTTTCAGTTCGAAATTAAGGAAACACTGTTTCTGAGGCCACCTAATGCCAGAATAGTGGCATACCCCCAACTGGTTAAATGCTTGTATGAGCCAAGTAGGGAGGAGTATTATATCTGCCCGGGGCCCCTGAGAGGCAATCTTCACGTTTATTTGTTTCTTTTGGGGTTCACATACTTGTACACCACAGGAAGTAACGAGGGATTGGAAAAATCCTGTTATCCCCTATAAAGGACAATTGCTAGAGGCCTGCTTTGCACCTACCTGCTACTTCTCCCTACTACCCTGTTCCCAGGACCACTGTATTCTCCTGTCCACCTCACAGCACCTGGGACAGGTATGGGTACAAGGAGAATTCACTTTAGACTGCCCTGGTGACACCTCCGTGGAGAGCCTCTGTGGCTGCTCTGACACCTCCCCATTCAAAGGGCTTGTTCTCACGACCAGGAAGAGAGGGTGTGCAGGGAGCCCAGGCCAGTGAGGTCGTTATGCATCCCTCTCTCCTCTTCTCCACCCCACCCCCAGCAAAGCCTGAGATATCCCCACTCGGACCCACCTCTTGTCTTCTTCCACCTGTACACCGATGGAGTGGAACTCTCTTCGACTCCTGTTCTCCGTGTCCGAGTCTGAGATAGTCTCCACCTGGTGGCAGGATTGGGAAGTCAGTGGCCAGGGCTAGACCGAGGGATGCAAGTCCTTCCCAGGGAGAAGGGCAAGCGATGCCTGAGCCCCAAGCCAGCTGGCAAATCCTGAAAAGACAATCTGCCTGAACAAGACGAGAGACCCAGGAGGTTAGATGCATCAAGGTGCCAACCTCTGGGCACCGCTCTCCGCTCGCCAGGGGTGATGGTGCCAGGATGAGGGACAAGGATGTGGGCTGGGACTGTCTGGAGCAGCCCCGTCGATGATCAAGCTAAGAGCAAGCGAGGAAAAGGTCTATATCCAGAAGGGCCCACTGACCCCCTCAATCCATCCTCAACCGGACGGCGCCTGAACTTCCTCGGCGCCTCCTCCTTCCATACCTGCACCCCGATGGACGGCCGCCACTTCCGCTGCCGCGCCAGGCTCCGCAGCTCCTCCCTGCCTGGAATGGTCTTGATGATGAGTGTGGGGGGCTTGGGGCTGGCCCGGGGTGACACCGGCGCCAACTCCAGGGTGCGCGCGCCCATGGCCGGGCCGTCCAGCCCGTCGGCGGAGCTGCAGCGCCGGGCTGGGCCCTCTGCCGCGGTGAAGCTCTCATGGGCGGAGTCGGTGCTGCTCTGGGCGGTGATGGAGATGCGGGGCGGGGCCTGGCTTCCCGGTGGGATGGGGGGCGGGGCCTTTCTGAAGTTGAAGGCTGTGGCCAGGGAACGCAAAGACACATAGGGTGAGAAACACGTCCTGGCAGGTGTCTGCCACTCCCCACACCCACGCGGTACCACGGGACCCAGCAGCCACGTGTACTCCACGTGCTGCTACCTACAGAACCACGGATCCTTCTCCCCATCATCCGACCCAGAGAGGCAAGCGACCTGCCCAAGGTCACACAGCAGAGCCGTGACCAGGGCCAGAACCGGACCCAGATCGCTCTCCAACCTAGGGCCGGGCCAGGGACAGAGGGGGCGTACTCACAGGAGCCGGGCCTCCCTGAGACAGAGGCAGGGGTAGAAAGGAGGGGCAGGCAGTCATCGTCTTGAGAGCAGCCGGCCTGGATGGCCCGGAGGTAGCTGTGGCTCCGCATGCGGAAACAGCCGGGCAGGTCCAGGGCGTCCACGGCCTGGGACTCCAGCTCCCCAAACACGGACCCGCACACGGCCTCCAGCTGCTGGTTCAGCTCCTCGCTGAGCTGGGTACAGGGGCCAGAAGGACAGTTACCGTGGTGCTGAGATGGGATGGGGGCGTCTCTGAGGCACTTTGCCTTAGGAATATATCTGGTTCTGCAGAAGCTATGTCTCTGTATGACTCTTAACGCCTTTGGACTAAAAGAAACCCTCACCCCCTGCAAAGAAAGATGGAGGCACCTCTGCCCTGTGCTGCTCGCCAGGCCTGCTTTGGGACCAGCCTTGGGGTCTAATCTTTCCTCTACCCCCCCCATGCCTCTCCCAGATGCCTAGCTCGGGTGCCTCCAGACCACCCCATCTTCCTCTCCACCTGTCCCAGCCCTTCACGTTTCTCTCACTTGACCCTGGGGGGAGAGGACCAGAGAGCTGACAGCCACCCTCCTGCCAAGTATGGGGATGGGGTACTGTAGGGAAGGACAACTTTTATTTTATTATTTATGACCAACTGCATTACAAAAATGATGGAAAGCAACCTATAGAGATAAAATGATGTGGCAGGAAGGAAATTAATGGGTACATAACAGAGCAAAAATGATCATCCTTCAAGTGTTCCAAGCCCTCCCCCACCTTCTGCCCACTGACTAGGGTTCTGGTTCAGCCTGCCGGCTCCTTCCCTGCCCTCATCCTCTGAGGAAAGTTCGGCCACTGCTGATTGAGGTTCTTGGTTTTGGTTTTGATATTTTGTGATGCAGAATCCATGGTGTTAAAAAAAAAATTGAAGCGACTAAGAAAAAGCAAAACAAAAATTTTGTTCATGGAAGCATGTCACATAACACTCCACGAAGACTAAATATGCCAGCGGCTGTAGCTTCATTTGCTTTATATGAGAAAACTGACACAAAGAAAATATAAAGGTAGGGAAGGAGGTGGTTCAGTGGTAAGCTCAACACCCAGAGCACAGGATGGTTGCCCATTTGACCCTGAGCTTCAGAGCACCCATAGCTTCAAGGAGTATAGCTTCTGGGTTGCCCACATGGGCTATGTCGTGAGACTCAACTGGACTCCAGTGCTGGCTCTGCTACTTCCTAGCAGTGTGGCCTGGGAACATTGAAATTTGGGGCCTCTGTTTAATCACCTGTCAAAGGGGAATGATAATGGTACCATCTTCACAGGGCTATTTAGGAGACTCAAAGAAAAACAAGGGAGGCACTTGATGCAGGTAAGCCCTCAATCAGTGCCACAGGATGGCCTCAGGGCCTACCTGGTAGACACAGGCCACCACTCATGACAATCACACTATTCTTGTCACTGAGTCCAAGAGAAATTCCCCCATGGGTGATTATGTAGAGGCCACTGGATGAAGTCATGGACAAGGTCCTCAGTAGCATCCACATGGTGACTGTGACAGCAAGTATCCCATGGTTGCATCTTGTGACCTCCCAGAAAAGATTCATGGCATCATATTTATGTACAGTCAACAGAGAAAGGAGTAGCTCGACTCATGTGTAAATTGCAGCTCAGTGTTTCCAAACTCGGCCCCCAAAGTGTATGTGCCATTGTATCACTAGAGTCTACCTCAAATTGAGCAGGAATTTCCATCCTATTCTACAGATAGGCAAACTAAGGCTCAGAGAGGGCAGATGAATTATCCAAAGATGCCCAGCATGTAAGTGAGAAAACTAAAGTGTCCAGTTTCCTGTCTCTCCTGCCAGGCTAACTGAGCATCAGAATGTCCTGGAGAGCTTGTTAAACCTACATTAACTCAGTCCCCACCCTAAGGATATGAACCCAGGGTTCTCTAACCATAAGCCTCTCTTCACCTTGGCTGCTTTGAAGGTCAGAGCCAAATTTGCTGGAGATTCAGTGATTCCAACATGGGTCCAGTAATTAAAAAGAAAGACTGTCTGCAGCTTTTTCTAAAGGAACTTCAGTACAAGTGTACAGAAATCATAGGCCATGGACAAATCAATCCAAGATCCTGTAGACGTGAAGTTCTCCCATGTTTGTCCGGCACAAGCCACACTCTTGTGGCACCTGTGACTTTCATGACTCCTTGTGAGTCTACCTCTCATTTTCCTATCTCTTGACCTCTGGGGTACCAAGCACCAGTGGTACCTGAAGCTCAGGAGCTGATCTAACTCTTGCTATTTCTAGGCCGGGCTCAAGATACTCCCCAACTAGAACCAATCCAGCCCAGAGGGTCCCTCTGAAGCACAAGAAAGCTTATCTAACCCTAGCAGAGAGCATTTCAGTCTCAAGTCTGGACACCAAGGATGGAAGGAATCTCACTCCGTGGCTTAGATCTGTATCTCCAGCCCTTTTCTCTGTGTAAAGCACTAGGCATAATATCTGGCATATAGCAGGTGCTCAATAAACATTAACTACTATTATTAGTAGCAAGAGGTTCTTAAATCACAGTGACAATACCTCTCAAAGGCCCATCTTTCCCAAGGGTTCTCAAGCTCTTGAAATCCCCACCATATGCTAGTCCCATGACCAATTCTATCCAAGGCAGACAGAAGGAGGGTGTGAAACTCTCTGGGGCTACACATATTCCATCTCTACTAGCCAAGAGGAGCTTCTGGCGTTCCAATAAGGGACCAGGACCTAAGGGAAACGTAGATTTTTATAGACTCTCAGAGGAACACTGCATCTGAGCTGATCTTTACTGTATTACAAGTATGAAATTGCGACACTGTGCTGTGAATTCTCCTATTTTCCCTACACTGCCTTCCACCCTGCTCCCCTCAACTCTCACTTGCAGGAGAGTCAAAGCCAAAGAATCCTCTTGGGAAATGAGAACCTTAACCTTTCTGCAAACCAGACTCAGAATCAGTAAGTATTTCCAAGGATGTGGGATATTTAAAAGAAAATACTTTGCTTGGGTCTAACTGAAAATTATCTGTGCTAGAGTTAGTGGGTCCAACTGGGGACAAGGCAACATCCTATATACTTTACATATGTCATTTGGTTTAGATAACCTTGGAAAACCCTCCCATTTTAAAACATTCTAAAACACTTAATAAAATATAACAAACGTTTTATATACATTAATTGAGCTCACAAGAAAGCGAGGTAAGTCCCCAGGGGACAAAAGCAAAGAGGAGACTGGAAAATCAGAATATTAACTGTGTGAGCCAATGCTGCAAACAGCCCAGTGGAGGGTGGGAGGCGGGGGCAGGGGTTGCTGGTCTCAGTAACCAAAGGGCTTAGATTTTATCACCCACTTGGGCCCACACGAAGCATGGAACTGGAAATGGGAACCTGCATAGAAGTAGGAAAGGGGAAAGCTTTGATGAAAAGACAAACTAGAAAAATCAATTATCAACACAGACTGATGACAAGGGAGCTAGTCGGTAGTCTAGGCACTGGGGAGAGGGGAAAGATGATAAATCTCCTAAGAATTTATACCCACAAGCTAGTCTTCACACAGACCCAGCCTTCACTGTCTGCATGGACCAGACGCCCCCCAAATTAAAAATTAACATTAAAAGGTCCCAGACTGAGAATAGTTGAACAGAAGCAATTTAAAAATATTTTCTGAATGGTTCTGAAGAACCTAGGGGCAGGACAGGAATAAAGACGCAGACGTAGAGAATGGACTTAAAGACACGGGGAGGGGGACGGGTAAGCTGGGACGAAGTGAGAGAATGGCATGGACTTATATATACTACCAAATGTAAAATAGATAGCTAGTGGGAAGCAGCCGCATAGCACAGGGCGATCAGCTCAGTGCTTTGTGACCACCTAAAGGGGTGGGATTAGGAGGGTGAGAGGGAGACGCAAGAGGGAGGAGATAGGGGGATACATGTATATGTATTGCTGATTTACTGTGTTATAAAGCAGAAATTAACACATCATTGTAAAGCAGTTGTACTCCAATAAAGATGTTAAAATATATTAATTAATTAATTAAAAATATTTTCTGGGGGACCCACTCCGAACCCAGGCTGATGAGGGTTCTCAAAGATAAAGCTACACTGAAGACGAACTCATATTAAACTGTGTGGTAAACAACCTCTGACACAGCTCCTAATCATCTTCACCTCCTGGCATTCACATCCTTGCATAGTGCCCTCCTCTTGAGTGCAGATTAGACCTATTGGTCCACTTCTAATGAACAGAATATGGCAGATACAATGGCATGTCACTTCTGAGATTAGATTACAAAAACACTGAGGCTTCCATCTTGGACACTTTCTCTCACCATCTCTCTCTAGGAGTCTTTGCTCTGGGGGAAGCAAGTTGTTATGTTTGAATTGTGTTATGTTGTGAGCCATATGGTGAGTCCCACACATCAAGGATCTGAAGCCTGCTGACAGCCATGTGAGTGTGGAAGGGAATCTTCCTCTAGGCAAGCCCTGAGATGACTGCAGCCTTGGCCAACACCTTGATGAAGCCTGTGAGACATCTGATCCATGTGGCACCCAGCTAAGCTGTGCTTGGATTCCTGACCCACAGAAATTGTGAGATAATAAATATTTTTTGTTTAAGACTCTATGTTTTGGGGTAATTTATTATGCAGCAATAGATCACTAATGCAAACAGTGACATAAACAAGAACTAAACTTCTACTGAGTGAAGCCGTTGAGAATTCAAGGTTTATCGGTTACTGCAGCTAGTGCTACCTTAGCTAAAACAGAATAGCTTTTAAACAATGTTTAAATTTTCTAAAAGATAAACAAAACTGAAAACATAAGGATAGAATAAAAGCTTTGAGGGACTTTTCTAGCGGTCCAGTGGTTAAGACTCCACGCTTCCTCTGCAGGGGGCACAGATGTGATTCCTGGTCAGGGAGCTAAGATCCCACGTGCCGCCTGGTGCGGCCAAAGAAAAAGTTTTGAAAAAACCAGAAAGATGTGAAAAGGGACTAAATCAGATTTCTAGGGGGCAAAGGGGGAAATTTAAAACACAACTAATGAGTAAATGAAACACAGTTGAAGAGAAAAATAGTGAACCAGTGAATAGTGAATAATATCTGAGGAACTTACCTAGAAGGCAACATAGAGACGTGAAGAGATGGAAAACATGAAGGAGAGAATAAAAAGGCCCCAAATACAACAAATAAGAGTTCTAGAGGGGGGACTCGATAAAATGTAGAAGAGGCAATATTCAAAGGGTTAATAATAGTCACTGAGAATTTTCCAGACTTCTGACTTCAGACACAACAGAGTGAGGATACCAAATCCTATCCCCCAAGACAACTATAAAGCTGCACAAAACTGTCAAAAACAACCGTTTTATCACTCTGAAAATCAATCAAAGGTATACAGCCAAGAAACACATTCATGAAAATTACTGAACTTTGGTTGGGTAAGAACAGCATGAGTCTGTGGTGTCCTTGCCTGAGGCTGCTCCCGTTACCCAAGCTCCCAGCTCTATCTGTTGCAATAGTTCAAAAAGGGTGGGCCAGGCTATGAAAACCAGCTGCTTCACTGCAACTAACAAAGGGAGCTCACTTGATTTTGAGCATTGTCTGTTATAGTGTCTAGAATAAGAATAACCAGCAGCACTGCCAGGCTGAGGTTTCAGCACTGTTTGGGGGCAAGCAGTGGGACTGCCAGACTAGACAGGGATTTGATGGGGAGTTCCAGGGGCTACGACAGCCACAGAGAGTTTGATAAGCTCTTCACATAGTCTGGGTTAACTAGAGGCTGGGTGCATGTACAACAGAGATCAGAGAGGCCTTGAGCCCACCCACATATCCTTTGCCAATGGAGCCAGCGCATACGTGCAGAAGAAATGCAAGAGAGCCTGGTGAAAAGTAAAAGCCAGAGATGGCCTGAAAACAGCACAGTGTTTGTACTCCCCAGATCACACATAGAACCATAAAAGGAGAGAGAAGAAGTCTTACGGGCTTGAAGTTTTTGAGCACAACCTCTGATCAATCTCTGGCTGGACATTAAGCTATGCAGAGACAGGGTCAACCCCTAGGAAACCAGGCTTTAACATAAAAACAAGAAAGAAAAAAAAATCGTGGAGAAATCAGAGGCTGCATCTGGAATCGTAGATAGATTTCACAGATTTAGCCCAGGGATTAACAAACAAACAAAGCAATAACAATCTTCAAGAGGTAAAATAAGAATCCAGAGTTGCTACAATACATTATCTAAAATGTTCAGTATTCAACCAAAAAATTTGTGACACATGTAAATAAACAAGAAAATGTGAATGTCCCCAAACATTTGATTTATCAGACAAAGACTACAAAGCAGCTATTATAAGAATGTTCAAAGAACTAAAGGAAAGCATGTTTAAATATTTAAAGGAAGGTATGACAACAGTGACAGAATTAATAGAAAATCACAACAAAGAGAATTTTTTTTTAAAAGGAACAAGAAAGGGACTTCCCTGGTGGCTCAGTGGTTAAGAATCCTCCTGACAATGCAGGGGACACGGGTTCAAGCCCTGGTCTGGGAAGATCCCACATGCCGCAGAGCAACTAAGCCCACGCACCACAACTACTAAGCCTGCGCTCTAGAGCCCGCGTGCCACAACTATTGAAGCCCATGAGCCTAGAGCCCCTGTTCCGCAACAAAGAAAAGCCACCACAATGAAAAGCCCACACACCTCAATGAAGAGTAGCCCCCGCTCGCCGCAACTAGAGAAAGCCCTCACACAGCAATGCAGACCCAACCAGCCAAAAGTGGCAGCCAAAAATTAATTAATTATTTTTTAAAAAGAACAAGAAAAGAATCAAATGGAAATTCTAGAGCTGAAAAGTACAATAACTGAAGTTAAAAATTCACCAGGACTCAGCATAAACTTGAAGATAGATGAGTACAGATTATCCAATATAAAGAACTGAATGGGGAAAATGACTGAATAGAAATGAACAGTGCCTCAGAGACCTATGGAACAACATCAAGTATATCAGTATGCATGTAATGCGAGTCCCAGAAGAAGAGAGAGAGAAGGAGGAAGAAAAGATATTTGAAAAAATAATGGCCCCAAACTTTCCAAATTTGACGAAAAACATTAATCTACAGATCAAAGAAACTCAATGAATCCGAAGTAGGTTAAACATAAAGAGATCCACACCCAGACACATTACAGTCAAAATGTTGAAAGACAAAAAGAAAATCTTAACAGCAACAAGAGAAAAACAATTCATCACATACAAAAAAATATGATTAAAAACTGGCTTTTCATCAGAAACAATGAACACCAAAGGCAGTGGAATGGTATGTACACAAAGTATTTAATACAAAAGAAGGTAGTAAAGGAAGAACAGAGGAACAAAAATGACATGAGACAATCTAACCATATCAACAACCACATTAAATGTGAGTAGACAAAACACTGCCATTCAAAAGGCAGAGATTTTCAGACTGGATAAAAAAGCAAGTAGATAGAAAATAAAAAGAAGGAAAAAGAAGTACCAGCAAACAGTAACCATGAGAGAATTTTCCAGATTTGATGAATCCTCAGATTCAGGGAACACACCACACACACACACACACACACACACACATCATAGTGAAACTGTAGGACACCAAAATCAAGGACAAAATTTTGACAACAATCCGAGAGAAATGAAAATAACCAAGAAAGACTATTAGATTGATAGTAGACTTCCCCACAGCAACAACAGAACAGATGACAGAGGAATATCATCAAAACACTGAGAGCAAATAAATGTTGACCTAAAATTCTGTAATAAGCTAAATTATATAAAATAGTGAGAGTAAATGATATTTTTGGTTAAAGGCAGAATTTGCCACTAACAGACACTCACTGAAAAAAGTTACTAAAGAATTTACTTTAAAAGGAAGAAATGAAATGTAAGAAGGTATAGTGAGGGGGGAAAAGGTAAAAGTGTGAAGTTTCAGTAATACTACTAATCAAGTATTGGTAGTATAAAATTTAATAACAATAATAAAGACTAACTGAGAGAGGTAAAAAAAAAGGTGGGACTAAAATACTGGGCAACTGGTACATGTAAGAAGGGAAGAGGTGATCAAAAGTAAAGCGTCCTAAGGTCTTTACATTGTTCAGAAGAAGGGTAGAAGTAATTGTCAATCTAAGACAATCTGAGACTTTGCTAAGTCAAATATGCACATGAAAGTATAAGAATAACCACAAAAATAATGAAATTAGTACATATAACTGCCAAATCAGTGTGGGATTTGGTGAAGAGAAAAATGAAGAAAATCCAATTGATCCAAAAGAAGGCAGCAAAGGAGTAGAAAAGCATCACCCAAAAGGCAGGATAAATAGATGGGCACAAAACAAGATGACAGAAATGAATCCAAGCATATCAGAAATCACAATAAATATAAATGTACTAAACTCTCAAACGACTGTCAGAATGGATATAAAATAAAATATAGCTATAAACTACTTACAAAAGACACACCTAAAACATAAAGAGACAAAAAGCTTTAAAGTAAAATATAGGAAAAGATGTTCTAGGAAAATACTAGAAGGGCAAAAAGTGATAAAGATAATAGAGTGACGTCGCTAGTTCATTAAACCTGTAAATTTCCTCTTCTGTAAATCAGGGGTTATAAACCATGCCCCCCTGGAAAAATATGTAAAGTATACAGGATGTTAGATAGTGTGAAGTGATGAAAAGAAGAAGTGGCGGGGGGCAGGGGGGGAGGAAGAGGAAAAGGAGAAGAACAGAGAAGGGAAACAGGAAATGTTGAGGGGGGTTAAAATTAAAATTTAGAACGTTTGGGTAAAGACCTGAAAGAAGCGAGGGAGCAATCCATGGGAGTATCTGGGAAGGAGAGATCCAGGCAGAGGTAGCAGCAAAGGACCTAAGGCTGAAGCACACGTGTGGTGTCGGAGGTGCAGCAAGGAGACCAGTGTGGCTGGAGTGGGTGTGGGATGGGAACAGTGTTAGGACAGGAACTCAGAGGTAGCAAAGGGCCAGATCATGCAGGGCCTTATACATCATAGTACAGTGTTCGACTATTCCCCTGAGCAAGGTCTTGATTGAATGCAATTTTATTTTTAAATGATCACTCTGGCCGTATTATGAGAGAATGAAGTGGAGCAAGGACAAGTGCAAGAGATCAACTAGAAAACAGTGCAACAGTCTAGACAAAAGAACATGGTGACTTGCACTGACGTGCTGGCAGTGGAGATGGTGAGGAGTGACTGGATCCTGGAAATACTTTGAAGGTGGGACCGACAGGATTTGCTGAAGGGCCGGACATGGGATGTGTGAGACAGAAAGGAGTCCAGACTGACTTCAGTGTTTTAGATCAGAGCTCCTGGAAGAATAAAATTGCCATTATCTGAAATGGAGAAGACACTGGATGGAGTAGGAAATTTGAGGAGGGAGAAAAGGGTACCAGCAGTTTGGTTTTGAACATCTTAAGTTTGAGATGTCTACTCAACATCCATGTGAGATTTCAACACACAGATATATATGCATTTATGGGAGAATGTGGGCTGGTGATAGACATTTGGGAGTCATCAGGCTCTCAATAATATTCAAAGCCATGAGCCTGGATGAGCTCACCCAAAGAGTGAGTGTAGGAAGAAGTCCAGGAACTAAGCCCTGGAAAACTCCAGTGTTCAGATCCTGAAGAGTTTGCGGGCACCAGTGACACAGACGAAGAATAGGCAACCAGAGAGAGAAGGCAGAAGAACCTGAAAGGTGTGGTGTCCTCAAAGCCAACTGAGAAAAGTGTTTCAGGAAGGAGAGAGTCATCAGCTGCGTTAGATGTTGCTGATGGATCAAGTAAAACAAGGTCTGAGCATTAACTAGTGGGTTTAGCAACATAGAATGGTCTTCTGTGAAAAGATGGCTGTGCCAATCAGATTCCCTGATTCAGGAAATGTAACAAAGAAATGCTGAGAGACTGCAGCAGCAAAACCATGGGAGCCAACCAGGACGGTCTTTGCATTGCTTTTTTTGCCCAGCAAACAGTAAAAATAGCTAACCTTTATTGAGTGCTGGCTGTGTGCCACGAACACTATTATGGTGCCTATTTTTAAATAGAGAGAGTGGGGCTCAAAAATGTCAAGTAGCTTGCCCCAGGTCACTCAGCTGGTAAGTAGCTGAGCTGGAATTCAAACCCACCTCATGCATTTAATTACTAAACTGTACTGCCTCCTTTAGTTAAGGGTAAAGTCTACACTTAGGTAGAACTCACACTTGTAAAATACCAGTGTGGGGCCAGGTACCTTGTGTTTGCTTGCGTATATTTTCTCACTGAACTCACAAAACCCCTGTGAGATAATCATCATTACAATTGTCATTTCAAAGATGAGCCAACAGGGGCTTGGCTTCCCTGGTGGCGCAGTGGTTAAGAATCCGCCTACCAACGCAGGGGACACGGGGTCGAGCCCTGGTCCGGGAAGATCCCACATGCCACGGAGCAACTAAGCCCACGCGCCACAACTACTGAGCCTACGTGCCGCAACTACTGAAGCCCGCGCATCTAGAGCCCGTGCTCCGCAACAAGAGAAGCCACCACGATGAGAAGCCCGCGCACCACAACGAAGACCCAGCACAGCCAAAAATAAATAAATTACATTAAAAAAAAAAAAAAGATGAGCCAACAGAGGCGTTGAGAGGGAGGTATCTTGCCAGTGTTCCACAGGGTGGAGTGGAGGGGAAAGAACTCAAGCCCTGATCATCTCTGAGACTGCAGTTCTGCCTATCTCCAGTCTATATGCTCAATCTTGACTTTTACATGGGGTGGGTTGGGAGCAATCAGGCCACGAAAGGGCTGGGGAACCTCAGAGAACTGACGCTGCCGTTACAAGTTCATCACTTTGAGGATGCTTGGTGGTTTTTAAGGATGTGACTCTGAGATCCTCAGTCTGAGTCAGCTCCAGGAGTCCCAAGGCAGGCTTCCCAGCTCCCCGGAACCAGACCTGTTCTCTCTCCATGGGCAGATTCCTGATTTTAAGGCCTAGGCTGAGCATGGGACTGAATCCCCCTTCCCACCCTTTCCTTCCAGCATGCTGGGCCTCTCCCTACCTGTCCGGTGGTGAGGGAACGGCTATAGCCAGGGATGGAGCTCCGGGGGTGGATCCTGGGTGGGACACAGCAGCTGGGAAAGGTCAAAATTTCAGATTCAGAACGGGGGTCTGCTAGGAGGTGGGGGAGGAGAATGAGAGCACTGAGGCCCCTGAGCGGGTCTAACCCTCAGAAATCCCAGAGATCCCCAGGAGACTCCTGGGTAAAGGGATTCTGCCAAAGAGACATTCAGATAGGGGTTATCGCAGGCACCCCCTCTTTATATGGGGCAGAGCAAGACTGGCCAATTGAACCCTAAGCAGGGAACCTGACTGGTACCCACGCTACGCACATCTCCTGCAGGCACCCAGGATCAGGATCCTACACCCCACCCCCACCCCAGCTCTCCCTGTCCTTACTTGATCCGGGCCTGGTCCACGCTGGAGGAGCGGCGGGTGGTGAAGCGCCGGGCGACCGCCTTGGGAGATGTCTTGGGGCTGCCATCTGAGTCTCCACTCTCCTCATCCCCCATGGCTTTGATGTAGCTGCCGCTCCGCATCCTGCGGCAGGGGATCTCCCCGTCCTTGCCCCCCGTGGGGTAACCCCCCCAGTCATCTTGCGGCACCTGCAGGGACAAGGGGCCTCTATCTTTCAGACAAGTCCCTACTGAATCTGGAAGTGGGGACCCACATTCTCCACTGCCAGTGGGAGACACTCAGCCCTGGCTCAAGCAGGCCACGTTCAGGAATGTGCAGAGGCACAGCAGGTGAGGTCTCCGCTACAGGAGATGCTTCATCACCCTCCATGTGCCTTTTGCTCCTTAACTAGGACCACCTAGAGAGTCTAGGAGCTGACGTGCCAAGAGGCGGAAGCTCAGAGGCCAAAGTGACCTATGTCAATCTCACCCCTATAAAGCGTCACCTGACCTCAGTGACCTTTCACCCCTCCTTCCCCTTCATCCTCTTAACTGCTTGTATCCCCAATCCTCTAACTTTCTGCCTCCCTTCTGTGAAGAACCACAGAGGGAGTGACATCAATCTGTGCTTCAGAAAGAGCACTTCAACAGTCCAAACAGAGGATGGATCGTGGAGGGCCAGGAGCAGGGCAGGGGCTCAAGTGGTGAGAGGGAGACCAATTAAGAGGCTGATGCTGTTATCCAGGCAAGAGATGATGAGGCTTAAATTAAGACAATGACAATGAGGGGGAAGAGGAGATGGAAATGAGAGGTGTTAAGGAGCATCAGTGAGCCTGATTAGACGTGGGGGGTGAGGGGGTGGGGAGGAGTCGATGACGACTGAGATCCTGCTGGCTGAGGACCTGGGGGGATGGGGCTGCTGCTCACTGAGCCACAGAATCCCAGAGAAACAGGTTTGGGCAAAAGGTGATAGGTTCAGCGTTGAGCATCTTGAGTTGGCAGAGAACTGTGGAGCAGGTGGTTGGGCGTTTGGTTCTGGAGTTCAGTGGAGAGATCTGGGCTGGAGGCAGACATGGGGGAGTCATGGGTGGCAGCTGAGTCCACAGGAGTGAATGAAACAGCCCAGGGGAAAGAAGAAAGAGAGGTGGGAAGGGATCCACTGACATTTAAAAGGGGACTGCGAAGAAAGGGAGAGGAGCCTATGAAGTCACCTGAGAAAGAGTGGGCAGAAGGGTGGGAGGGAAGTCAGGAGAATGCCATGTCATGGAAACAGGAGACATTTCCAGAATAGAAGGAGTTGATAATGTCAAATGCCACAGTGCGTGCAGAGGTTAGTGATTCAGGCTAGGGAGTTAGAACCATGTTCGAATTCTGGCCCCGTCACTCGCTAGCTGGGTAAACTTGAGCAAAACCGATTAATCTCTAAGCCTCAGTTTCCTCGTCTGTGAACTGGTGATGATAATTATGCCCACTTCACAGCATTGGTGGGAAAGATAAGTGAGCCAATATAGAGTGCCCAGCACAGAGTAAGTGCCCAATGTTGACCATTGTTATTATAAGCATTGAAAGGTACCTTTCAAGGAGAGTTCTCGAGAGACCATTGGTGACCACTCCCAGGACATTTTAGAGGACAGGGACGTGGAAGTCAGACTGCAGTAAAGGGGAGAGTGAAAGGAAGTGAAGTAGTGGAGTCTTCACTCTAAGAACTTGGAAATGAAGGGAAGACAGGAGGGAGATGGAAAGGGGTATGGGGTTGAAGAAAAATATTTTTTTTTAGGATGAGAGAGATTTGGGCATGTTTGCAGGATGAGGGAAAGAGTCAGTAAAGAGACAGTCTTTAAATGTGGGGAGGAAGGGGGGGACAGCTCATGGACAGAGGGGATCCCAGAGAGATGGGCTCAAGCCCTGTGGAGGCGTCATCCTGGGATGGGTGGTCCTGGCTTCTCCTCTGAGCCAAGAAGGAAGGGTATGAGGGTGGCTGGGGATCTTGATGAGTCCCCAGGTGCACTGACAGGAAGGTAAGGGAGTCTGGGATGGTTGGCCTACACTGTGAAGAACGAGGTGTAATGAAGGCATGCGGGAGGGGCCCAGGGCAGGTAGCGAAGATTTAAAACACCTGTTGAAAAGAACAGGTTAAATGGGGTGGGGGTCAGGCTTCAGGGAGAGCATAGGGCTCGGGAGAGGAATAGAGATTCTGGGGTGGGACTAAATGAGGGGTCAGAGATCAGTGTAAGAACAGGGATGGGATGGGGCCCCATGAAGGAGCCCTCAGGGGGTGAGGCGGACAGGGCTCGGTGTGGGGCTGGGCTCAATCAGAAGATGGGAACGCAGGGAAGAGACGACGCTCCATAAAGGAACAAGGGCTCTGAGTGAAAAGAGGGATTCTGGAAGAAGTCTGAGAGAGAGCTGGCATCCAGTAGGGGAACAAGGTCTCAACAAAAGGACTGGGGATCCAACAAAGACACCTGGTCTGATGTGGCCAGCTTCCCCTGCTTTTGTGCCAGGGGGGCACCAGTCTGTCTAGAGAGTCCCTGCAGCCCCTTGTTCTCCCCCAAACAGGCTCAGACTTTCCAGTCCTAAGATTCCCTGGAAGCCCAGCCCCTGATCGATCCTTCCCCTTCCCCATACTCTACAGAGAGGAGCCACAGAGGCAGAGGGAGGCAGATGGGACAGCCAGGCACGCTCTGCACACTGCAGGGCTCCCACTCCATAGCCACTGCGGAGCTGCTGGCTCCTCTGCAGGACACTGTGAGTTGCATGTTAAAAAGGAAGCCCCCAGGGAGGTGAGGGCAGCCCTGGAGAAGCAGCAGGGAGCAGCAGAGTGGTGGCAAGGTTCCAGGGATGGGAGAAGAAGGGTTGGTGTTCTCTCCTCGGCCCTTTCTGCTGGACCCTTCAATCCCCAGCTTAGAGAACCTCTCTCCCAGGGAGGGGGCAATCCAAGGCCAACCCAGAAGTCCTGAATCCCAGAAGTCTCTGACCTCCCCTTCTGCCTCCCACCCCTTCCTGCTTCCACTGTGGCCCTATCTGTTCCCTTGAGCTTTATGTGAGTTCCCCACCCAGGAGAGCCCTAACATGTGAACAACTTACCAAAAAGGCCAGTGACACCCAAAGACACATGCAAGCTCAACTCTCCACACCTTTGAACGTGCTGTAGTCTCTTCCTGGAACACCCTTAATCCTGGAACTTCTGCACTCAACTAACTCCAAATTCTCCACTGAGATTCTGCTCAGGGGACATTCTTCCTAGAAGTTGTTCTGGCCACCATCACCCAGGTGGGTGAGGTGCCTCCTCTGGGCTCCCAAGGCTCCCAAGGCTCTCTCCTCTCACAGCCTCATCACAGTGTATTCTACCTGATGCCTTGTCTATCCCACCTTTAAATGGTGAGCTCCTCCCAAGCAGCATCTGTGTCTTCACCTTTGTATCCACAGCACCCAGGAAATGCTCACTGAATGAATGGATGCAGAGGAACTATGCGGAACGTGGGTTTGGGGGATAACCCTAAGTCTACTGGACTTCTAGGACTTGTCTAGACTTTTCCTCCTAAAACTACAGCAGGGCTCAAGAAAGCCTGTCAGGGGATATGAGAGGGGAGCGTAAGGCAGAGAAGAGGGAGGTTGACGGCAAGAAGAGCCCCCGACCCCATCTCAATAGGAAGACGGAGAGGGGACAGTGAGAGATGGATGAAGGCTCCATAAGGAGAAGGGTTCAGAGCTCTTAGCCTCAACTGCAGACACTATAGAGTTGGTAGAAGAGGACAGGGACAGTGTGCCCTGGCCTGCTGCTGTGTCTGGAGCTCAGACTTGTGTGAAGCCCAGCCTGGGGAAACCCGTAAGACAGGCTCCCAGGCTCTTCCACAGCCTCACGGGTGTCCTGCTGCAGGTTCCCCAGAACGACAAACACCAGCAGAGGCACATTCTGGAAATAACTGACCTTCACATTCAAACAATATCTGGACCACCCAGGTGTGGGCAGAAAAGAGGTCTGGAGAAGGCCTAAGGGGCAAGAGGACTGCTTTCCAATGGCTGACCTCCAATCTTGGGGAAGCTACAGGCAGGGCGCACCACACTGTCCTGTTCACTGCCTATCCTCAACCTCATTCCGCCTCCAGCCTCATGAGGCAGAGGCCAGCACAGCTTGTCCAAAACCTCAGGTAGAGGAAAAGTCATCCCGGCACTGACATACAATCTCAAAATAGAAGGGCCCCTTCACTGCACAAACAGGGAAACTGAGGTCCCCAAAGGGGCTCAAGGCAATACAGTGAGGCAGGGGAGAGCCTCCCTGACTCCAGACCCTCCATCCTGCGAATAGCTGGCTCCCACCCAACCCTTTCCACAGCTCCCTGGGCGACAACATTGATGAGGGCTGAGGACCCTGTTCCCCGCCCCCACCAACGCCTCACCTGCAGATAGTGATAAGTCCTGGCTTTGGCCTTGGCCTCCGGACCCAGGAGCCCCTTGCCTGGCCCGGCCCCTGGGTATCCATCCCGGCCCTGGCTGACCATCATGGTATGCCAGGCACTCCGCTTGACCGATTGTCCGTCCAGTGACATGGACATGCCAGTGCAGGCGAGACAGCGGCCTTCCGACCCGCCCGAGCGCCCCTTGAAGCTCAAGTCCCGGTAGGACCCGTCTGGAGCCTCCAGGCAGAAAGGACCACCAGGCTCCCCAGGGGGCCGCCCACCGGCCAGGAAGCCGCTGTCACTGTCCAAGTTGTCGTCGGAGCTCCACCAGCCCGCGGCCTTGGCCTGCTGCCGTCCATCCCCCTTGCGGTCCTTGCTCTTGCTCCTCTTGCCATGCCGGGACTGGTGGTGGTGGTGGTGGTGGTGATGGTGGTGCTGGGAGGTGTGGAGGCCTCCAGAGCCCGGGCCAGGGTAGCTGTCTCCGCCGGAGCCACCTCTGCCCTCAGCCTTGGGCCCATTATAGTCCCGCTTCCCTGGCGCCTCCAGAGAGTGGGACTTGGCAAACAGCTTCTGCACAGAGTGAACCAGGTGCCGGATGCGGCTGGGGCTCTCGCTGCGGGCCTCCGGGGTAGTGCCAGACCCTGGCCCGGGCCCGGCCCCTGCTGGACCTCGCTGGTATGGCAGCGTGTGGAAGCCATCTTGTTGAACGGGCAACTGCTTTTCAAACTGGTCCAGAAGTGTGGGAGGCAGGCGGGGGGCACCCTTGCCCTGTGGGTGGCCCACACAGTCTTCACAGGTGTCGAAGGGGCCCTGGCCAGGGTACATCCTGGGGAAGGTGCTGCTACCCCCCCCAACCCCGGCCCCTCCCGGCCCTCCCTCGGGGCCTGTCGATGGCCCCTCACTCAGGCTCAGGGGCCCTTCAGGAGAAAGGTGTCCCAGGCCAGCTCTTGGGGCACAGAAGCGGGGCTCGGTGGAGAAGGCCTCCCCGGAGCCCAGCAGGTATGGAGCCCTGGCAGCGGGGCCCACGTCCATATGCTGCTGGTCGGCAAAGCGGGCTGGGCGGGGATGGCTGCCTCGGTCGCCATGATAACCCCTCATGGCCTCAGCAAGGGCTCTTCATAGTGCTGGGGGCCAGGCCCCAGGAACCTCCTGGAAAAACAGGGAGCAGTGGGATTAGGATTGAACGACAGGCCACGTCACCTGAAACTACCTTTTATTAGGTATTCTCATATCCCTTTAGGTAGTGCCTACCAATTTAGTGCGATTGATTCCACTATCTTTCCACAAATGGGCTTAAAAGCCTTAAAACAGTCCTACTAGACAAAGATGCTCACAAGGGCACAAAATAACGTCATCATTCATCAAATGCTGCAAATATGATAAATACTTATTCACAAGAGGAAACGCCCTCAACCAAATGGGTTTTTAAAAATCCTTAGGTAACCCAAAATAAAAAGATACCAATACAGACATAAAAACAACAGTCAAACATACTAGCCATTAGGTGAACTAGCTTTTAACAAGCTGACATGAGGCAAATTGATCCAGCACCACACCTGTGTCTCATCCCTACCCAATTCCACTGCTAGGAAGAGTCAGGCCTCTGGGTCACAGCTCCCAGAAGCAATAACCAAAGAGAACACTGGACCCAAATCTACATATCTATCACGATTCTGCAGGAAAACCCCTCTGCTTCCTTCCACACCCAGCTCCTTCTATCTGGCTGTAGGCTTATTCTCCTTCCCCCCTACCCAGGACTGAGATAGGAAGGGATAACCTGAGATGACTCCGCCTTCCTCTTCCGGGTTCCAAATATCCCCTGATGAAATTTCCCCTTTTGCCTTTTACCACCCACCCCCATGCCAATGGAGGGGAGTCACGAAGGGAGGAGAAACATAAAGAGGAGGAATGCTGGCTCTTCGAGCAGCAACTGAATCCTAAACTGGGGTTAGAACCCAGGAGTTCCTCCTCCCAGGAACAGTGAGCTGGCAGGGCAGGGGGGTGATGGAGAGAAAGCATTGGAACCAGTGCTCCTGGCCCCCATCCCAGGCTTGCCAAGACTACAGGACAGAGAGGTCAGCTCTCAGCAAGTACTGCCTCCAATCAGGACTCCAGAGCTGCCAGGACAGGAGCTACGGCAGGAGGGGGTGCCAGCAGGAGGGACAGGGACTGAGGAGCTGGCAGACGGCGCCCTCTCTCATCCCAGACCAGGCTCCTGGGCCATCTGCTGACTATGAGGTGATGACAGCCTCAAAGACTCCAGACAGCAGCACCTCCAAGGCTCTTCCTCCTTTCCTCCCCTCCACTGCCTCCCCATACCCACCATGGGGATGGCTTCTTCCAAATCCTGCTCACAGCTCATCTCTGAGCACTTGCTATGTACCAGGTACTGTGCATACCTAATATTCTCTAATCCCACTGAAATCCTATGTGTAGACATTATCCACACTTACCCATGAGAAAATTGAGCTCAAAATGGTAAGGTCACAAAGCCGGTAAATGGGTGAGTCACTTTGAATCAAGATTCAAACCCAGGTTATTCTGATTTAAGAAGCCCATCTCCAAAAAAAAAAAGAACCCCATCTCCCAGAGTCTCCTACTACTCACCATCCGGGTTGTCCCATCCTTGGTGTCAGGATTCCCACCGCCAGGCAGAATCCTAACTTCAGAAGGCTCAGGACCACTGGCTCCTGACCAAAAGGAAAAGGGTGGTAAGCAAAGAGGAAAAGAGATTCTCCTGGAGTCCTCAGAGGACCAGTCTCAAGCCTTGACAGTTTCCCTGCCCAACCCCCCAAACCAGGACTGATTGGATCCCCCATGATGCAGAGCCTTTGGACCCCCAGAGAAATGAAGTTGGCTTCATTATGCAAATGCATGCAAATGAGCTTACAGTTTGGACTACCTCCAACTGCAGGTGTCTGTGTGATCTGTCCATGGTGCTGAGCCACTGCATTTTTTTTTTTTTTTTTCATTGCCCTCAAATATGATTCCATTCCGCAAATATTTGTTGAGCAGCTACCATAATAATACTCGGAATGAGAAGTGTATAGAGGTGATTTAAGTGTGGCCCCTGTCATCGAGAGGCTTGTAGTCTAACAGGGGAACAATCTCTCACGTGATAGGGTTATTTTAGGTCCCTGTATTTTTGCACAAGCTGCTCCTTCCTCCTAGAATCTCCTTTCATCCACCTTCCAACCAACTCCCCTGGCTAACTAAACATATTAAGCCCACCTTCCCTCGAAGACTTTTTGTGCTCTTATTCTGGGTTATGCCTCTCTATTGGGTTTTTATCACACCCTGGGTTCCTCCCATGAAAGCAGCTATCACACTGCACTGAAATTGTCTGTTTCAGTTTCTGTCTTCCCAACTAGAATCTGGTCTTCTGCAGGGTAGGAACCAACCTCTATTTATCACTGGATCTCCAGCACCTAACTCGGGGCTTTGCCCGGAGCTGGTACTTAATAAATGTTCGCTAAGTAGATGAATAAATGACTGTGCTGGAAAGAGGTACCAAAATGTCAGGCCAGTTAAGATGAGGGCAAGAGCAGATCCAATAGAGGGAAATTGAGGAAGACTTCCCAGAGAAAAGTGTGTTTAAGATGGAGAACAAGATGGCTGTGTGTAAGGAAGAGAGAATTCCCAGTGGAGGGAACAGCAGGCATAAAGGCAGAAGAGTTGGGCAAATAAGGAATTCTGAGGCGTGGGTTGAGAGAGTTCCAGCAGACACTGGGGTTTGGAAAACACTGGGAAGAGATGGGAGAGAGTCAGAAAGGAAGACGACTCTGAAGTTTGCAGCAGCCGTGACTGGAAGACTAATGATGCCATTATTAGGCACAGGGATGTCAGGAGGAGCTAGCTCTGCGGACATGATTAATAGTAGTGGAAGAGACACAGTCAGACAACAAGAAGAACTTCCTGACCCTGAGGGATGTGAGACAATGAGGAAGATTGTGAAGTCTCCTGGGAATCTTCCACAGAGGGGAAGGTAGGACATGCCCAGCCCCTGGCTCACCCTATGGCCTGGGCTGGAGAAGATGTTCGTTATCTTGCCTGGAGGGGAACTCGGGGGGGGGCACCTCACAGATATTAACTGCCTGGCTCTAGATGACAATTCTCCTCCTTTGCCCCGCTCTGGGGAAGCAGAGGGGACTTCGGACCAAAATGGCCTCTCAAGCAGCTATTGGAAAAGCACCTAGAAGCATCTCCCCACCTTGGAAAGAAGCTTTGATAGCTTGGTCTTTCATCCATGGCATGGTCCTCCTCTTCCTGCCCCAGGCAGGATCCATGTCTGAGACTCACAGCACAAAAGGCCACTTTGACAGAAACCCAGACCATCCCATTTGCTTTCTTTGTGGTCACATCAAACCTGGGAATGTCCACACCAATGGTGGGCATTCCCAGGTTTCCCCCCTTCCTCCACCACCACACAGGTGCTGCTGCCAGCCCTAAACCTTCATCAAGATCTTATCAGTCTCTTTAGCATCAATCTATGTCCTCCCAGCTCTAGTCTCAAAGGAGATGGGTCCCTGTGTTTGCTTCTCTCCAGACAAGCCACCCCCAACTCCCTTACCCGTGTCCTACAGGGCAGTACTCGCTAGTGGAAAAAGCTCAAGCCCTGAGACCAGAAAGTGTGTGACACTAGACAAGTGACCTACCCTCTCTAAGCCTAATGATACCTGCTCACCTATCTCCAAGGATTTTAGTATCAAGCGATACAAAACGACTCTGTAAACTCTAAAAGATTACACAATATAATCCCACATGTGAAGCCTTCATTTTGGACTTCCCAAATCCCCAATGTCCAAATATTAAACAATACAATCAAATCCAAATTACTGGGAGAAGAAGATATCCAATTTATGGATTTCCTAAAGAGAAGATTTAATTGATATAGATTCAATTATATAAACTTCCTCCTATATATCACACTTATGATCACATGCCTTCTGCTGCCACCCCATTACTAAACATAATCCACAGGCAGGAAAAACAAGCGAGGAGGGGACTAATAATTCAATCCATCGCCAAGTCCTATGGATTCTGCTTCCTAAAAATAGATCTGCCCACTTATTTCCATATGCACCAAATCACTGTCGGCTGACTAGCCAAAACGCATTCTCAACCTCCTTTCCCCCTTCCCAGCCTCCCTTGTACCTAGAAGCCACATGATTCACTTGTAGCTAATGATATATACATAAAAATTTGATGAGGGATTCTGGGAAAGATTTTTGCCTTTATAATAAAAGGGATGGGGCTTGCAAGTACCATCCTTCCTCCCTTTCTTTTCAACTTGAATACAATCATGATGCCTGGAGCTAGGGCAGCTGTCTTGCCACCATGAAAGAAAGGCCTAGAGAATCACAGACATGCTGGCCCTGGAGTCACTGAGCCATGGCTCCGACATAAAGCAGTTACCTTCTTCCAGGCCTAAATGTAGGAAGGAATAAACTCCTCTTTATTTGAACCACTGTTGGCCAGATTTTCTGTATTTGCAGCAGAAAACACTGCTAACTAATCCAACTACCTCAGAACATCATCTCCTGCCTGGACGTCTGCAAAAGCCTCCTAAATGGTCTCCCTGCTTCCGTTCTTACCCGGCTCCAATCCAAATGGTCATTTGGAAACACAAATCTGATCATGTCACTTCTGTGGTTAAAACTCTTCACTGGCTTATTGATGTTCTTAGGATAAAATGCCTTAACCCATCCAACAAGGCCTGCAGGCTCTGGCTCTTCCTGGGCTTCCAAACTCTGCTCACAACACTCTCCCCCTTGCTTCCTCTGCTCCAGCCAGGCCAGTCTTTCTGCAGTCCCATGATCTCTCCCATCACGGGGCGTATTCCCCACCCCCCACCCGTCCAGAAAGCTTTTCCCGTCCACCTCTGCCTTGCTAACTCCTACACACCCTTCAGATCTCAGCCCGGTTGTTGCTTCCTCAGGGAAGCTTTCTCTGGCCTCCCTGACTAGGTCAGATACCCCTGCTGTGTGCTCTCAAGGCACTGTGTACCTCTATAGCTCTTCTATCATTACCATTGTCAATTTGTGTGATTCAGAAATTGTCTGTCTCTCTTACATGGAACATGTAAGCTCCATGTAAGTGCAGGAATTTCGTCCATCTTATTCACTGCATTATCCCCCCCCCCCACTCCTAGAACAATGTTTGGTAGATGGCAGGTGTTTGTTGAGTGAATGTGAGCCTATAAAGAACAAGATCCTTTTCACTTATGACATTTTAATTCCCACAACTATGCCAAGGGATAGATATTATCCCCACCTCCCAATTTACAGAAGAAGAAACTGAGGCTTGGAGGGGCTGACCGTCCCAAGGTCATACAGTTGGTGACAAACCTGGAAGTCAAACCCAGTGTAGTCTCACTCCAAGGCCTGAGCTTTCCTCATACCGGGGCTGCTGCTCAGGGAAGCCAAACGAATTAAACACCCTTCTGAAGGAACACAGTAATGAATTTGGTTTTTTTGTTTTGTTTTTTAAAAAGGAAACAAACGACTAAGAACCACACACATACTACACACTCCAGAGGTAACCAAAGTGTGGTTTAGCCTTTTCCCCTGAGTGGTGAGTACTGAATTTGTTCCAAGTCCAAGGTCAGATAAGTACAGAATAAAGGAAGCTCCCTGAAACCCTCTGACAACGCTGGGTGCTGGTGCTACTTTCCCCCCTTTTATTGCACCAAGTCATCTATCTACTATCCCAGGCCACCAGCACACAGAGAGCTGCCCAGATGGTGAACCTCTGAGCCCAGGGAAGCGGCTGCTTTTGCAGTTGCCTGTAGCTGGCTAGGAAGTGGGGAGTGAAGGAGGCTAGGAGGGTGCTGTGAGTGACACATTCTCTGATGCAGCTCGCATCTCTCTGGGACTGGAAGAAGTGGCACACATGCTGTCACCGAGAAATTACCCAATTTAGCACCAACTACACAATCCAGCAATTAGTGTCTTAAACTGGAACTTGCTGGGGGCTGCCAGGCTGGCAGAGTTGTTGTTACAAATCTCACTGGGAAACCAGCTGTGTAATTCGCCAGGAGGTTGTCACTGCCCCAAGCAATTACCTTCCAGAAAAACAATGGGAAATGGAGGAAGGAAAAGGGCTGCAGAGGAAAGAGTCACAGTGGTTTCTTGTCCTCTCCCCCAGGACCCTGTGTGGCCAAACCAGCTGATTTTCCTTTCTGGAGACCTAGGTGACTCCCAAACTCCCTAGATCAAAGCAGTTATTGGTATAGCCTCTGTTGTCAGACTCTATTAAGTCCCTTTCCATTCACTTGCTAGCTGTGTGTACTTGGCCAGGTGATTCACCTCTCTCAGGCTATCTTCTCTTCTGTACAATGGGGTTAATATTAGCACCATCAGAAAGGGATGAAGGATGTGACGGTTAACCAGGTAAAGCATATAATACTGCACCTGGCACATGGTGAATACTCAATATTCACCATGGTAGCTATCCGTATTTGCATTTTCATTTTTATGACTTCCTCCATTGGTTTACAGTGTGACCTTGAGTAGGTCACTTACTATCTCTGGGACAGCTATATAAGACCGAAGGTATTCTACTGGAAAAAAGCAGTTCTTACTCAAGATTGTCCACACCTGGGCAGCCAAGGAGCAAGGTGCCTTTGACAAAAGCCAGGGTCTCAGAGGCTGACACAAAGTGATGCTTTGGGCAAAGATAAAGATTTCAGAAATCAAGTATTAACTGCTTCATGCCTTCCCCCAAGAAGCTGTCTGGAAGAGCTACAAGCTGGACACGATGGTCCAGATGGCAGCAAAAGGGTACAGTTGCTCTATTGCTGTGGATCAGCCTTCTCTAGTCCCCTCACACTGGAGCCTCTGAGGTCATCCCCTCACCAGTTCCAACATAGCAGAACCTACAGCAAGTGAGGCCTGGAATTCATTTTGCTGCTGTAGGCCCAGGCTCCTCCACACCTGCGGGTGAGCTACGTGTGCCCTTGGGATCTCAAAGTTTCAGGCATTGCCTTCCCACCCCCTTTCCCTGTGTCAATCTAACCAGAGTGGCCAGGATTCTGCCTCAGTTTCCCTTTCCAGTCCTCCTCCACCCCCTATCCTGACAGCAGCTCAGAGGCTGGGGCTCCATCCCTGGTGAAGGGGCCAGCTAGTGGGGGGCCCTAACACAGAGCCTCTGACCTGTAGCCCACACTCCCATGCCCACAGATAGGAATTCCTCCTCAGCCCCAGCCTTTCCCTGCACCCAGGGCTGTCCCAGCCCCCTTGACCATTTCAGCACTGGCTTTTCTCAGCTGCCTTCGGCAGGATCTCCGCAGCTGGGCTGGTTTCCTCACCCCTGGCCTCTTGCAGCCTCGCTACCCAGCTCTGTCATTGAAGACTCGGCAGGCCTCGTGCCCAGCCCCCACCCTTAGGACCCTAGAAAAGCCTTCTCTTCCTCTCACTACCCCAGAAAGTGGAAAGAAGGGAGGGGGAACAGAACAGGAGGAAGGTTTGGGATCTTTTTCATTCACCTTTATTACTTCATTTAATCAACTCTTCCTAGGGGTTTAGGGTAGGAATTTTACAGAAAATGGGCTTTCTGCTCCAAAACACTTGAGACACAGGAAGATCCAAGTCTAAATCCATCTCCTGACCCATTGGACAGTGCTCAGCCCGTGAATAACCCACACGACCTATAATCTCTTTGAAAATCCCACCTGAGGGGGCTTTGTACTTGATGTTCTCTCTGCTGGAACACTCTGCCCCAGATATTCCCATGGCTTCCTCTGTCTCATCTCTCAGGTCTCAGCTCAGAGAGGCCCTCCCTGACCACTCTCTAACTAAAGTCGGACTCCATCCCCCAGGAACGCTCTACATCACCCGGTTTCATTGCTTCAGAGCACTATTGCTCTTTGAAATTATTTTCTTTATCTATTACATGTTTATAGTATGTTTCCCCATAGCAGAATATAAGCCCCAGGAGGGCAGGGACTAAGTCTGTCTTATGTGCTGCAGTATTCTGAGTGTCTAGAGCAATGCCTAGCACGAACAGGTGCTCAAAAAGTATCTATCACATGAATGAATGTCGTCACTTTCCACTCTACTCCTGTACCCAGCAGCCCACAGAAAGGACCTCCGCTCCTTTCCCTATAAGGGCTCTAGAGAGCCCCTGGAGGATTTGGTATTCGAAATCCCACCACCAAACCCAGCCCTGTTCGTCACTGTTTATCTAGCGCCTCTCAAATGGCAGGTAAAGATGGTTCTTTTCCAGCCATGTCTGGGGCTCTCTAGGTGTGCCCCTTGGCAGAGTTCAAGGAAGGCAGCAGGGGGAAAGAGGAATGAAGGGGGGAAATTTACACTCCCCACACTGCAGAGCAGAAGGAGACCGTGAGGAGGGAATCTCCCAGCCCCAAGTAGGTCTCTTCCTCCAGACTCTCTGAGTCCCAGCTTCTCTCCCAGCTGGGGCCATATAGCCCAGAGGCACCAGAAGCAACGTTCAGGCTTCTCCAGGGCTACCAAATGCCCTACGAGATACAGTTCCGCCTGATCAGCCTCGCCCCTCATACCCGCTAGCTGCAGCCACAGCCAGCTGCTTTTGGCCCACTCTTCCCTTTCTGTCAACTCATCAATCCTCAGGCTGCTCAGCCTGTCCCTGCTCCCCCTCCTGAAGGTCTCCAGGAGTCTTCTTTGGGCAAGTCATCCCAACCAACCGCTGAGAGGCAGGATCCCAGGACTAGACTCCTATAGGACCCTGGTCAGGGACGGCTAACGAGAGAGACTGTGGGTGATGGGTCCCAAGTGACAACTGTTTGGGTTCATGTCCCAGGTCCACCAGTTACTAGACACGTGGCCTTAAGAAAGTCCCTGCATCTCTCTCTAGTTCAGTTTCCTCACCTTCCAAATGGGGGCAAGCCTAGCTCTTTTCTCACCATGATGTCATGAGGATTAAGGTACTGCGGGGAAAGTAGCACAGGGCTGAGGGTTAGCTCCTGACTACCAGGGAGAAAACACTAAAACATGTGCGATCTGGGAGCAGCGCCTTTGAGAGGGTTCCTCAGACAGCCTCAGTCAGAGGCTGTGGCCATACCTGAATCAGGTATGGATCAGAGATCCAAAACCCTGAATACTCATTTGTTTCATGCTTCACCCAGGACTTTCTGTTCGCCTAGGTTCCTTTTGAAGACCTCCCACCCCTTAAGCATGCTGAAGACAGCAGAGCAGCTCTGGTGGCCAAAGATGATGGCATCTGAGAGAACCAGACGCCCTTGATTTGTAGACCCCACTGATCCCCGCAGCCAGGGCTGGTGGTCTCTCTTCCAACTCCAAGGATCCGGGAGGGAAAGCCCGGTGAACTTATTGCTCGGTATTGAAAAGACAATCATCTGCTTCCAACCATTTCATCTCAGCCTACCTGCGTGACCATGAGCCTCAGTTTGGTCATCTGTAAAATAGGGATAACGATACCTACCTTCTAAGGTTGTGGCAATGAGAAAATAAGCTGATCTGTTCAAGGCAACTGGCACATATGTTTCCACACGTTGGCTTCTCCTGACGTGAGCACCCTAGTGCCTTCTTTTATTTGTATGTGTTCGATGAGATTTGGGCTGATGCTGCCCTGGCCTCCAGGATGCTGCCAGACCTGAGCCTTCTAGGGCCATTAGAAAACAACAGGTAGAATCCCAAGTCCATGGCAAGGGTCCCCTGGGCAGCAGCTTCTCAGCCAGGCCAGGCCTGTGGCCTGTGCTACTCCCTGGCCCAGGTGTCTTGCTGCCCCATGAAGCCTGCCTCCTGGGTTGGCACACTGTCCTGGAAGCTCTCTGTGGGAGGTGGGGCCAGGATTGCCCACACCAGGGTCTGTCTTCTCTGGGCCTCTCCTACAGGGAAGTCAAGCACAGAGCCAGGCCCCAGGGGACCCGATGAGGGCTAGTTGGTTGGCTAACTGCCAGGTTGACGTGGTGGCACCTCCCTCCCCTCTGCTCTGCCTGATCCTCCCCCAGCAGCCAGGGTCTCTTAACCCCTGCTCTCCTCACTGGACTTCCGGGCTTAGCAGGAGCTAGGACCACAACGGGAGAGAGTATGGGGAGAGGAGTCAGACTATGAGATTCTTCCGTATGGAAAGCCTGTCCTCCCAACTTTGCCTCTGATGCAGTTCAAGTATCCTCTCTTCCGAGAAACCTCACCTAAGCGTGCCCTCCTCATCAATCCCAGAGCAAAGCAGCTGCTACCTTCTCTAAGGTCCCATACTTCAACACAGTAGGATAAATAGCTGTCTGCAGGCTGCGAGCTCCTTGAAAACCAGGATCCATCTGATCTATCTCTGTATAAACAAAACCTGGCTTATAGTAGATGCTCAATAAGTTCAAGATCAGTAATTGAGCCATCAAGAAGCAGCACCCCTCCGCTGGTGCATAGAAATAGGGAGAGAAATGGGAGAAGGCATGAGGGAAACGACTCCCTGCAGCTGGACCAGAACTCTCCAGCAGGCAGAGCTGGTAAAGTGTGACGTGGGTTTCCTGAAGAGCTGGGAGTGTCCTGTCCAGAGAGGCATATAAGCTGAGGTTGGAGGACCACTTTGGAGGATGGTATAGGATGCTTTCAAGCACAGAACACATTTCAGATCATACACCCTCTGGTACCTTTCAACTCTGAAGTGTAAGGCTCAGCTCTTTGAATGCCTACAACTGAACAGGCATTGTGTTAAGTGCTTTAGATGTACTTCTTTGTGTCGGCCTCGCAACCATCCTTTGCAGTAGGTGCCATTATTATTCCCATTTTACAGATGAGGAAATTGAGGCCAAGAAATGCAAAGAAAATTGCCCAAAGTCACACAGGTGGTGGAGGATTTGAATCTGGATCTAGTCCTGGCCTGACACTCTCAACCACTAGGAGACCAAGCCCTGGCAGGTCTAAAGGAGCATCTCTCTCTGACCAAACTGGTCTGTTGAGGTCACCAGGTGGAGCCTCAGTGTGCCCTGATTCATCACTCAGCCTCAGGAAACCTCCACCCTTGCCATCCCTCCCTTGCACTTGGGCATCCGGTCCCGAGACTGCTTATTCACAATTTAACACACGTGTTCTCCAGAAGCAGCTTACACAGCCATGCAGACTCATCCAACGCAACTCACATGGCATTTGTCCTCAAACAGCTAGTCATCATCACATAATGTGCACAGATATATACAAACTTGTTCCCACACGGGTTCACGTGCATTTTCATCCAATGGACATTGACGTCTGTGCACACAGAAGCTGCGCAGATACAAAACCTCACATACACGTTCACATGTTTATCCCCACACAACCGACATACATGTTCATTTCACATCACTTAAGCACCCACATCTGCTCAATGTCATACACTAAATCCTCCCCCGACATGAACTTTATCCATTGTTCCCAGATCCAATACTAGGCCCAGGTGAGCAATGATGCTGCCTCCCTCTGGGGTTGGCCAGGCAACCCAAAGATCGGGAGATGGTTCAGCCTGCCTGTGATGGATGGAATTAATCTACTGAGCTGGAGAAACTAAATAATTAAATCCCTAATCATCCCCGCCAAGCCAGCCCAAGCCAATATAGCTGAGGGAGGGAGGGGGCTCTGAGGCCCAGACCAATAACCTAGAGAGGAGGAGGGGCTTGGGAAGAGAGGCATAGACAGAACCCTCTAGGAGGGTTCTCTGGAAGGCAGACAGACATGGTTCTCCAGTGCTACCGGCTCTCCCTTTCCACATGGAAATGGAGCAGCTTGGGAAGACAGCCCACCACCACCCACTAATACAGAGTGAGAGGAGGGGTGCAGTCCTTCTCCCACCCTCCCCAGAGTCCTTCCTGCCCCTCCACGGTGTGCGTCCTAGCAGTGTAAGGGGATGGCAGACAGGACACTCAAAGTGCCCAGGACCATGGCCGTCAATGGGGACTGTCAGCCCAAAGGGGAGCTGATGGAAAATCACTCAGGCCCTGGCCACCCCTGGAATAGGCCCCTCCCCTGCCTGCCGCAGATGGCAGGGAAGGACCCTCCACACAGGTGCACCTGCTTCCCTCAGGAAGTGGGTCCAGCACGTGACTAACAGGCTGAGGATGGAGCAGAGGCCTGGGCAGGGGGGCTCAGGGAATGAGCCTGGGAAAAGGCCCCAGTCCGATTGGCTGAAAAGTGGGTCATTTTCCTTTTGAAAAATAGTGAGAAAATGGAGAAGTAGGTCGTGCTCTCATCCCCTCAACCCCAGGCACCTTCCCAGACTTGTGGGGTGGGGCGAGAAGGAGAGGTCTGCACATGCCAAAGCCCCATCTCCCCCAGGACTCCACTGGGCGGGGGGGGGCGCCCAGCCCAGGAGGCCAAGGTCGTCATCACTCAGGACGCCCAAGGACACGCACTCTCTGAGGCCAGGCCGGGAGCACAAGCCCCACCCTGCCCTGGGGGCCCTGGGCCAAGCTGGAGGGATTCGGGCTCCCGCGTGCAAGACCCTGAGGAGCCCCCTCCCATCCTCCTGTCTGTTGTGGTGCCTCCTCTCCTCTCTTCTCCTCCCTTTCCTCGTCGTCCACGTGGGCAGAGTCGTTGCCATGACACCGCGGGCAGGTGGGCGGCTCTGGCGGCTCTTTCGGCCCAACCCCCACGCTCAGAGCCCAGGTGGGAGGGGAGCGGCGGCAGCGCCCCCGCCCGTGGTCCAGATGAGAGGAGAGATTGGCAGAAGGTCCCCATCATACACCCCGGAACCTGGAAGGGGCTCTAGCTCTTGGAAATGAGGCAACCCAGCTCTTGGAGGGGTTGCGGATCTCTCAACGCGGATTTTAGGCCTCAGGGCCCGCCCCCTACGCAGGTCAGGCAGCGGCAGGAGCGGGGCTGACCCACAGGTCCCACCTCTCCCTCCTTTTCTTGCCAGCCCGCCTCCAAGCGTTCCCCAGGTACTAAGTTTCAGTCACTTCACCCTAGAAGCTGAATGGTCGTGCCTGAGGTCTAACCTCAGTTCCTCATTCTGCAACACAAGCTCAAGTCTCTACGCTCTTTCCTTAGAAAGGAAATCAGACACAGTTGAGCCTCTCAGAGAGATTCCTCCCCTACCGCCAAAGCCCCAGCCTGTCCGCTAGAAATCGGGTCCCAGTTCCCTGGGTGTCCCCACATCCCGGAACTCCCACACCTTAGTGGGGAACCACTCACTCCTAAGCCCATACTTGGTCAAGGCACCCACCCAGCTAAGAAACGGGACCAGAGTGGAACAGGGAGAGGAGTGGGGGCAGGAAAAGGTGAGGGCTAGAAAGTGGATGCTGCCTGAGGATGCTGTCCTGCCTCCCACCACATCTGGCCTCAGGAAGTCTCGGCCAGGCCTGAGCTCCTCACGGGCTCTGAGCACCCCTCTCAGGGTCCACGTGTCTCTCCCCGTGTGTCTCTCACGCTCTGTGACTCTGCCTTCCAAAGGCCCTTTCCACCACTCAGCACCCTGTGCCCTATCCCTATTCCCTCAGGCAGGGGCCCTGCAACACTGATCAAATGGAACCTGCCTGGCAGCCCTTCGCAGCCTGGCTGACAGGGGTAGACATATGTGGGGTGGTGGTGAGAAGATCCCATCATCCAGGGTTAGCTGGAGGCTGTCCCGCTTGTCACTGGGTGTTCGTGACATACGTACCACTTTACATATAAAGACACTTTTACTTTCTTCCTTAGCCTTCCGCGACTGAGATAGTAGATGTCACTGGCTAAATATGACATGTGCACACGTGTGCCTGTGTGTGCATACATGCGCGTGTTTGGACACGGTATCTCCCTTCCTCCACCTCCACTCCCAATGTTCTCCATCAGGCTGCCCTCAATCCTAAGTTCTCACTAAAGCTCTTACAATGGGTTCCTAACTGATCTCCCTGCCTGTATCCTGGCCCAGCCCGATCCACTCTCATCACTGGCTGCCAGTGCGATCTTCCTAAAATCTGTTTATTCAACAGATACGTAGTGAGTGCCTCCAACGCCAGGCACTCCTCTGGACACAGTAGGTACAGTAGTGAACAAAACATTCTCTTGCTCCATTCTCATGAAGTTTCTCTCCTAATGGACAAAGAGATGATGAACAAATATATGAAATAATGGAAGTGGTAAGTGCTGAATTATTTTTTAAAAAGGGGAGGTGAGAGGACAGCATGACAAGGGGCTATTTAAGATAGACTGTGGGGCTTCCCTGGTGGCGCAGTGGTTGAGAGTCCGCCTGCCGATGCAGGGGACACGGGTTCGTGCCCCGGTCCGGGAAGATCCCACATGCCGCGGAGCGGCTGGGCCCGTGAGCCATGGCCGCTGGGGCTGCGCGTCCGGAGCCTGTGCTCCGCAACCGGGAGAGGCCACAACAGTGAGAGGCCCGCGTACCGCAAAAAAACAAACAAACAAACAAACAAAAGATAGACTGTGGGGGAGGCCTCTCCAAAAAAGTGACTTCTGAGCAAAGACTTGAATCAAGCGAGGGAGCAAGTCACGTGGGTATCTGGAGGGGAGAGCGTTTCAGGCTGAGGGAAAAGCAGAGGCCCCCAAGGTGAGGCTGTGCTCAGCATCTTTGTGGAACCGAAGGGAGGCACTTGTAGGGGTGGCATCTGAGATCAGGGAGGTCACTGGAGGCTATTTTACACACAGCACTTATGTCACTCAGACCCCACTAAGCACTTAGGATTTCACTCTGAGTGAGATGGAAAGCCATTGGAAAGGCATGATCTCATCTTAAGCTGGCTGCTTTTGTGGGGAGACTCTCCGGAGGAGGGGCTGGCAAGGGTGGAGGTAGGGAGACCAGTTGGGACATTTCCTGTCACTAAACCACCTTTTCCTACCTCTGCCCACCTGGTGAACACCTGTTCAAGCCTTGGCTCAAAGGCCTCCCCTTCTATGGATCCTTTACCAAACCCCTCCCTTCCCTGCTCCAGAACTGACCAAGCCCTCCGTAGGCCTCCACTTTCCCCCGTGAACACTTATGTCCTCCTACTTTCCTGAACACTCTCCTTACTTGGATCCAGGTCTTTTACCTTCTCTAGATTGTAAGTTACCTAAGGTCAAGGACCATCACCAGTGTCCAGCACGGTATGTGGCACATCACCGACATAAGAAAAACGCTGGCTGAATGAATGGATGAATTGGGGGAGGCACATGTGATGGAACAGGGACTATCTGTAGGCTGTTGTTAACCTGGGTGAGTGAGGTGCACGTGTATGTCATCATGGGTGGCAACCAGGCCAGTATTAACACATGCCCACATATTTCTTCTACTCTGTCTATATGCATATGTGTGTTAGCATGTATGTACATATTGACAAATCCCTCTGTTGGTATGTACATTCCTGTAGATCTTTCACGTGTATGTATACATTTTAGAAAGTGCGTTTATGTTCAGATATGCATATTAAGGCACAGACAAGTAATGCACACATATACATGTACACACGCCCATGTGTGAAGCTGATGCACATACCTGGGCCTCCCTAAAAATCCCTACCCCTCTCACCCGCTAAGCCCAGCTTGTTCTGCTTCATTCTTGAAACTTCAGCAGTAACGTTCAAGCTCCCAAACTCTTTCCCCTACATACACCCCTGAGCTCCATAGCATCTGATCAGCCTTGAGCTCAGCTCCCTTTCTCAGCTGTCCCCAAGGCCTGTACAGTTTTCTCCTCTGCAAGATCCTTTCATACGGATGGTGGCAGGGAAGAGTTGGGTCCCCATGAGAAGATAACTTGAGACACCTCGAGGAGCCTGGTTTTTGGAAAAGAGCCACAGGCATGAGAGTGGATCAAGTTCAAGCTTGTGTGAAAACAACTTTTGGACAGTCCCAGTGTTTAGTCAGAACCTCTCCGTCTCATTCTTTCTGTCACATTTATTCACATGAATGACTCAACTTAGGTACACATATTCACATGCTGTTAATTCATGTGCCCCCACATACGTGCTCACATGCATACTTACACTCACATATATGTATGGTTGGGTGAGCACCCTCCCACACACGGGTTTAAGTAATTGCCTTTATAGTCACATATATACACAGACGCATACACAGAGTCATACATACATATACACGTAATACACAAACTCATAAATGTGTTTGTACCCATTCATACAGCATACTCACACATATGTATGGACATATACACAGTCACATACACGCTCACAAGCAGGAATACACATGCGCATGCACTGGAATAGCAGAGATGTGCACAAAGCCAGGAGTCCATATTCTCTCCAAGTGACATCACAAGTTTGCGTTTGCTCTCTCCTCTTGCCAGTCTCCCACTTCATTTTAGAAAGTTATTCCTATTATCAATAGGATATGCCCCACTCCTGGATATACTCCATTCCTACCCACTCAAAGAAAACAAAAGTCATTCCAAAAAAGGGCTCTGTCATCCCCTTGTCTCATGCCTGGAATAACCAATATTTCCACAGACAACCTAGGAGGCAGGGAACAATGGAGTAGGTACACTTCAGAATAGGTGCACCTTTTTCCACCCAACAGGCAGCCCCCACCTCCCATATATATACAACTTTTTAATTCTGAAAGGGGAAATGAAGAGAAAATATCAAGGCCAGAGTTCTTCCTCCCAGCATCTCTGGGTATGGTCCACGGCTCCCAGACTCCAAAACGGCTATTGGGGCAGAGGAAGGAACAGTAAGAAAATTATCTCTGGGCCTTAAAACTTCTTGGGGATGCTTCTCTTCTTCCCTAGAGGGCAGCTTCATGACGTTCAGTGAACCCCTCCCACCCCAGCCAAGGACCCCAGCAAAGACAGGGTAGACCTGGAGGCTTAAAAATGTAAAGGGGCAGGGGGTGATCTCGGCTCACAATAATAAAAGAAGCAAGTATTTAGAAAAGAGGAGCTGGGTAGGGAGCAGGGAAGCAAGCTGAAGACACCTCCCAGCAGGAAGGCAGCTGCTGGAACACTGGGTCGTGAATAGCAGGACCCTCCAATGGGCCAGGGAGAAGGGGGTGGACATCCAACGTTCCATGTGGGGGTGGAGGGGTGACTGCTTCAGGCAGTAGCAGCAGCTCCAAAGTAAAGTCTTATCAAAGCTGTTATGTAACCAAGGGAGCTGAGTGGAGCACAAACACCTCCCCTCCCCAAACAGGCACCCACACCCACACCCACCACCTCCCAGCATCCACAGCATAGGAGAACTCAGCTCCTCCCAAGCAGCTAGAGAAGGGAGGAATCATCTTGATGAGTTACATCGAAAACATGATGGGTGAGGGGCTCCTTAGTAAGTAGAAGTCACATCTGGAAAGGGATGAACTGGTTCAGTTTGGGGTCCCTAAATACCTCCCCTTTTCTTTTGAACTCCCTGCCACACCCAGTTTTTGCCCAGCATCCAGAAACTTTCTCCTTCCTCTCCCCTCAAGAAGGATCCCATTTGAATATTTGATTGTTCCTTGGGGATGGCAGGTGAAGCTGCCATCATCCACTCCTGCCTGTTGTTCCCCCACAGTCTCATCTGCATGTCCTGACATTTGGCTCTCATCCCCCTGGGATGACAAGGGAAGGGACCTGGAAAAATAAGTCCTTGCTCTATTCCCTTCAGATTTACAAAGATGGAGCACAAGAACCCAGAAAATTAAGATGATCCTGACCCTAGATTAGTGCGGGAAAGATTTACAAGGGAGCTAAGAACTGAAATCCAGACCCCCATCCCCCGATTTGAATCATTTTTCTCCCCCCCAGATTTTTCTCTTTTCCCACTGCCCCATCTCTAGTAGCCTCCACCTTCTCTGCTGCATGGCAATGAACAATCCCACCCACTCCTTGAGTCCTTTGCTTGGAAATCTTTCTCCCCAACAAAGTCTCTCCCAAATGCTGCTCTGAGCTCTGGTTGGGGTGGGCAAAGCATGAGACAGGCTTGCAGAAAATGTCACTGTCTCCTGTCCTGAGTTTGAAAGTATGGTGGGCAGGGGGATGCTACATGGTCAATCAAATTATCCTAAACTCCTGAGCTCTACGCACCCCAGGCCTAACCAGCAAAACCTGAAGTCTCTTAATCCGAATCTGCCTTGAGCCTGAAGTTCTGGGACCCAGTAGGAGAAAGGCTGGTGCTAACACCCCTAAGCTTATTGCACTAAAAACTACCCAAGAGAAGAGAGCTCACAACCGCAACATCAGCCTCCATCCCTAGCCCCACACCAACAGTGCGGTGGTTTTGGAAAGGGGAGGGGGAACTGAAACAGGAAAAGAGGAGTCCCTTTCCCAAATACCGTTAGGAACCGTGAGGCCTAAGGTCAGAGGAAGGACCCCAAAATCTATCTTTCCGTCCAGGGACCCTGTCCTTGGAAAGTAGGTCATCAGGGAGAATTTTTCTAATGAGCCCTCAGCACTGCCCAGCAGCCTTTCCATCATTGGGCCCCCAACGCAGCCCCATTCAATACCCGGGACAGTTCCAAAGGAGCAAATCCCACCGAGTCCAATTCAGCACTTGGGACAGCTCCCAGCCACTCTGCGGTCTTGTTGCCAGAAACCCAGGATGCCAGAAACGAAAGGCTTACCCCACTACACCCCCGGTTTAGTACAGAAGCCCCTCTCCCCTGCCCCTCCCACACTCGCTCCCATCCACCGGAGGCACCTGGTACTCCTCTCTTCCCTCTATGTCCAAAGAAAGAAAAGAAACCCAGACTCTAGGCTTCCCTGAGTGAGCCTAGAGAGAGGACCCCACCCACCTCCTTTCAGCCCTGAGCCTCTCAACGCCACTCACAGCTGGTTCTAAAACCACTTTCCTTCTCAACCACCCCCCCAAAAATAAAATAAAATAAATACTCACGTGGGGGCCCCCAGCCCTGTAAGCAGATATGGCGGGGGGAGGCAGAGAGAGGTAGCTCCCCACACCCCGTTCTGAGCCCCCTTTCCGAAGGAGCCAGCTCCCATCTGAATGTCTACATCAGCCCTGCAGGCTCAGCTCTTTAATATTTACACACAGGAAGAGGGAAGGATGAGAAAGAACAGAGAGTGAGGGGGGCAGGAGATACCTGAGCTCAAAGGGCATAAACGCAGGGGCCTTGGGGAGCTAGGAGCTCACACCATCCCCAGCCCATTCCCATTCTGAGCTCTTGACTGGAAGGAAAAAGGAACCCTGGGACCATTCTGTCCCTTTGTTAACAAGACACTTTGAAGCAGCATCAGAAAAAGATCAGATCCCCACCCACATACCTGGACACCCCCACAAACCCAGATCTCCCGGGTGCCTTATGTTCAGAGGGCAGAGGCAGCATTCATGCACAAGCGCGTTCTGATGCTTGGAGGCGTGTTTGCATGTGGACCACTGTGTAAAGGCCCATGAACACGTCAGCTAGCATGTACAGGTTCATACAAGTATGTTCTGAGTGCATCCACATGGAACAGCCCATGCAGTCATACGCAAACTTATATAATCGTATGTGTCAACCAGTCCCCAAGCGACCTCCTCGCAGCTCTCCAGCTAAAACCCCAAGGACAAGGCCACCCACCTCCCCAGATTCCCTTTTCACAGGCCCCTCCCTCACAGCCTCACTTTTTCTTTCTGTAACATGGGGAGAAGGACTGACGGGAAGGCATGCTGCATTTGAGCCCAGGGACTTGACAAGTTATTAGCAACGATGAGCTGGCAGTGCGTTGCCATAACGATGGTGCCACCACCTCACCCCAGCTCAAACCCAGACTCCCCAGACGGCAGGAGGCCCGCTGAGCCAGCAGCCTTCAGACCTGGGGGAGGGGGTGGGTAAAGAGGGAATCAAGACGTACCGCTTGTAGAGTGGAGGGTATGCAGCTGTTCTTCCAACCCCCACTGAGAGACAAAGCTTTGAATCTACCAAGTGGAATGAAATCAGATGCTGGAACGGTTTCCTGACCATGGGGAGGGAAGACACTGGAAGGGGTCTGTAGAAGCCCCTCTAGACAAAAGCTCCTGTTGTCTGTCACTTGCTCTTTTGTCCCCTCACTCAAAAGAACCTCTTCCACTGATCTCAGTAGATTAATAGAAAAACCAAACAAATAGGAAGCACTTCTATGAATTTTGATTTTCCCATCTGTAAAATGGGAACACTTATCTTTTTTTTTTTTTTTTTTTTTTTTGGGAGCACGAACCCGTGTCCCCTGCATCGGCAGGCGGACTCTCAACCACTGACCCACCAGGGAAGCCCGGGAACACTTATCTTTATCATTTAGCCCAGGCTCCTGGAAGGCTTAATTAGAAAGAGTTTAAGGGTAACCACAGACCCCTCCAAAATCAGACAAGCCCCAGAAGTTTCTCTACCTAACAGGAACATATGAAGTAAGGAACCATCAGGCCAATGAGGCAAAATGCATCAGAAACTGGATGGGATGAAGGAAAATGGAGCTCAGCCAGCCCAAGTTCCAACATCAACTGGAGAGAGATGATGTGAGCTGCCAGGCAGCAGCTGAAGGCAGCTGCTGCCACAGAAGAAAGTCTGGGAGTCTGGCCTGCAGCAGCTTCAACCCCTCAGCAGGAATTAAGAGATGCTCAATGGCCTCCCTCAGTGGTGGGTATGTCTAGGAATCCCCATTCCCAGGAACATCTGTAACTCCTTCTCTTTGGAAAGGGGTCCCAGGCTGAAGGATCTACAGCCTTAAGATTACTGAGTCTTTGTTTCTTCTCCCCAGATCCCCTCTGCTCAGTTTTGATGGGCAGAGCGTGGGGTGAGACTGGGGGTTTCTAGGAATGGAAAGCAACATGGAAGGTTGTAAAGTTCCTAGGCTAAAACTAGTCAGGAACCCACAAGTTTGCTGTGTGACCTTGGGCAAGTCCTCTCCCTTCTCTGGGCTTCAGTCTCCTCACTTTGTAATTAAGAGGTTGGACCAAGTCAATTCTAAGCTTCCTCCCCTGGCCATCACTCTAAAGCTACATACAAGCGCACTCCTTGGATGTGAGCCCCCTGGCATAAAATGCAGTGGGCACTGCC
>NW_020171833.1:352037-353670 GCF_003031525.2 Neophocaena asiaeorientalis asiaeorientalis
GAGGCTGTTCTTCCTATGTTCATTTTCCTTTTAGAAACACCTGCCACCCTAGCCCTCCCGGCTCCCTTTTTAGACCCTGATTCACTGCCAACTCACGAAGCCTCTCCCTCCCCTCCCTCTTTCTCTTCTCCTCCTCTCTCCCTTTTAGGCCCTGGCAGCTGGGTGCAGAAGTAGCCCCAGCACTCAGGGAATGCTGGGTGGAGGTGGAGGGCAATGCCACCAGTGTCAGAGAGAGCACACCAGGGAGTACCACTGTCTAACCCTGGCCCAGCCCAGCTCTTTGAGTCACCAAAAGACCTGGGTTGGAGTCTTTCCAAACCACTGACTAGCAGTGTGTGATTGTGGGGAATGCAATTCACCTCTCAAGCCTCAACATCCTCATCTGTAAATTGGCATTATATTAAGTTGAACCACATGAAATTGCTGTTTTGTAGGTAAAAAACAAAAACAGTTGAATATTGGCAATTTCATATGGCTTAACCTGCCCTGCCTGTTTCCCGGGAATGTTAGGAAGATGAGAAAAGTGTTGAGAAGGGAGCGTTTTTTAAAAGCCCTGAACTGACATAAGGGCATTTTTTAAAATTATTATTACTTCAAAGAGCTTTTGCACAGACCCACCAGAGTCAGTGGGCTGAACCAATGACCCAGAACTTGGAAATTTAGGGATTGGAAGTCTGGAAACAGCCACCTGCTCTGAAGACTAAGAACAGGACAGAAGCCTCCACCTGGCCTCCTGAGCGCCTGGCTCTAAAGAGCCCTTGGTGAAACAGTACTGGGGTGACACAAGTTCCAGGCCCCAAGAAGGAGAAGCACACACAGGCACATACACTCCAGCTCCCCCACCCACAGGCCCAAGGGCCTCAGCATGCAGCTAGGACACAACCAGTAGCATCACCCATGGGGTAGGTGAAGGTGGGAACCAACGTGCAAAGTGCAATGCAGCTCTTGCCTGAGTCAGGGGTGAGGAGTCCCTGGGGAGGGGGTTTAAGCTGACCTCTGAAAAGTCCCCTCTCCCTGTCCCATCCCCAATACCACCAGAAATCCCCTGGGAGAGGAGGGGACAAAGCCCAGGTGCGAGTGATTCAGAGTGAACCCTGCTCGAATACATTCTCTCTCTCTCTCTCTCTCTCTCTCTCTCACACACACACACACACACACACACGCACGCACGCACACATTCACACAGGCCACAGATACCTGGACCCACTCACAGAAACAGTCGCACCGGCACACACACATCCATTCGCATACACACTCAGAGACATCCACAGACACACACACAGTGACAACACACACTCACTCACACACATGTCCACCGACACATACACAGCAACACCCTCCATACTCACACGGCATACACCCACTGACACGCACACACTCACCCACAATGACACATGCACACTCGCTGCATACACTCACTGGCACACACAATCACCCACAGACCCACGGTGACACGCACGCGCACTCACACACCTGCAGAGGAAACTTCTCTCTGGATCTCCCCGACACTTGCCCTCCACAACCCAGCTGGCTACTCCCTCCCAGACCCAAGCCTCTGCGGTCCAGGGCTGGGCCGGGGCGGGCGGCCACGAGGCTCTACCCCGAGAGCCGGTCCGCGCTCCGCGTGGTCCAC
>NW_020171833.1:353699-418571 GCF_003031525.2 Neophocaena asiaeorientalis asiaeorientalis
GGGACCGCCGGGGACCCAGGAACGGGCACACACAGAGTCACAGTCACGCACAGCCGCCTAGGCACAGGGACCCCAGCCCAGAGGCGGGCGGTTAGGGAAACAGTCACACAGCCTCCCAGACACGGTCTCGCGCCCCACTGAGGCACAGTCACACCCTGAATGTCACACACAGCCCCCCGGGCACATCCCTCTAGGAGACTCTTCGGGTTTCCCGGGTAAGCTACTCGATTTCAGCTCCTGGCCTCGGGTCTAAGAGCCCCCTTCCTCTGCTTCCCAGGGTGGGGCGCTGTGCCGGGCCTCAGAGCCACAGACAGGCATCCCCCATTCACAGTCCACACAGCCCAGGCATCCCCAGTGTGGAGCGAGAACCCCGCTAGACCTGTCGACTTTGCTGGGGCCCCCACCTGTACCCACTGTGCCCGTCCACCGCTAGGCCCTGAGCCAGGGGTCGTGCCTAGGTGGGGGCGGGGTGGGGGAGGGAAAGGGGACGGTCCGAAGCACAACCGGAGGCTGCAGAGCCAGGACACAGGCTGCAGGAGACAGGAGAGGCGGAGGAGAGCTGACTGCAGCAGTCCCTGGCTTGAATCCGTCTTGGCGCCCAGAGCGATGCTGTAATGGGGGTGCGGGCGCGCGCACTGGGGAAGCCGCTTGGGGAGGGGCTCATTCTGGATTCCGATTTCCCTGGGTGAGTGTGAAGAGAGCACTGCCCCAGGCTCCGAAAGTTGGGGTGGAGAGTAGTGGGCAACCTTAAAGCCTTCTTGCCCTCTTCCCTCCTCCACACTTTCTGGTCCTGAAAGCTTTGGGGTGGTGAGGTGTGGGCTTGGGAGGCTAGGGACACTGACCACCCTCCAGTCTAGGAATAGACCTTGGAGTAGTTCTGATTGAATACCCACCCAACAACCTCCTTCTCCCTGTACCCCTTTGGGGTCACTGGCTCTCCTCCTCATATGAAGGGGGAGACTGAGGCAGAGAAAGTAGAAGTCACAGGCCCAAGTGAATGAAAACTGGGAGTCAAGCCCTTTTTCCATTTCCCAAGAAGATGTTTAAAGATGCCACATGACATAAAGTTCTGGTGGGAGATAGGCAGACTGGTCACCTGTCCTGCTGCCCACATGACCTGTTCAGTCAAGACGTTTCAACATGAGCTAAGGTTGCAGATAATTCCCCAGCCTAGGGATCGGCCAAGAGCAGATATCAGGGAAAATAAGATATAAAGTTGATCCTAGGAACCCCCCCTTAGAACTACAAGAAGCATCTCACTTTCCATGTAGGATGCTAAAAGGCACCACTATGTTTTCTCAGTTCTAAGATGTATACTTTGTTAACTATTCTGAAATTGGAAGAGCATCTTACAGTGGATAGGGACATTTTATATGGTTCTCTACATTTCTCTTACAGTTGTATAAAAGAGCTGATGTGTTTTAGATTGAGAAATAGTGTAGTTTTCACTTGTTTATTCCACAAACATTTACTGATTGTACCTGGCACCTTGCTAGCCCATTGAGGCATAAAGATTAGTCAGACAGACTTTAGATAGTGTTCTCCCACATCCATCCAGTGATGTATAAGGGAGATGGAGACGTAAATCAATCATTACTATGAGAGCCAGCTTCATGGGAGTGTGAGCGGTGCAGTCACACAGAGCCCCATGCTTACAAGGTTTTATGCTCTGCTGTCACTGTCTTGAAATTCTTAATAATTTTTTAACAAGGGACCCTGCACTCCACAAATTATGACTGCTGTATTAGGAACGCCAGGCCTTAGTAGAAATGGGCACTAAATACTTTTAGCATCTAGAGCTCTGTCTGGGTGAAGAAGGGCAGTCAAAGAAATAAAGAAGCATAACAGAAGCATATGAGTAGAGTTTCAAAGATTGGGAGAGAGAATTAGGGTAGAGAGCCACACATGTACAGAGACAGAAATTCATCAAAATGTCAATCAAGCAGTATGGCAGACCAGGTGCTTGGTTCATCCTCCCACTGAAAGCATGATAAATGATTTTTTTTAATTTTTAAATCTTCTTAAATTCATCAATGAGCTGGCAAAAAAATAAAAATCACTCCAGCCAAAATCTAAGTGAAGGCAGAACCAGAGAGGTGAGCAGAGCACTGAAGCCAACTTTAGCCTTGGGAGCTGTAATACATTGGTTGCAAAAGGGGCTCACCTCTTCCTGAATCCTTGTCTTTTGCCATATGACTTTGCAACTTCCTGCATCAAGAGGGCGCTCTATTTTCCCACCCCTTGAATCTGGGTGGACTTGTGACTTGCTTTAACCAATAGAATGTGGAAGAAGTCATGGTGTGCCAGTTCTAAGCCTAAGCTATAAGAAGCTTGCCTACTTCTACTCTTTCTCTTGGTCTCCTGCCTCCTTTCTGAGAACAAGCCTGGTAACCTGCTGTCGGATGAGAGACAAGATACAAGAGAGTTTTGCTATCCAAGACAAGACCATCAGAGACCAGCCTATAGCCAGCTGACCCCCAACCATGTGAGAGAGTCCAGCCGAGAGCAACAGAGACATATACCTAACTGTGGCTGACTGCAGACATTTAAGTGAGACCAGCTGAATGAGAAGAACCACCCAGTCAGTTTGATGACTCTTGAGCAATAATAGATGCTTATTAATTTAAGCCACTGATTTTTTTGTTTGTTTGTTTTTGGTTTTTCGGTATTTTTTTTGCGGTACGCGGGCCTCTCACTGTTGTGGCCTCTCCCGTTGCGGAGCACAGGCTCCAGACGCGCAGGCCCAGCGGCCATGGCTCACGGGCCCAGCCGCTCCGCGGCATGTGGGATCTTCCCGGACCGGGGCACGAACCCGTGTCCCCTGCATCGGCAGGCGGACTCTCAACCACTGCGCCACCAGGGAAGCCCTAAGCCACTGATTTTTTGAATAATGTGTTATATCACAATATTGTGGCAATAAATAACTGATTCAGGGGTATTTGCTAACATATGAAATTGAACTTCACTTTTTGTGAAAGAAGGACATGAGGGAAAGACAGGACAGGACATGAGGGAAAGAAGATGAAGCACAGGGTTTAACTTGGGCAAATACTTCCCTGTTTAAACTTAGAACCCTAAAGGGCTCTACTCTAATGTACAGGTGAACACCCCATCCCCACATGTAGGAAATTGCAAGGAAAATTATCTGTTTTAAACCTTGGCAATAACAATGAGTGTAGGGAGGAAGAGTCACCTCCTGAGATTCCATAACTACAATTTAGACCTCACGTGCAAATCAAATTCACTCTACTGAGGTGATCTGAAAAACCTGAAACCAAAAATTTAGTATAAAATGTTCCCAGACAGGTAGTGCCCCAGGTGCCTGGCAGAAGCAAATGTAAATCTTTGTTAGACGAACTCACTTTCATCTTAGGCCTCAAATAATTTCCACAGATAAAGTTCCAAAGAAAATGAACAACAAACGGCAGAAATGCATCTGCAAAGCACCCAGTTATTAGACTTATGAGACACAGAACATAAAATAATTATGTTTAATGTATTTAGAGAAATAAAATAATCCTGTTGCCTTTGGCTTATTTTCCTTGTCTTATTGTGCTGGCCAGAGTACAATAGAGTACAACGTTAGGTAGAAGTGGTGATGGTGGGTATGTTTGTTTCATTCATAACTTTAATGCTCTGACATTTTTTCTTTAGGATGATACTTATTGTAGGATTTTTGAACACCTCTCTTGATCAGGTAAAGGCAGTTCCGCTTTACTTCTAATTCACTAAGGTTTTAATCAAATATATGTTGAATTTTTCAAGGACTTTTTCTGCATCTTTTGACATGATCATATGGCTTTTCTCCTTTAATCTGTTGTCATCATTCCATTTAGAGATTTTCCTAACATTAAATTTCACTTTCCTGAGATAAACCCAATTTACCTGAAGAGCTTTATGGTTTATTTTACATATACTGTTGGATTTGATCTGCTAAAATTTTGTTTTGGATTTTTGCATCCTATATTGATAAGTAAAATGAGCCTGATATTTTCCCGTTTTTTTTTTTTTTTTTGTCTAGGATTTGGTTTCTAAATTATCCTAGCTGCATAGAGTGAGTTGGGGGAATATTATCCCTCTTCTTTTCTCTGAAGAAGTTTATATAAGATTGGGATGATCAGTTATTTGTAATTTTGGTGAGACGCATCCATAAAACAATCTGGAACTGGTGTGTTTTTTTTTAATGGGAAGTTTTCTGTTTTGCTTTGTTTTGTTTTGTTTCACTATTGCTTCTGTTTCTTTAACAGGACTATTCATTTATTTTATTTTTATTTTTATTTTTTTGGCCGTGCTGCGCGGCTTGCGGGATCTTAGTTCCCTGACAGTGAAAGTACCGAGTCCTAACCACTGGAGCACCAGGGAATTCCCTAATAGGACTATTTCAGGTTTTCTATTTCTTTTGAATCAATTCTAGTAATTTATATCTTGCTAAGAATGTCTTTTTTTTCTAAGTTTTCAAATGTATTGTCATAAAGTTGATGATAAAATTCTATCATCTTTTGAATCTGCTTCCTCTGCAATTGTCCCCCCTTTTATAATATTTATTTGTGCCTTCTCTCTTTTTCTTGATTCTCATTGCCAGAGACTTGTCCATATTTTAATTATTGTAAAGGACCAATTTTGTTAGTTTTGTTGCTCTTCTCTATTGTATCTTTTCTAATTTCTTCATTTCTGCTCTTATTTTTATTATCTACTTCCCTCTATCTTCTTTAAGTCTACTCCTTCTTTAACTCACTGCTTAAATTGGAAATGTAGTTTTTTTAATTTTTGGCCTTTCCTCTTTTTAAATATAAATATGTAAGGCTATAAATTATCCTTGGGAATTCCCTGGTGGTCCAGTTACTAGGACTTGGTGTTTTCACTGCCAAGCGCTCGGGTTTGATCCCTGGTTAGAGAACTGAGAACCTGTAAGCCACAGCGTGGCAAAAAAAAAAAATTATCCTTGAAGAAGTATTTTCACTGCATTTCATATGTTTTCATTATCATTCAATTCTGAGTGTTTTTAAGCTTCCGTTGAGATTTCTTCTTTGACCTATGAGTTATTTGGAAGTGTGTTAATCATTTCCAAATAGCAGTATTTAGTGTATGTTTTTGTTATTGTCTTCTAACCTAATTGCACTGTGATCAAAGAATCTTGCCTGTATGATAGTTATTGTTTGAAATTTGCTCTGTGACTAGTATATAATCAATGTTTGTAAATGTTACATGTGTGCTTATGGTAGTTAGTCTCCAAGGTGGCCCCCAATTATTCTCATCTCAAGGTGTTTATGCTTTGGGGTAGTCCCCTCCCACATTGAATAATAGGGCTGTTATGTACAACCAATATGACGTTGCAGAAATGACAGTACGGGATTTCTGAGGCTACATCGTGAAACACGTTGCAGTGTCCATCTTTTGGTCTGAGGTTGCTCACACTGAGGGAAGCCAGCTGCAATGTCATGAAGACACTCAAGCAGCCCTGTGAAAAGTCCTACATGGGAAGGAACTGAGGCTTCCTTCCAACCACTAGCACCAGTTTACTTGTTATGTGGGTGAACCTGTTTGAAAGCAGATCCTCCAGCTCCAGTCAAGAAGACTGTAGCCACTGACAACATCTCTCTGAATCTCATGAGACATATTGAACTAAAACCACCCAGCCAAGCTGCTCCTGATTTCCTGACCCACAGACACCTACAGATTTAAAAACTGCTTATTTTTGTCTTACACTATTGAGTTTGTGCAGCAGTGGATAACTAAGACAGTTTTGAAGAAGATTTTGTACTCTCTATTGTAGAAAGGAGAATTATGTACAGTCATGCTTCTGTTTGTTCGATTTTATTGTTTATATCTTCAATATATTTAGTGAATTTTTATGTGCTTGACTTGTCAGCAATTTAAGAAAATGTGTTGAAATCTCCCATCGTAATGGTGGATTTGTGGATTTCATATTGTAGTCCTATCAAATTTTCTTTATATATCTTAAGGTTACTTTCTTAGGTGCATGCATGGTACGATTAAAGAGGAAAAGTAAAACTATCATTACTTTCAGATGACATAATTTTCTACATAGAAAATAATCTAAAGACAAACTATTAGATGTAATTGTATTTAGCAAGGTATCTGAATAGAAGATCAATATACAAAAGTCACTTGCATGTTTTTACATTAACACAATAATAAAACGTGTAATTTGTAAAAGTACATCATTTATAATAGCTACAGAGGTGTTAAATATTTAATAATAAATCTAATAAAAGATACATAAAAGTATAAATATTTACTCAAATTCATTAAACAAGACCTAATCAATGGAGAGATATTTCACATTCATGGATAAAAAATCATGATTTTGTAACGATGTCAGTTCTTTCCATATTGATCCCTACATTCAATGCTATTTCAATTTTTAAAAGTGTAGGGCTTCCCTGGTGGCGCAGTGGTTGAGAGTCTGCTTGCCGAAGCAGGGGACACGGGTTCGTGCCCCGGTCCGGGAAGATCCCATGTGCCGCGCAGCGGCTGGGCCCGTGAGCCATGGCCACTGAGCCTGTGCGTCCGGAGCCTGTGCTCCGCAACAGGAGAAGCCACAACAGTGAGAGGCCCACATACCGCAAAAAAAAAAAAATGTAATTTGATAAGCAGATTCTAAAATCATTATGGAAAAATAAAGAACCAAGAACAAATAAGGCACATTTTTAAAAACTTTTTATCAATGAAAAATTTCAAACACACACACAAATATATAGTAGAAAGACTAATATAACACCCCTGCCCCTATGTATCTATTACCCAAATTCAATTATTATAAATTCCTAGCCAACTTAGTCTAATCTATATATCTCCCACTCTCCCTCTCTGTATTATTTTAAAGTGAGTCATAAACATAATATTTTGTTAATAAATATTTTAGTATGTATCTCCAAAACCCAAGAATTTTTTGTTAAACCTAATTGCAATATAATGATCACATCTAATAAATTTAACAATAATCCCTTAATATCATCAAATATCTAAGGAAATAGCCAATCAAATATTCCTGATTTCTCATACATTGTACAGTGGACCCTTGAACAACACAGGTTTAACTGTGTGGGTCTACTTATTCACAGATTTTTTTTCAGTGAATGTGTACTACAGTACTACATGATCCATGGTTGGTTGAACCCACAGATGTGAAACAGCAAATATGGAGGGCCCACTGTAAAGTTATAAGTGGATTTTTGACTGCCTTGAGGGTCAGCTTCCCTAACCTCCACATTGTTCAATGTTCAAGGGTCAGCTGTAATTGACTGATGTCATTTAAGTCTTTTTAATATCTAGATTCCCTCTCTCCATTTTTCTCAGCAAATTCATTTGTTGCAAAAAACAAGATTGTTAATCTTGAGAACTTCCTACAGTTTGGATCTTTTTACCTGCAGAGTTATTTATCATATTTCTTTATCCCTCATATTTTTTGTACATTGCTAATTAGATCTAGAAGTTTGATCAGATGCAGGTTCAACTTTGGGGCAATAATTCTTCATAAGTAATGTTATATATTTCTATCATAATCTCTCCTTTTATGATGTCTCCTTTTTCTGCATTAGAGGCTGCAAAATGGTGGTATACCAGTTTTATAATACCCTCCTCAATTATTAGCTGGAGCACTTTTACAAAGAAATACTTCTATCAAAAGAAACTTCTCTCCTCAATTATTTTACTGCCCTAATGTAAAGTTTGTAGAGGAAAAGAAGAAAAAACACGTGATTTTTTTTTCCCTTCAGTTTTCAGTCTTTAAACAATGAGTTGGGTAAAAAAATGAATCTTGACCTCAAAAAGTAGAAGAAAAAATCTTTGACTATAAAAAAAGCAATTCAAAATGGATTATAGACCTAAATGTGAATGGTAAAATATTAAAGCTTACAGAAGAAAATATGGGAGAATATCTTTATAACCTTGAAATGGGCAAATATTTCTTAAGCAGGATGCAAAATGTGCTACCAGTATAAGAAAATATTGAAAAGAGGATTATGGGAATATGGTGGAGTAGAAAGCACCAAGAATCTGTCTTCCCACCTACACATCTGCATTGTGAGAATTTGTCTGATATAACTATTTTGGAACTATGGAGTCTATTGAGGGCTTGAAACTTTCAGGGGAAAACTTGGACTGTAAATTGCTATTGATTTTGGTCAATTTCAGCTTTTAGTACGGTAGCAGTGGCCTGTTCCCCATCCTCAGCCATGTAGCAGGTAGCTGTGCATGTGTTCCTGGAGCAGCTTGCATAAGCCAGGGTGCAGAAAGGACCCTGTTCTCAAACTATCAGAGATCTATGCTCTGCTCAATGAAGCCATATCTAATAATAGAGGTATAGACAAAGAGGAAGTGTCCATTGTTGTTGGACTTCCACCTATTATTGCAAGACCCTACCCCTCTGGCTAAAGTGATTTCCAGAGATTTATGGGGCTGGAGATTTTTTCCCCATTCATTTTCCTCTTTTCCGTTTTTGGGACACAGGAATTAAAGACTAAGATATTAAAAAGCAACTACATGTTCAAGAGAAATTAGAGTGTCACCATCCATGCCCAGGAAAAGGTACAGGCTCAGAAAACACTTGAGAAGACCTCAACTTTACACCTCATGTTGATCCTTGGTACAGAAACAGCCTACAAGAATTTATTTTAAAAAAACAACAGCAAACCCTCAGGATGAGGGAAAAATCTGATTTCCAGAGTTACCACTTTATTAGATTAAAATGTCCAGATTTCAACAACAACAATAAAATCACAAAGCCACAAAAAAAAACACAAATCACAAAGAAACAGAAAAGTATGGCTCATTCAAGGGAAAATAATAAGCCAACTGAAACTGTCCCTGAAAAAGACCTAATGGTGGCTCTACCAGCCAAAGGCTTAGAACAACTGTCTTAATAAAAAGAAACTGAAAATATATTCTGGAGATGAAAAATATAATAACTGAGGGGAATTCCCTGGTGGTCCAGTGGTTAAGAATCCTCCTTTCAATGCAGGGGACACAAATTCAATCCTGGTTGGGGAACTAAGATCCCACATGCTGCAGGGCAACTAAGCCCATGTGCCACAACTACTGAGCCTGCACTCTGGAGCCCGCAAGCCACAATGAGAGAAGCCTGTGCACTGCAAAGAAGAGCCCGTGCACCTCGACTAAAGATCCTGCATGCCACAGCTAAGAGGTCCACATGCCACAACGAAGATCCTACATCCTGCAATGAAGACCTGACACAGCCTAATTAATTAATTGAAAAAAAATACAATAACTGAAATAAAAATTTACTAGAATGTCTCAAAGGCAGATGTGAGCAGGCAGAAGAAAATATAAGTGAACTTGAAGATAGAACAATGGAAATTACTGAGGCTGAGGAACAGGAAGAAAAATGAACAGAGCCTAAGAGACCTGTGGGGCACCATAAAGGAGACCAATGTACATATTGCAGACATCCTAGAAGGAGACAAAAAAGAGAAAGGACAAGAAAGAGAAAGGACTCTTCAAATATTTGGCTAAAAATCTCCCAAATTTGATAAAAGACATGAATATAAACATTCAAGAAGCTCAATGAACTCCAAGTAGGATGAACCTAAAGAGACCCACACTGAGACTAATTATAATCAAACTTCAAAAGACAAAGAGATAATTTTGAAAGCACAAAAGAAAAGCAATTTGTCACAAACAAGGAATCATCAATAAAATAGTAAGCAGATTTCTCATCAGAAACTCTGGAGGCCAGAAGAAAGTGGCCAATATATTCAAAGTGTTAAAAGAAAAAACTATCAACCAAAAATCCTGTATTCAGCAGAACTGTTCTTCAAAATGAGGGAGAAATTAAGACATTCACAGATAAACAAAGCTGAGGGAGCTTGTTACCAGTAAACCTGCCCTGCAAGAAATGCTCAAGGGAGTCCTGCAGATTGAAATGAAAGGACACTAGACTCAAAGCTGTATGGAGAAATAAAGGTCCCACTAGAGGTAAATTCATGGACAATTATAACAGCTAGTATTATTGTAATGATGATTTGTAACTGTATTTTTTGTTTGTTTCTACATGATTTACATACATTTAAAGAAAAAAATTAGTGTAAAAGTTAGTATTACTATAAATTTGGTTTGTAACTCCAAATTTGTCTTCTACATAATTTAGGAACTAATGCATTTTAAAGAATTATTAATTTATGTTATGGGACACACTATATGTAAAGACAAAATTTTGTGACATCAACAACTGAAAGGGGTGTGGACAGTTTTTTTGTATGTTATTGAAGTTAAGCTGGTATAAATTCAAATTATTGTTATAATTTTAGGATTTTAAATGAAATCCCCATGGTAACTACAATGAAAAATAGCTCTAGAACATACACAAAGGAAATGAGAAAGGAATTTAAATGTTTCATTACAAAAAAAAATACCTAAACACAAAAGAAGACAATAATGCAAGAATAAGAGTGGCTATACTAATGTCAGACAAAATAAAATTTAAATCAAGAAGCATTACAAGAGGGCTTCCCTGGTGGCGCAGTGGTTGAGAGTCCACCTGCCGATGCAGGGGACATGGGTTTGTGCCCCGGTCCAGGAAGATCCCACATGCTGCAGAGCGGCTGGGCCGTGAGCCATGGCCACTGAGCCTGCACGTCAACAAAGAAGGACATTATGCTGAATGAAATAAGCCAGTCATAAAAAGATAAATACTACATGATTCCACTTATATGAGGTACGTAGAGTAGTCAAAATCACAGAGACAGAAAACAGAATGGTGATTGCCACTCATCGGAGGGAGAAGGGAATGGAGAGTAATTGTTTTAATAGGTATACAGTTTCAGTTTTGCAAGTGGAAAAGTGTTCTGGATATGGATGGTAGCAATGGTTGTACAAGGATATGAATGTACTTAATACCACTAAATTGTACACTTTAAAATGGTTGTGAGGGTAAATTTTATGTTATGTGTATTTTACCACAATTTTTTTAATTGAAGAAAAATATTAACAAATTGGATTTTCTTAAAATTAAGCAGATGTTCACTAAAAGACACCATTAAGAGGATGAAAAGGCAAACCACAGACTGGGAAAAAATATTTGCAATACCTGTATCCAATAAAGAACTCATATCCAAAATATACAAAGAATCCCTCCAAATCAACATGAAACAAAATAACAAACAAAAAATTTTAATGAGAAAAATACTTGAGTAACTACTTCTCAAAAGAGGGTCTCTCACTGGCCAAAAAACCTCAATTGGATACCACCACACACTCAACAGAATGGCTATATTTTTAAAAGAACACTACCAAGTGCTGGTGAAATGTGGAGCAACTAGAACTCTGATATATTACTGGTAAGTGTGTAATGGTACAATCATTTTTGGAAAACTGTTTGACAATATCTCTTAAAGCTAAACATATACCTACACTATGACCCAGCAATTCTACTCCTAGATATATATCCCCCCATAGTGAGCGCATATGTCCACCCAAAGACATGTACAAGAATTATCATGGCAACTTAATTCATAATGGCCCCCAAATGAAAACAACAAAATGTCCATCAATGGTAAAATAAGTAAATAAATGTTAGAATATTAAAACAGTGGAAAATCATGCAGTAATAAAGAGAACAAACTACTGTTACATGTTACAACATTGAAGAATTTATAACCTTGCTTCCTAAAATGTGGTCCACAAACCAGCAGTATCAGCATCACCTGAGAGCTTGTTAAAAATGCAGGATCCAAGGTCTTACTGAATCAGAATATACATTTTAACAAATTCACTAGTTGACGCAAATGAACACTGAGACTTGAGAAACACTATTCTATATCTTGTTCTGAGTGATAGTTGCATAGATGTACATAACTGTAAATTTTCATCAATCTCTACATTTAAGATAATACTTTCAATTGTACATATTTAGATCTATACATTTAAATGCACTCTACTGTGTCTTTTTAAACTCAATACAAAATTAAGATAATCAAACAAAAGTAATGATTTGGTTCACTAGCATTCTTAAGGGCACCAATGAGGATTTTAAAAATATCATTACAGGGACTTCCCTAGTAGGCCAGTGGCTAAGACTTTGCGCTCCCAATGCAGGGGGCCCTGGCTCGATCCCTGGTCAGGAAACTAGATCCCGCATGCTGCAACTATGGATCCAGCATGCCACAACGAAGATCCCGCATGCCGTGACTAAGACCCGGCACAGCCAAATAAATAAATAAATATTTTAAAAATATCTCATGGGCTTCTCTGGTGGCACAGTGGTTAAGAATTCACTTGCCAATGCAGGGGACACAGTTTCAAGCTCTAGTCTGGGAAGATTCCACATGCCGTGGAGCAACTAAGCCCATGCACCACAACTACTGAGCCTGTGCTCTAGAGCCCACAGATCACAGCTACTGAAGCCTGCATGCCACAACTACTGAAGCACGGGCACCTAGAGCCCATGCTCCGCAACAAGAGAAGCCACTGGAATAAGAAGCCCACGTACCACAACAAACAGTAGCCCCTGCTTGCTGCAACTAGAGAAAGCCTGCATGCAGCAATGAAGACCCAACACAGGCAAAAATTAATTAATTAAAACAAAATTTTTTAAAAATCTCATTACAAACTCATGGATTTAAATATATTTAAAATATTGTAATCCATCGAATTAATTATTCTATTTTGCTCTCTTTTTCCCATCTTTGACCAAAGAGAACCTCTTTAAGCTGACTGCTGGGCACTTTGCAACTCCAGAAATATTGGTGATTTCCTTGCTTTCTAATATAAGAAAATGTTCCAGAACTTTCCTGGTGGTTCAGTGGTTAAGAATCCGCCTGTCAGTGCAGGGGACACAGGTTCGAGCCCTGGTCTGGGAAGATCCCACATGCCGCGAAGCAACTAAGCCCGTGTGCAACAACTACTGAGCCTGCACCCTAGAGCCCGCGAGCCACAACTCCTGAAGTCCACACGCCTAGAGCCCATGCTCCGCAACTAGAGAAAGCCTGCGCACAGCAATGAACACACAACGCAGCCAAAAAAAAAGAAAAAGGAAATGTGGTACATATATACATATTATACAATGGAATACTACTCAGCCATAAAAAAGAACAAAATCATGCCATTTGCAGCAACATGGATGCAACTATAGATTATCATACTAAGTGAAGTAAGTCAGAAAAAGACAAATACTGTATTATATCACTTATATGTGGAATCTAAAATATGACACAAATGATCCTACCCATCTAACAGAAACAGACTCACAGACATAGAGAACAGACTTGTGATTGCCAAGAGGTGGGTGGTTGGGGAGGGATGGACTGGGATTTTGGGTTTAGTAGAAACAAACTATTACATGTAGAAAGGATGGACCACAAGGTCCTACTGTATAGCACAGGGAACTATATTCAGTGTCCTGGGATAAACCATAATGGAAAAGAATATAAAAAGGAATATATGGGCTTCCCTGGTGGCACAGTGTTTTAGAGTCCGCCTGCTGATGCAGGGGAAACGGGTTCGTGCCCCGGTCCGGGAAGATCCCACATGCTGCGGAGCGGCTAGGCCTGTGAGCCATGGCCGTCGAGCCTGCGAATATGAATTCCTTCAAATGAATGAGAAAAAGATAATCAAATAGAAAAATATATGATACAAGAGTAAAATACATGAGCAAGATATATGAGCAGGGAATTCTCAGAGGAAAGGCCTATGGTTAATATACACTCAGAAAGATGCTCAAACTTATTAGTAAACAGGAAATGCAAATCAAGATCACATTGAGATACCAATTTACATCATTTTTTTTTTTTTTTTTTTTTTTTTTTTACCCGTTGCGGAGCACAGGCTCCGGACGCGCAGGCCCAGCGACCATGACTCACGGGCCCAGCCACTCCGCAGCATGTGGAATCTTCCTGGACCGGGGCACGAACCTGTGTCCCCTGCATCGACAGGCGGACTCTCAACCACTGCGCCACCAGGGAAGCCCAACTTACACCCATTTGATTGGCAAAAATTAAGATATCTGGCAATTCCAAATGTTGGAGAGAATGTGGATCAACAGAATCTCCTATATTTCTTGTGGAGGTATTAATCTGAACAACGATTTTTAAATAATTCGGCATTAATTTACAAAGTTTGCCATTACACAGACCCTCAAGGATAATATTCAGAGTATTAACAACCAATACCACATGGATACGGACAAATTAGAACAGATGCCTGGCCAACCAGACTGGATGCTAGCCAGTAGTGCTACTGGTATGCACTGGTTTGGTACTAATGCTACTTCCAGTATAACTCAGCATTCCACCCCTATTTACATACCAGTGGAAACTTGTTCATGTTTATCAAGAGATAGGTACAAGAATATTCATAGCAAGACTGTTAGATATTAATGCCCAGTCAAAATGCCTATTACCAGAAGAACAGATAAAATAATCATGGAGTAGTCACGCGAAGGAATATTATAAAGAGCATGCAGAAATATGGATAAATCTTAGTTAATATAATGTCAAATTTTCTCTAAGTCTCAGAAGATTATATACATGCTAATACGCTTTTCATAAAGTTCAAAAACAACTAAAACTGAACAATATATTTAAGTCACATAGATATGTTATAAAACTATAAAAACAAAAAAGAAAGGGAATGATCATCACAAATTTAGGAAGAGGGAAGCACAGTTATAAGATGAAGAGGAGTAGATAGGTAGCTCTTCCAGCTGTGGGGTTGGATGGTGGGATTATAGGTATTCACTACATTCTTTTATATATACATACAAACATTCATTCATACACAAATAAGAGGTCTATCTCCAATGACGCCAGTGACCATGAACTAAGGGTTATGATTTATCCAATTCTGTGTCTCAGATTCATTAAAAAATTAAAGGCAATTTTGAAACATGAGCAAAGAACAAGGAATTTTAAAGAATGGCCAAGCAGATAAGAAAAGGAACTAAATATAACTTCTAGAAATGAAAAATATACTAGTTATAATTAGAAACTCAATAAATGGGTTTAACAGCCAAGTGGAAGCAGGTACTAACAGAACCAGTGAAACAGAAAGATAGGACTGAAAAAATATATGCAGGAAGCATCATAGAGAAATAAAGCTCTGAGGGAGAAGGGTTAAGAGACACGAAGGGAACATGAAATGACCTAACATACTTCTAATCAGAAGCCCTCCCCACCATAAAAGAGGGAGAGAATAGGGCAGAAGCAATATATGGAGAGAGAATGATGATTTTTAAGAACTGATAAATATATCAAACTATAGATTCCCAACAAATTTCAAGTAGAATAAATAGAAAGAAATCCACACCTACAACATTATATTAAAACTGTAAAACCAAAGATAAAAAGAATTTAAAAGCAGCCAAAGACAGGTTGTCTTCAAAGAAGCAATAGATAAGCTAACAATTTACTTCACACAGCAACAACAGACACCCAGAAAACAGTGGATCAGTATGTTCAATATGCTAAGGAGACAAAACAATCAACTTAGAAATCTATGCCCAGTTTAAAAAGACTTTTCACATTTTTTTTTTGCTATACACAAAACCATCAATTTTATTCCAGAATACATCATCTTAATTATAATAAAAAGCTTCTGTATGCACATACTGCCAATATATTTTAAAAGGCCCAAATTTTAACAAATACAATAAAGAGTGGCATGGACATATATACACTACCAAATGTAAAATAGATGGCTAGTGGGAAGCAGCCACATAGCAGAGGGAGATCAGCTCGGAGCTTTGTGACCACCTAGAGGGGTGGGAGGGAGACACAAGAGGGAGGAGATATGGGGATATATGTATATGTATAGCTGATTCACTTTGTCATAAAGCAGAAACTAACACACCATTGTAAAACAATTATACTCCAATAAAGATGTTTAAAAAAAAAAGACTTTTCAAGATCATGGTGAAATAAAGATATTTCAGAGAAGAAAAAATTGAAAGATTGCCATTAGCAGACCTCAATAAAGAAAATTATAAAGGAAGTTCTTTAGACAAAATATCTTCTCATGTAAAAAGTGATCTCAGATGAAGGTTTAGGATGCAAGAAGTAATGAAGAAAAAAGAAAATGGTAAATATGCAGATACATATAAATAGGCCTTGACTGTATAAAACAGTAATAATACAGGATGGTGAGTTTTCAAAGATAGAATTAAAACATATGACAACAATAGCATATATCTCTGGAAAAGAAAGAAAAAAATGGAATTAAAGTATCTAAGACCCTTGTATTTGATGAGAGGAGGATAAAGAGATCGATTAACTTCAGACTTTGATAAGTATATATGTTAAATTTTCTAGAGTAATCAAAAAAAGAATAGAAATAGAATATATTACTTCCCAAACAGTTGTAGAAAAATTGAAATAAAAGTTCGTCAGTGGGGCTTCCCTGGTGGCGCAGTGGTTGAGAGTTCGCCTGCCGATGCAGGGGACACGGGTTCGTGCCCCGGTCCGGGAGGATCCCACATGCTGCGGAGCGGCTGGGCCCGTGAGCCATGGCCGCTGAGCCTGCGCGTCCGGAGTCCAGAGCCTGTGCTCTGCAACGGGAGAGGCCACAACAGTGAGAGGCCCGCGTACTGAAAAAAAAAAAAAAAAAAAAGTTCGTCAATGAAAGTGGGAATCCAAGTACCATTTCAAGATGATGAGACTGTGGGAATAATGGTAGGAGATGAGATTAGTCATAAAAGCAAGAGTCAGATTATAAAGGGTCTGGTGAGCCCAGCTGAGGAGTTGGATGCCTAAGCAATGTGGAGTCAGCGAAGTTTTAATTTAGGCAAGACTGACATGATCAGATCTGCTTTAAGAAACAGCATTTTTTTGTTTTTTGGGGGTTTTTTTGCGGTACGCGGGCCTCTCACCGCTGCGGCCCCTCCCGCTGCGGAGCACAGGCTCCGGACACGCAGGCTCAGCGGCCATGGTTCACGGGCCCAGCCGCTCCGCGGCGTGTGGGGTCTTCCCGGACCAGGGCACGAACCCGTGTCCCCTGCATCGGCAGGCGGACCCTCAACCACTGAGCCACCAGGGAAGCCCAAGAAACAGCATTTTAACAACAGTGTGGATATAGACTAGATTTCATGTACACACACACACATTTATATAAAATCTCACAAAGATAATCAGAAGTGTCAAACTTTGCCAGGAGGTGAATACAAATGTCACCCATTAACATTCACAACTAAATCTTGGTAGCTCAAAACCCAGGCCTTTTGAAAGCAAGCAAAAAGTGAGAGCTTTAACCCGTGGCTAGCCAAGCCAGAAACCTGCTCAGTCAGAGCCCAACCATTTGTGGAAGCTCCCTTCCACACTGGCATTGGCACCCCCATCATTGTTATGTGCCATTGTTAATGGAATTAAAATGCTGCTGCTTTGGCTTGAGATTAAAGTTATCTCTTGTGAAATGGAGAGAAAGCTTTTCCTATGTAATGCTCAGTTGGAGAGGTCCTGCAGTGAAATTGCTTGAGCTGTTAGTTATGTCATTCATTTCCTCACTGCCATGGATATACAGGCAGGGACTCCATACCTCAGGCCCTAACGATTCCATGAGAGTCATACTCCTGCTGAAGCTCCATTCTTATCGATGTTATCACCACCACCACCACTAGGAACCAATGAAGCAGGAACTCAGCCATGCCACATGCTGGTAGAGCTGGAATTCAGCTGTAGCCTGAAGGTCTTGAAACTTAGAGCCTGTACTGTACTCATGGCCAAGAATCCATGGCTTCACTCCTTGGAAGTAAGAAAGAGACTCTGCTGATGAATGTTCAGTGGAAGAGAGGAGGGGAGCCATAGCGAGGTTGACTGAGCCCCACGGTGTTATAGATATCAGCGATTTGACACTTCCAATTCAAAAAATAAAAAGTATTTTTATTTCCGTTGTTGTTTATCCACCCTACATATAATACTTTGCATCTGCTAATCCCGAACTCCCAATCCGTCCTTTCCCCACCCACCCTCCTCCTTGGCAACCACAAGGCTGTTCTCCATGTCTGTGAGTCTGTTTCTGTTTCATAGATAAGTTCATTTGTGTCATATTTTAGATTTCACATGTAAGTGATATCATATGGTATTTGTCTTTCTCCTTCTGACTTACTTCACTTAGTACGATAATCTCCAGGTCCATCCATCCAATGATGCAAATGGCATTCTTTCTTTCTTTTTTATGCCTGAGTAGTATTCCATTGTATATATGTACCACATACGCTTTATCCATTCATCTATTGATGGACATTTAGGTTGTCTCCATGTCTTGGCTATAGGTTCTAGGGCCCTATGTGGGCTGCATGAGCTCTTCGGCTGTGATGGAGCCAACTACTGTGGACACGATAGTAAGAGGGACTGGCCCCTGGTCCAGTTGCCTCCAAGGCTCATGCAATAGCTGTGGACCCACTGGAGGGTGGGGTAGACTTCCTGTGTAGTAGGCTGTGTAGCCGAGGGGAGGGGGAGAGGTGGTTGGGGCTGGTGCCAGACTACTGGTGGGTGGGACCAGGTCCCCAGCACTAATAGTTTAGATAGAGGATTCCAGAATGATGCTTGCCAGCACTGGTGTTATTGCAGTAGAATGAGCTCCCCAAAATGGCTGCTGCCAGCATCTCCATCCCCAGGAGGAGTCCCAGTTGCCTCATTCCTCTCAAGAAGGCTTTCCAGGATCAGCAAGAGGGTCTGATGCAGGCTCCTTTCAAACTGCTGCTTCTGTACTGGGACTCAGAGCATGTGAGGTTTTGCATGCCCTGTTTAAAAGCAGAGTCTCTGTTTCCTATAGCCCTCCTGAATGTAAGCTCCACTAGTTTTCAGAGGCAGATGTTCTGGAGTCTGGTCTTCCTGGCACAGGATCCCCAGGCTGGGGAGCCCAATGTGAGGCTCAGACTCCTCACTCCTGCAGGAAGACCTCTACAATTGTGATTTTCTGCCCTTTTGTGGATTGTCAACCCAGGTGTGTGGGTCCTGACTATCCCACACCCCTCCTACCTGTCTTGTTGTGGTTCCTTCTTTATGTCTTTAGTTGTGGAAAATTTTTAATGCTAATCATCAGGTCATTCTCATAGAGAGTTGCTCTGTAAGTAGTTGTAATTCTGGTGTGTCTGTGGGAGGAGGTGAGTTCAGGGTCTTCCTACTCTGCCATCTTGACCACTTCCCCCTAAGTATTTTCTAATTTTCCTTGTGATTTCTTCTTTGCTCCACTTGTTTAAAAGAGTATTGTTTAATCTCCACAACTTTGTGAATTTTCCAGTTTTATCTTTGTTATTGATTTCTAACCTCATCCATTTTGATCAGAGATTACTTTGTTGATATCTATCTTTTAAAAATCTATTGAAACTTAATTTGTGGCCTAACGTATAGTCTACCCTGAAAAATGAGCCATGTGTCCTTGAGAAGAGTATGCATGCTGTTGTTGTTGATAGAGTGTTCTGTATATGTCTGTTAGAATACTTTGGTTTATTGTTGTGTTTAAGTCTTCTATTTCTTTACTTCTGTCTGGTTGTTCCATCCACTATTTAGAGTGGGGTACCAAAGTCTTCAACTATTATTGTGGAGCTAGTTTCTCCCTTCAATTCTTTCAGCTTTTTCTTCACATATTTTTATTGTAATTAAGTGGTAAAATTTATAATTGTTCTATCTTCTTGCTGTATTAAACCATTTATTAATATATAATGTTCTTTTTTGTCTCTTGTAAACTTTTTTATTTAAAGTCTATTTTGTCTGATATAAGTATGGCCATACCAGTGCTCTTTTGCTTACTATCGTATGAAATGTCTTTTCCCATATTTTCACTTTCAACCTGTTTGTGTCTTTGGATATCAGATGAGTCTCCTGTAGACAGCATATAGTTGGGTCATGTGTTTTACAGAGCTACTAAGCTCTGTCTTTTGATTGGAGAGGTTAATATGTTTACATTTAAAGTAATTACTGCTATTCACTTCTGTCATTGTCCTATTTGTTTTCTATATGTCTTCTAACTTTTTTGCCCCTCATTTACTGCATTACTGTCTTCTTTTGTGTTTAGTTGAAAGTTTTAGTGAAATATTTTGATTTTTCGTTTCCTTTTATGTATATTCTAGAGCTATTTTCCTTGTGGTTTCCATGAGGATTACATTTAACATCCTAAGATTATAACACTATAATTTGTATTTATACCAGCTTAACTCCAATAACATACAAAAACTTTGCTCCTTTACAGGGCTGTCCCCACCCCTTTCAATTGTTGATGTCACAAAATTATATCTTATAACATTCTGTGCTCAAAATCATAAACTAATAGTTCTTGTAAATGCATCAGTATCCAATTATGCAGAAAATAAGATTTGGAGTTACAAACCAAAGTTACAATCATACCAGATTTCACACTAATAAGTTTTTTTAATGTATTAGTCTCTTAAATCACATAAAAAACAAATGAAATACAGTTACAAGCCACTGTTACGATAATAATTGCTCTTATAATTGACCATGCATTTACCTTTACTGAGATCTTTGTTTATCAATACAGCTTCCAGTTACTGTTTAGTTTCCTCTCATTTCACCTTGCAGGATGCCCTTGAGCAGATACAGTGATGACAAACTCCTTCGGGTCTTGTTTATCTGAATGTCTTACTTTAATTTATCCCTCCCTTTTGAAAGACAGTTTTGTCAATATAGGATTCTTAGTTGACAGGTTTTTTTTCTTTTGGCACTTCAGATATATTGACCACTGTCTTCTGGTGTCCAACGTTTTTTTATGAGAAATTTGCTGATAATCTTATTGACGATCCCTTGTATGTGACAGGTCACTTCTCTCTTGCTGCTTTTAAGATTCTCTCTCTGTCTTTGTCTTTTGAAAGTTTGATTATAATGTGGCTCAGCATGAGTCTTTTTGAGTTCATCTTACATGGAGATTGTTGAGTTTCCTGGATGTTTATATTCATGTCTTTCATCGCATTTGAGTAGTTTTCATCCAGTATTTTTTTCAAATATTCTCTCTGCCCCTTTGTCTCTCTCCACTCCTTGTGGGACTCCCATTATGCATATGTTGGTCCACATGATGGTGTCCCACGTGTTCCTTAGACTCTGTTCACTTTTCTACAATCTTTTCTCTTTCTGTTCCGCAGCATCAATAATTTTCATTGTCTTATCTTCAAGTTCACTGACATTTTCTTCTGCCTGCTCAAATCTCTCTTTGAATTCCTCTAGTGAATTTTTCATTTTAGTTATTGTACTTTGCATCTCCAGAATTTCCTTTTTGGTTTCTTTTAGATTTTCTATCTCTTTCTTGATATTTCCATTTTGCCCATACATTGTTTTCTTGACTTTCTCCACATCTTCCTATAGTTCTTTGAGCATCTTTAAGGCAGTTGTTTTAAAGTCTTTGTCTAGCATATCTTCCATTAGATCTTCTTTAGGGATGGTTTCTATTGGTTTATTTTTCTTCCTTTGAATGGGCCACACTTTCCTGTTTCTCTGTGTGCCTTGTGATTTTTTGTTGAGCACTGTACATTTTACTCTAATAATGTCGTAACTCTGGAAATCAGAACCTCTCCCTCCCTCAGGGTTTTCTGGGTTTTTGCTTCTTTTTTCTTTTTTTTTGCAGTACGCAGGCCTCTAACTGTTGTGGCCTCTCCCGTTGCAGAGCACGGGCTCCGGATGCGCAGGCTCAGCGGCCGTAGCTCATAGGCCCAGCCGCTCAGTAGCATGTGGGATCTTCCCAGACTGGGGCATGAACCCGTGTCCCCTGCATCGGCAGGTGGACTCTCAACCACTGCACCACCAGGGAAGCCCTACTTTTTCTTTTTTTGTTTTTGTTTTTTATTGTTGTAGGTTGTCTCTATGCTGATGATTGGCCTGAGTTGTAAACTTAATGTCTTCTTAGATCTTTTCTATGCCTTTTTGTGGAACTGTGTGGTCATTATTTAATTCTCCATGTAAATGCAGTTTCTTTTGAATGTGCTTGTCTTTAATGTATGGCTCCCAAAAGGGAAAAAGTGAAAAATGAAGGAGGGGGAAAAGGGCACTGGTTCTTTAAATCCCCTGAAAGTCACTTCAGCCAAGGGCAAGGGTCTTGCAACAAGGGGGGAAGGTGCAACAACAATGAATGCCCACCTCTTATCACCACTGTGATAAGAAGCAGCAATTAGCAATCAGAGCAGAGATGAACTATATTTGGCAGACAAGATCATTTTTGCTACCACATGCTATGTGCACTGCTCTAGGAATACCTACACAACTGCCTGCCACCTGGCTGAGGGGTGGGTATGGGTCACTGTTATTGTGCTAAGAGCTGAAATTAACCAAAATTAACTATAATTTACTGCCCAAGTTTCTGCAAGAAATTGCAAGGCCTCAACAGACTCTAGATTTCCAAAGTAGTTACAGCAGACATATTCTGCCAAAGCAATTGCTGTCTAGGTAGGAGACAAATTCCTGGTGCTTCCTCCTCTACCATCTTCCTAGAATCCTCCTGAACAGCAAACTAATATTACATATATTGTGAACTACTAAAAGAAAATATGGAAGTCAAAAATAATTATTGCATCATTAGTTTTATACCATTACTAGAAAACCAAGATTTTTTTCCTTTTTATTGGCATATACTTCATATGCAAGAAAGGGCACAGATCCTTAATGTACAGATCAATGAATTATTACATATGTAATCGCTATCCCAGTGAAGAGGCAAACATTTCCAATACGGCAGAAAGATTTCCTTATGTACCATGCCACTTAATATCTCCCATGAGATTACCCACTATTCTAAATTATATCACCATACAGTAGTTTTGTCTGTATTTTACATTAAAACAGATTCCTACATACTATATATAGAAAATCCTAAAGATATCACCAAAACAAACTAATAAATAAATTCAGTAAAGTTGCAGAATACAAAATTAATATACAGAAGTCTGTTGTGTTTCTATACACTAACAACAAACTATTAGAGAAATTAAGAAAATAATCCCATTTACAATTCCATCGAGAAGAATAAAATATCTAGGAATAAATCTAACCAAGAAGGTAAAAGCCTTGTATTCAGAAAACTCTAAGACATTGATGAAAGAATTGAAGATGACACAAACAAATGGAAAGATATACCAGGCTCATAGGCTGGAAGAATTAATATTGTTAAAATGACCATACCACCCAAGGTATTCTACAGATTCAATGCAATCCTTGTCAAATACCAAAATACAAAAATACCAAAGACATTTTTCACAGAACAAGAACAAATAATTCTAAAATTTGTAGAGAAACACAAAAGACCTTGAATAGCCAAAATGACCTTGAGAAAAAAGAACAAAGCTGAAGTTATCACAGTCCCTAATTTTCAAACTATACTACAAAGCTACAGTAATCAAAATGGTCTGGTAGGCACAAAAACAGACACATAGACCAATGGAACAGAATAAAGAGCCCAGAAATGAACCCACGTTTATATGTTCAATTAATCTACAACAAAGGAGACAAGAATATACAGTGGGAAAAAGACAGCCTCTTCAATAAATGGTGTCGGGAATACTGGACGACTACATGCATAAGAATCAAACTGAACTAATCTCTCACGCCATATAAAAAAAAGCAAACTCAAAATGGATTAAGGCTTAAATGTAAGACCTGAAAGCATAAATCTCCCAGCAGAAAACATAGGCAGTATGTTTGTTAATCTTTAGTATGTGCTTCCAAATAGTTTTACAAATGTTTGTACAAGTTTATACTCCCATAAGCAATGTACGAAACTTCTAGTTTCTCTACATCTTCATCAACTCTTGGAGTTGTCAGTTCTTTATATTTTAGCCATTTAAAATCGGATGAGTATGAGGTGGTATCTCATTGCAGTCTTCTTTTTTTTCTCATTGCAGTCTTAATTTGCCTTTATCTGAAAGATAATAATGCTGAACAGTTTTTACAAATGTTTACTAACCATTTGGATATCCTCTTTTGTAAGCAACCTATTCAAGACTTTTTATCTTTTTAAGTTTTTAGTTGTAGTTTTTTTACATTGCTCATGAAAGAGTTCTTGATGTATTCCTGTTATGAGTTCTTTTTCCAAATATGTGTTGCAAACATTCTCTACAAGTCTGTGCTTTGCTTCTACAGTCTCTTAATTTTGTCATTTGTTGAAGAGAAATTTGTAATTTGAATGAAGTCAAAATTACCAATCTTCCTTTTTATGATTATTTCTTAACTATAGTCCTTAAACTAAGTGCTGTTTAAGAAATCTTTGCCTACTTGAAGTTTATGAAGATATCTCCTCTGGTTTCTTTTAGAAGCTTTATGATTTTACCTTTCACATGTAGGTCTATGCTTCATCTCCAATTAGTTTTTAAGTAGAGTAGGGATCTAGGTTAATTTTCTCCTATATCACTTATTTAAAAGACCCACTTTTACCCCTACTGAATCACAGTAACATTTTACTTATAAATCAGAGGACTATATGGGTGTGGACCTATTTCTTCTCCTCTACTCTGCCCCATTGAGCTAACTGTCAATTTTTGGACCAATTACAAAGTATCTTAAAGCAATGTCTGCCTTGACTTCAGCCTCTGGCAATGATGGAGTTATGGGACCTATGCTTAGCCTTCCACCAAAAGAAGTGGTGGGGACACGGGTTCGTGCCCCAGTCCGGGAAAATCCCACATGCCATGGAGCAGCTGGGCCCGTGAGCCATGGCCGCTGAGCCTGCATGTCCAGAGCCTGTGCTCCACAACGGGAGAGGCCACAACAGTGAGAGGTCCGCATACAGAAAAAAAAAAAAAGAAGTAGGAAACTTGACAAAGTATATGCAACAACTGTTTTCATACATTGGACACATAGCGCAGAACTGTAAACCTGAGAGAAGGAAAACAAGCATAGTGAGCCCTATGAATTCCCCAGCAATCTGCCTGGAGATGCGTTCTGGACCATGGTGCAGAGTAGATGATCTTATCCCAAGCAGAGTAGGGAAGTCTTGTTTAATTGAGGAAAATAGAAATTGGGATTTGTGGAGCCTGACCTAGCTGCAACTCACAGGGCAAAGTTACAAATAAAAGGAACCCTGAAAAGAGCTCTAGAAATCTGGTTAAAGGTTTCCTTGGGTTTATTCTAACCCCCAAGTCATGCACAAAAAGGGGAACACCACAGGGCAAAGAACATGTAAGGAATTGTAAGGTTAAAAGTTATCAGAGCTTGGGCTCCCCTGGTGGTGCAGTGGTTAAGAATTCACCTGCCAAGGCAGGGGACATGGGTTCGAGCCCTGGCCCAGGACGATCCCACATGCTGCAGAGCAACTAAGCCTGCGTGCCACAACTACTGAAGCCCATGCACCTAGAGCCCGCACTCCACAACAAGAGAAGCTACTGCAGTGAGAAGCCCGCGCACCACAATGAAGAGTAGCTCCTGCTAGCCACAACTAAAGAAAGCCCGTGTGCTGCAGCAAAGACCCAATGCAGCCAAAAATAAAATTAATTAATTAATTTTTTTAAAAAGTTATCAAAGCTCACACAAGTTTGGGAGACATTCAAACTCTGACCAGTTAGAGTGGAGAGCCCTCACTGAACACCCGTGGCATTCACTGAAGCTCTCAGGAGGATCATGCATTAGTAGTAGGGGTAAATTATCCCTATAGTAAAGATTACTCCCAACTAGTCCTGATAAAACTTTAAAACAATGCTGAAGAAATCAATATGATTTGAAATAACTTAGTTGCCTCATAGTACAAAGTACAAAGCTCTTTAGAAAGACACTGAAACTCAATAACATAACTTCCAAAATGCCTGACATCCAATCCAAAAATGATAGATATGCCAGGAGAATGTGATCCATAATCAAAAGAAAAAAATTAGTAAATAGATACAAAGATCAGAAATGAGAACGATAATGGAATTAGCAAACAATGACTTTAAATAACTCTCATATATATGTTTAATATAGTCAAGAATGTGAAGGAAAACATGAACATAATAAGGAGGTAAATAGAAGACTTAAAGATAACTAAGTGGAAATTCTAAACATAAAAAATACAACATGAAAAAGTCACTGGATGGGATTAATAACAAATTAGATGCTGGAGAAAGAAAGATCAGTGAAGTTGAAGACAAACTAAAACTTCAAAATAAAGAACGGGTGGGGGGGGGTGGAAAGAAAGACTAGGAAAAATGAACAGACTCAATGGAGCAATTTCAAGTGGGTAGAACCCTGCCAAGCTGTGGAGGCAATGTTGCCACCCCAGTGGGTGTGAATGGCAGAACATCTAACCAAAGAGGATTTTTCTCCAACCTTAAAATCTCGTGGAGCTTGCCTTGCTAGATTTTGGGCTTTCTTGGGACCTATCGCCCCTTCCTTCTTTCCTATTTCCCCCTTTTGGAATGGGAGTGTCTCTCCTATGCCTGACCCACCATTGTATTTTGGAAACACATACAGTGGTTTGTTTGGTTTCACAGTTTCAAAGCTGGAGCATAATTTTGTCTTGGGTTGGATTATACCTTGAGGATTATCCATATCTGATTTAGATGAGACTTTGGACTTTAGATTTTAGAATTGATGCTAAAACAAGTTAAGACTTTTGCAGATGTTGGGCTGGATTGAACATACTTGGTTATCAGAAGGCCATGAATTTGGCAGGAGGTTGGGGACAGGAATGAAATATGGTGGACTTGAATGTTTGTGTCCCCCAAAATTCATCTGTCAAAATCCTGCCCCCTCCTCAATGTGATGGTTATTACAAAGTGGAGCCTTTTGAGGTAATTAGGTCATGGGAGTTGAACCCTCACGAATGAGATTAGACAACCATCATACACAAAACTCTTTCAGAAAATAGATGAGAAAACATCCCATCTTGTTTATAAGATCAGCATTATTGTGGTATCAAGGCCAGACAAAGATATTTCAAAAAAATAAAACTGCTGATCAATATCTCTCATGAACATAGGCACAAAAAACCCTAGACAAAATATTAGCAAACTGAATCAAGCATTATATTAAAAAAAATATGTCTTGATGTCTGGAAGTGTAAGTCCTCAAAATTAAGTTCTGTCAAGACTGCCTTGGCTAGTCTAAGTCATTTATATTTCTATATAAATTTCAGAATCAGCTGTCAACTTCCATAAGGATAACCCTGCTTAGATTATAACTGAGATTGCATCGAATCTATAGATCCGTTTGAGGAGCACTGACATCTTAATAACGTTGAGACTTCCAATCCATGAATGTGGATTTTATTTACTTGGATCTTTTATTTACTTGGATCTTCCCTAAGAATATCTTAAGATATTTCAGTTTAGAAAGTCTTGCACATCTTTCATTAGATTTATTAATAGAATTTGTGTGTAAATAGAATAGTAAATAGAATTTACTATGGTAAATGATATTATTTTGTTTTGTTTTGTTTTCTGTTTGCTGCTGTTATATAGATATACCACTGTTTTTGCATATTGATCTTGTACCCAGTGACCTTGGTAAGTTCACTTTTTAATTCTAATATTTTGTCAATTTGGATTCATATGCAATCATCTACAAATATTGATGTTTTACTTCTTCCTTTCCAATCTTTTTAACACATTTCTTTTTCTTTCTTTATTGCTAGAATTGTTTTCTTTCTTTCTTTACTGGCTGGACTTCCAGTAAAATGTTGAATGACATGGTGATAGCAGACATCCTTATCTGTTTCTGATCTCAGGGGTAAAGGTTTCAATGTTTCATAATTAAGAATAAGGTTAGCTGTAGAGCTTTCGGCAAGTAACTTTCATCAGAATAAGGAAGTTTTTCATTCCTCATTTTCTGAGACTTCTTATCATAAATGGGTATGATATCTATTAGTTTTTCTTTATTCTGCTAATGTGGTGAATTACATGGACTGCTTTTTAATATTAAACCACAACTTGCATTGTTAGAATAAAACCTTCTCACTTGGAATGCATTATCCCTTTTGTATATCATAGAAATAAGTTTGTCAGAATCTTGCTTAGGATTTTTGCATCTATGTTCATGAAAGATATTGGTGTGTAATTTTCCTCTCTTGTAATGCCCTTATCAAGTATCATTGCTATGGTGTTCTCACAAAATAAATTGAGAAGGCTTTGCTCTTTTTTCTATTCCCTGGAAGAGTTTTTGACTAATGGTATTAGTTCTTCCTTAAATTCTGAAGGTATTCACTAGTCATCTGGATTTGGAACTTTCTTTGTGGGAAGGTTTTAATTATGGGTTCATATTATTTAATATAGAGAGAAAGATTCTAATTTTTACTTTTTTTATGTGTCAGAATTGTTATGTCTTTCAAAGAATTTGCCCATTTCAGGTTTATTATCTTTTAAATATTTCCTATAATTACTTCCCCTATTGCTATGTATATTGATAATTTGGTTTTTCAATCTTATTGTTCTTTATCAGTTTTGCTGGTTATTTGCCAATTTTATCAATCTTTTCAAAGAAGCAACTTTTGGCTTTGTTGATATTATCTTTTGAATGTCTGTTTTATTTTCATTGATCTCTGCTCTTATTTCTTATTCTTTTCCTCGACTTTCCTTAGGTTTAATTTGTGTTTCTTTTTGTAGCGTCTTCTACTTTTTTTTTTTTCCTATTTTTTTGGCCATGCCTCCACCAGGGATCAAAATCGTGCCCCCTGCAGTGGAAGCATGGTGTCTTAACCAGTGGACTACCAGGGAAGTCCCTGTAGCTTCTTGAGATGGAGACTTAGATCATTTGGTTTTAAACATTTCCTCTTTTCTAATATATTTACTTAAAGCTGCAATTTCCTTTCTAAACATTGCTTTAGCTGACTCTCACAAGTATAATAGTATAATAAGGGACTTCCCTGGTGGTCCAGTGGTTGAGACTCTGCACTTCCAATGCAGGGGGTGAGGGTTCGATCCCTGGTTGGGGAACTAAGATCCCACATGCTGCATGGTGCAGCCAAAAAAGAAGAACAAAAAAAAACTTACCAAAAAAACAATATAAATAAATTTTAAAAACAAATAAAATATTTGGAGCTAAATGATAATGAAAATGCAGTATCATTCAGCTCAAATATTTTATAATTTACATTGTGATTTCCTCTATGACTCGTGGGTTATTTAAGACTGAATTGTTTAAAATCCAAATATTTGGAGGATTTTCTATTTATCTGTTGTTCCAGTTTCCAGTATAATTTCACTGTGGTCAGAGAATCAGGTTAGGTCAATTTTTGAAAGTTGCTGAGACTTGTTTTCTGCTATATCATATTTTAAATGTTCCATTTCACCTAAAAAGAATGTTGTTGAATATTATGTTTTATTAATGTCAATTAGATGCAGTTGATTAATTGTGCCATTTAAACACTTTATATCCTTACTGAATTTTTGTCTATGTGTTGTATCAGTTTCTGAGAGAAATATGCTAAATCTCCAATCTGTAGATTTGTCTATTCTCCCTTTTAGTCCCGTCAGCCCTTCCATTACATATTTTTGAGGATGTATTATTATTGGGTGCATATAAATTTAGATTTGCTATATATGTGTTTTGGATGGACTCTTTCATCACTAAGAAATGTCCCTTTTCTTCTCTATTAATACTTCTTGACTCAAAGTACACTTTGTCTGATATTAATATAGCTGCACCAGCATTCTTTTAATTAATCTTTATATAGTATATCTTTTCCATGTTTTCACTTTCAACCTGTCTGCATCCTTTTATATAAAGTGTATCTCATAAAATGCAAATTGTTGGGTTTTGCTTCTTATCTGATCAGACAAACATTGTCTCTTAATGTTATTGTTTGGTCATTTACACTTAATGTAATCACTGATATAGTTTGGCTTAAATCTACCATCTTGCTATTTGTTTTCTCTGTGTCATTATTTCTTTGTTCTTTTACATTGCTTACTTGCCTTTTTAAAATTAATCAGATATTTTTTATTTTATTTTTTTCACCTCTATCACCTTTTTATGTTATACATTCTTTTATAATTCTTTCAGTGTTTACCCTAGAGATTGCAGTATGCATCCTGAACTTATGATAGTCTACCCTAAATTAGTTTTTCTTATATTGTAGGCATATTAGTGATGAATGTCCTCAGCTTTTGTCTTTTTTGGGGGGATTTTTAAAAAATTTTATTTTAATTATTTATTTTTTATACAGTAGGTTCTTATTAGTTATCTATTTTATACATATTAGTGTATATATGTCAATCTCAATCTCCCAATTCATCCCACCACCCCCAGAACTCCCACTTTCCCCCCTTGGTATCCATATGTTTGTTCTTTACACCTGTATCTCTATTTCTGCCTTGCAAACTGGTTCACCTGTACCATTTTTCTAGATCCGACATATATGCATTAATATATGATATTTTTTTTTCTCTTTCTGACTTACTTCACTCTGTATCACAGTCTCTAGGTCCATCCACATCTTTACAAATGACCCAATTTCGTTCCCTTTTATGGCTGAGTAATATTCCATTGTATATATGCACCACGTCTTCATCATCCATTTGTCTGTTGATGGGAATTTAGGTAGCTTCCATGACCTGGCTATTGTAAATAGTGCTGCAATAAACATTGGGGTGCATGTGTCTTTTTGAATTATGGTTTTCTCTGGGTATATGCCCAGTAGTGGGATTGCTGGGTCATATAGTAATTCTATTCTTAGTTTTTTAAGGAACCTCCATACTGTTCTCCATAGTGGCTCTATCAATTTACATTCCCACCAACAGTGAAAGAGGGTTCCCTTTTCTCCACACCCTCTACACCATTTGTTGTTTGTAGATATTCTGATGATGCTCATTCTAACCGGTGTGAGGTGATACCTCATTGTAGATTTGATTTGCATTTCTCTAATAATTAGTGATGTTGAGCAGCTTTTCATGTGCTTCTTGGCCATCTGTATGTCTTCTTTGGAGAGATGTCCAGTTAGGTCTTCTGCCCATTTTTTGATTGGGTTGCTTGGTTTTTTTAATATTGAGCTCCATGAGTTGTTTTTATATTTTGGAGATTAATCCTTTGTCCGTTGATTCATTTACAAATATATTCTCCCATTCTGAGGGCTGCCTTTTCATTTTGTTTATAGTTTCCTTTGCTCGGCAAAAGGTTTTAAGTTTCATTAGGTCCCATTTGTTTATTTTTGCTTTTATTTCCATTACTCTAGGAGATGGGTCAAAAAAAGTACTTGCTGTGATTTATGTCAAAGAGTGTTCTTCCTGTTTTCCTCTTAGAGTTTTATAGTGTCTGGTCTTACATTTAGGTCTTTAATCCATTTTGAGTTTATTTTTGTGTATGGTGTTAGGGAGTGCTCTAATTTCATTCTTTTACATGTAGCTGTCCAGCTTTCCCAGCACCACTTATTGAACAGACTGTCTTTTCTCCATTGTATATCCATGGCTCCTTTGTCATAGATTAGTTGACCGTAGATGCGTGAGTTTATCTCTGGACTTTCTAACCTGTTCCATTGATCTATATTTCTGTTTCTGTGCCAGGACCATATTGTCTTGATTACTGTAGCTTTGTAGTATAGTCTGAAGTCAGGGAGTATGATTCCTCCAGCTCCATATTTTTCCCTCAAGATTACTTTAGCTATTCGGGATCTTTTGTGTCTCCATACAAATTTTAAGACTTTTTGTTCTAGCTTTGTAAAAAATGCCATTGGTAATTTGATAGGGACTGCATTGAATCTGTAGATTGCTTTGGGTAGTATAGTCATTTTCACAATATTGATTCTTCCAATCCAAGAACACGGTATAGCTCTCCATCTGTTTTTGTCATCTTTGATTTCTTTCATCAGTGTCTTATAGTTTTCTGAGTACAAGTCTTTTACCTCTTTAGGTAGGCTTATTCCTAGGTATTTTATTCTTTTTGTTGCAGTGGTAAATGGGATTGTTTCCTTAATTTCTGTTTCTGATCTTTCATTGTTATTGTATAGGAATGCAAGAGATTTCTGTGCATTAATTTTGTATCCTGCAACTTTACCAAATTCATGGATGAGCTCTAGTAGTTTTCTGGTGGCCTGTTTAGGATTCTCTATGTATAGTATCATGTCATCTCCAAACAGTGACAATTTTACTTCTTCTATCCAATTTGGATTCCTTTTATTTCTTTTTCTTCTCTGATTGCCATGGCTAGGACTTCTAAAACTATGATGAATAATACTGGTGAGAGTGGACATCCTTGTCTTGTTCCTGATCTTAGTGGAAATGTTTTCAGTTTTTCACCATTGAGAATGATGTTTGCTGTGATTTTGTTGTATATGGCCTTTATCGTGTTGAGGTAGGTTCCCTCTATGCCCGCTTTCTGGAGAGTTTTTATCATAAATGGGTGTTGAATTTTGTCAAAAGCTTTTTCTGCATCTATTGAGATGATCATATGGTTTTTATTCCTTAATTTGTTAATATGGTGTATCACATTGATTGATTTGTGTATATTGAAGAATCCTTGCATCCCTGGGATAAATCTCACTTGACCATGGTGTATGATCCTTTTAATGTGTTGCTGGATTGTGTTTGCTAGTATTTTGTTGAGGATTTTTGCATTTATATTCATCAGTGATATTGGTCTGTAATTTTCTTTTTTTGTAATATCTCTGTCTGGTTTTGGCATCAGGGTGATGGTGGCCTCATAGAATAAGTTTGGGGGTGTTTCTTCCTCTGCAATGTTTTGGAAGAGTTTGAGAAGGATGTGTGTTAGCTCTTCTCTAAATGTTTGATAGAATTCACTTGTGAAGCCATCTAGCCCTGGACTTTTGTTTGTTGGAAGATTTTTAATCACAGTTTCAATTTCATTATTTGCGAAAGATCTGTTCATATTTTCTATTTCTTCCTGGTTCAGTCTTGGAAGGTTATACGTTTCTAAGAATTTGTTCATTTCTTCCAGGTTGTCCATTTTATTGGCATAGAGTTGCTTGTAGTACTCTCTTATGATGCTTTGTATTTCTGTGGTGCCCATTATAACTTCTCTTTTTCATTTCTAATTTTATTGATTTGAGTTCTCTCCCTCTTTTTCTTGATGAGTCTGGCTAATTTATCAATTTTGTTTATCTTCTCAAAGAACCAGCTTTTAGTTTTATTGATCTTTGCTATTGTTTTCTTTGTTTCTATTTCATTTACTTCTGCTCTGATCTTTATGATTTCTTTCCTTCTACTAACTTTGGGTTTTTTTGTTCTTCTTTCTGTAGTTCTTTTAGGTGTAAGGTTAGATTTTTTATTTCAGATTTTTCTTGTTTCTTGAGGTAGGATTGTATTGCTATAAACTTCTCTTAGAACTGCTTTTGCTGCATCCCATAGGATTTGGATTGTCGTATTTTCATTGTCATTTGTCTCTAGGTATTTTATGATTTCCTCTTTGATTTCTTCAGTGATTTCTTGGTTATTTAGTAATGTATTATTTAGCCTCCATGTGTTTGTGATTTTTACGTTTTTCCCCCGTAATTGTTTTCTAATCTCATAGCATTGTGGTCAGAAAAGATGCTTGATTTCAATTTTTTTAAATTTACCGAGCTTTGATTTGTGACCCAAGATGTGATCTATCCTGGAGAATGTTCCAGGTACACTTGAGAAGAAAGTGTAATCTGCTGTTTTCGTATGGAATGTCCTATAAATGTCAATTAAATCTCTCTGGTCTATTTTGTCATTTAAAGCTTATGTTTCCTTATTAATTTTCTGTCTGGATGATCTGTCCATTGGTGTAAGTGAGGTGTTAAAGTCCCCCACTATTATTGTGTTACTGTCGATTTCCTCCTTTATAGCTGTTAGCAGTTGCCTTATGTATTGAGGTGCTCCTATGTTGGGTGCATATATATTTATAACTGGTGTATCTTATTTTTGGATTGATCGCTTGATCATTCTGTAGTGTCCTTTCTTGTCTCTTGTAACATTCTTTATTTTAAAGTCTATTTTATCTGATATGAATATTGCTACTCCAGCTTTCTTTTGATTTCGCTTTGCATGGGATATCTTTTTCCATCCTCTCACTTTCTGTCTGTATGTGTCCCTAGGTCTGAAGTGGGTCTCTTGTAGACAGCATATGTATGGGTCTTGTTTTTGTATACATTCTGCGAGTCTGTGTCATTTGGTTGGAGAATTTATTCCATTCACATTTAAGGTAATTACTGATATGCATGTTCCTATTACCATTTTCTTAATTGTTTTGGGTTTGATTTTGTAGGTCCTTTTCTTCTCTTGTATTTCCCACTTAGAGAAGTTCCTTTAGCATTTATTGTAGAGCTGGTTTGGTGGTGTCAAATTCTCCTAGCTTTTGTTTGACTGTAAAACTTTTAATTTCTCCATCGAATCTGAATGAGATCCTTGCCAGATAGAGTAATCTTGGTTGTAGGTTCTTCCCTTTCATCACTTTAAATATATCGTGCCACTGCATGCTGGCTTGTAGACTTTCTGCTGAGAAATCAGCTGTTAACCTTATGGGAGTTCCCTTGTATGTTATTTGTCATTTTTCCCTGGTTGCTTTCAATAATTTTTCTTGGTCTTTAATTTCTGTCAACTTGATTACCATGTGTCTCAGTATGTTTCTCCTTGGGTTTATCCTGCCTGGGACTCTCTGTGTTTTCTGGACTTGGGTGGCTATTTCCTCTCCTATGTTCAGGAAGTTTTTGACTATAATCTCTTCAAATATTGTCTCAGGTCCTTTCTCTCTCACTTCTCCTTCTGGGACCCCTATAATGTGAATGTTGGTGTGTTTAATGTTGTCCCTGAGGACTCTTGGGCTGTCTTCATTTCTTTTCATTCTTTTTTCTTTATTCTGTTCCATGGCAGTGAATTCCACCATTCTGTCTTCCAGGTCACTTATCTGTTCTTCTGCCTCAGTTATTCTTCTGTTGATTCCTTCTCGTGTATTTTTCATTTCAGTTATCGTATTGTTCATCTCTCTTTGTTTGTTCTTTAATTATTCTAGGTGTTTGTTCTTTAATTCTTCTAGGTCTTTGTTAAACATTTCTTGCATTTTCTTGACCTTTTCCTCCATTCTTTTTCCGAGGTCCTGGATCATCTTCACTATCATTATTCTGAATTCTTTTTCTGGAAGGTTGCCTATCTCCACTTCATTTAGTTGTTTTTCTGGGGTTTTAACTTGTTCCTTCATCTGGTGCACAGTCCTCTGCCTTTTCATTTTGTCTATCTTTTTGTGAATATGGTTTTCATTCCACAGGCTGAAGAATTGTAGTTCTTCTTGCTTCTGCTGTCTGCCCTCTGGTGGATGAGACTATCTAAGAGGCTTGTGCAAGCTTCCTGATGGGAGGGACTGGTGGGGGGTAGAGCTGGGTGGTGCTCTGGTGGGCAGAGCTCAGTAAAACTTTAATCTGCTTGTCTGCTGATGGGTGGGACTTGGTTCCCTCCCTGATGGTTGTTTGGCCTGAGGCTACCCAGCACTGGAGACTACCCGGCTCTTTGGTGGGGCTTATGGTGGACTCTGGGAGGGCTCACGCCAAGGAGTACTTCCCAGAACTTCTGCTGCCAGTGACCTTGTCCCCGCAGTGAGCCACAGCCACCCCCCACCTCTGCAGGAGACCCTCCAACACTAGCAGGTAGGTCTGGTTCAGTCTCCTATGGGGGTCATTGCTCCTTCCCCTGGGTCCTGATGCACACTCTACTTTGTGTGTGCCCTCCAAGAGTGGAGTCTCTGTTTCCCCCAGTCCTATCAAAGTCCTGCAATCAAATCCCACTAGGCTTCAAAGTCTGATTCTCTAGGAATTCCTCTTCCTGTTGCTGGACCCCCAAGTTGGGAAACCTGATGTGGGGCTCAGAACCTTCACTCCAGTGGGTGGACTTTTGTGGTATAAGTGTTCTCTAGTTTGTGAGACACCCACCCAGTGGTTATGGGATTTGATTTTATTGTGATTGCCCCCCTCCTACCATCTCATTGTGGCTTCTCCTTTGTCTTTGGATGTGAGGTATCTTTTTGGGGGAGTTCCAGTGCTTCTTGTCAATGATTGTTCAGCAGTTAGTTGTGATTCTGGTGCTCTCGCAAGAGGGAGTGAGCACACGTCCTTCTACTCTGCCATCTTGAACCAATCTTAGGAAAACTCCAAACTCCAGAACTCCACACTCAAGAAGCCCTCCTTTGGACGTGTTCAGTTTTTGTCTTTATTTCACTTTTATTTTTGAAAGATTTTTTTTTTTAGGTTGTCAGTTTTTTTTTCCCCAACACTTTGAAGATGTCATTCCATTGTCTTCTACCTTCCATATTTTCTTTGGAAAACTACATATTAATCTTATTATTGCTTCTTTAATTGTAATGTGTCTTCTGTATGATTTTAAGAGTTTCTACTGTCTTTGGATTCAAGTTCTTTGACTAGAATATGCCTATGACATTTTTGCTTGGTTGGTTTGGTTTGTTTGTTCTTATTTATCCTACTTGGGGTTCACTGAAGTTCTCAAATCTGTGCGTCAATGTATTTCATCAATTTTGAAAAATTCTTGGCTCTAATTTCTTCAGATATGCCCTCTACCCCCATCTTCTCTCTTCTCTCTGGCTCTCCATTACAAGCATATTGGAATTTTGATTGATCTCATCATTTGTGTTCTTTTCTTAATTTTTTTTGTTCTTTATTCTCTTTGTATTTCTATTTAGATATTTTCTATTGACGTTTCTTGAATTTTATAATCTATGTCCAATCTGCTGTTAAATCTATCCAATGAGTTCTTAATTTCAGGCACTGTAATTTTCAGTCCTAGAATGTTTATTTGATTCCTTTTCTTTCTTTTTTTTCAAGTAAAGAAAGGAAACTCAAGTTTATTTTTCATTTTCTTGGTAAATGGTGATGCATGGGGGTTTTACACAAAAATGAGCTACAGGCTCAACTTGGAAGCCCCAGCTCCAACGAGTCATCTTCCCTCAGTCCTCATCAGGAGGTAGTTCCAGAAGGAACTCTCCCTTCAAACAACATTCTCTGTACCATTTGCAGTGGAAATCTGTGAGCACTTCTTTTAACAGAGGATATAAGCTATTGTCCCTGTTTGTTTAAACCTGTTCCATCTCTTAATAACAGCAGCATTTTCAGAATTGTCAATCCACTTGGTTGGCCAGAGGAACCTGTTTTTTCAGCACATCCTCTTGTTTTACTTAAAATTCATAATGCAGAAGATTAGTTATAACACAAAATCTCAAACATCTCCACTTCTGACATTGTACTACTAGTTTATTTCTGTTGTTACATTCCAGCTTCTCTGTTTTGTTTTGAAAAATATATAGATGTAAATTCATTTTTACATGTCTAAATTTCCTATTCAATATTCAGAAGTAGATGTATAGTTTTGTGTCTGTCCTGAGTGTGTGACCAGTGCTTAGATGCCACATTTTATATTCCATTATATTGCTCTTTATTCCTACAGCATTGTAAAAGCAAATCTACTCAAAGAAGTCCAAATTAAAAACAAAGTCTTCAAAATGAGCATTTAATCTTCAAATATTAGTTCCACCACAATAGTAAGAATTAGCACCACCACCCATTGACACCTTTTTATATCCAAGTATTATATGAGACACCTTACGGATACTGTCTCATCCTTTACATCTGGGTAAAACTGAGCATGTGAGGGGGCAGTACTTTGCCAAGGTCCTATATCTGGAACATGGTGGGGCTGGGATTTCATCCTAGGTCTCTCAAACTCCAGATCCCATGCTTTCCCCCTCTGTATCCCATGCTTCTGTCATGCCTTAATTTCCAAGAAAAATTTAACAATTCAAGCAAAATAACTTGAACTAACTGGAATATTAGATTTTTCATTTTCTTTCAAATCACAGTAATACATCATTTTTTTCCTCAGTTGACATGTTTACAAAGACAGTTTGCTCATACAAGTGACCCCTTCCCCATGAAAACTGCTGCTGTTTTTGAATTTTCAAAGGTAACCTACCCCATCTCTGATTCCCTCTAATGCCCCAGGACAGAAGCCCTGGCAGGCTGCAACTAAAAAGGTTATTTGACCCCTCATTGTCTTAAGTGCCTGAGACCAATAAAGTATTTGATGACAGACTTTTCTTACGTTGTTGCCATCAGTGTTGAAACGCTAATGATTCTTTCTTCCCAGAAAAATTACCTTGGTAAAAATTTACCTTGTAACATTAATTACTCATGTTTATTGGTAGATTTGCTTCTAGCAAGAGCTCGATTAATTTGTTTTACTTTTTTTCTTTTCTTTTTTTTTTTTTTTTGCGGTACGCGGGCCTCTCACTGTTGTGGCCTCTCCCGTTGTGGAGCACAGGCTCTGGACGCGCAGGCTCAGCGGCCATGGCTCACAGGTTCAGCCACTCCGCGGCATGTGGGATCTTCCCGGACCGGGGCACGAACCCGTGTCCCCTGCATCGGCAGGCGGACTGTCAACCACTGTGCCACCAGGGAAGCCCTGTTTTACTTTTATATATAGTTTTTTGACTGGGTGAAATTATATGTGTGAATTCTGCTTATTAACTGTTATTCTGTTAATAAAAGAATCCCAATTTTTGCCAATATTACCTTCTCTCTATTGTTCTCAAATCAATCACTTGATTCCTTTTTGGGAATTTCAATTCTCCATTGAAAATGTCTATTTTTAATTCATTTTGTCCATATTTTCCTCTATTTTCTTTAATCATTTTAATTAATTATAATTATTTAAAGTCCTTGTCTTGGGGACTTCCCTGGTGGCACAGTGGTTAAGAATCTACCTGCCAGTGCAGGGGACACAGGTTCAATCCCTGGTCCAGGAAGATCCCACATGCTGCAGAGCAATTAAGCCCAGGCACCACAACTACTGAGTCTGTACTCTAGAGCCCACGAGCCACAACTACTGAGCCCATGTGCCACAACTGCTGAAGCCCACGCACCTACAGCCCATGCTATTCTACAAGAGAAGCCACCGCAATGAGAAGCCCATGCACTGCAACGAAGAGTAGCCCCCACTCGCTGCAACTACATAAAGCCCGCACGCAGCAACAAAGACCCAATGCAGCCAAAAATAAATTAATTAAAAATAAATAAAGTCTTTGTCTTATACTCCAACATCTGGATCATGTATTGATCAGTTTTTATTGTCTGTCTGATGATCAGTCTCATTTTCCTACCTCTTTGCATGTCTAGTGACTTTTTATTGTGTGCCAGACATTGTTAAAGTCATGTAGAAGGTCTGTATGATATCTCCTATCACAGAAAGTTCCATCTTTCCTCTGTTAGGCAGACAGGATAAGGGACTGGTCACCTCAATCCAGTTACAAGTTAACTATGACAGAGCTGGGTGACAGTTTCAGTATGATTCAGTCCACCTCCGACTCATTCTTGCTTTCAGGTTGGGCTTTCCTGGGCTTTTGACTGAGTCTAATGGCTCTCTGTCTCCCCAATCCTGAAAGGCTCACTGGAGATTCGGTTCTGCCCTTTAGAGGCTCTGCACCTGGCACTTTAGCTTTTTTTCCTACCTCCTCTTTACTCCCACAGCTTCAAAGTCTAGAAATTTTCTTGAGGGGAATATCAGCTATGTTTTTGCATCAGGCCTCATTCCTCTAATTGGACTTTGTGTCCTAAGCATCTCAAGATTATAAGAGATTTCACTTGGCCTTTTGGAAGCCCTCTGCTTAGCTTCCCAGCCTTTCACACTCAGACTCAGAACTCAGAAAATGTCCTATGGTTACAAACAGCTGTGTTTTCGAGTCCCCAGTTTCTCACAACAGCCCCACTTAACTGCCAAAAGACATGTGGTTCCTTTTTCTACCAATATAAGGTCTCTGCATGGGTCAAGCTCAATACTCAACTCATGCACAGAATGAGCAAATGTTCCCAGGGAAGAAAACATCCAGTGACTATCAACTCAACTTAGAAGGGATACTCCCTATCTGAATTCCAATTCTTCTAGTCATTGTTGCTTCCACAGCTCTTCAGTGTCTTTAAAATATGGTATTTGTAATTTATTTGGCTTTTTCCAGTTATTGCAACTAGAGTACAGTATGTATTAGGGTGCTATACCCTATGCAAATCAGAATTCCAAAATACAAGTCTGATTTGAATGAAGAACGAAAAAACAGCTTTCAGTTTTGAACATTGATTTAAAAGATTGCCAAGGGGTTTCCCTGGTGGTGCAGTGGTTGAGAGTCCGCCTGTCGATGCAGGGGACGTGGGTTCGTGCCCCGGTCTGGGAAGATCCCACATGCCGCGGAGCGGCTGGGCCCGTGAGCCATGGCCGCTGAGCCTGCACGTCCGGAGCCTGTGCTCCACAACGGGAGAGGCCACAACAGTGAGAGGCCCATGTACCGCAAAAAAAAAAAAAAAAAAGATTGCCAAGGATAAATCTATGGTCATGGTGCTAATGTGATTAACAAAGAAAGGTATACAAGGCAAAAGTCGAGCCAAAAATCCAGAAATATTCTTTGGCCATGTATTGTACATAGTTTGGGTTTACTAAAAGACATAGTTTCAATTGTGCTGATAGCAATGACATTTTTTGGAGTAATTCAAAGATTATACGCCATATTTTCTGGACATGCCCAAAGATAGAATATATTGATGAAACACATCAAATATGACCTCAGAACCACTCTCAGACACATGGTAGAAATCTCAACTAAATGCCATTAAATCAATTACATTTAATTTACTTAAGATATGATATGTATCAGAAAAGTTAAATGAAACAAATAAAATTCTCCAATAAAGAACAAACCATGTTCATTGGTGGAAAAATATATTAATTTTAAAGAGATATTAGTAAAAAAAAATGTTAGTAAAAGTTTATAGAAACATAAGAGTTACCTATTTCACTTTTATTTATTTATTTATTGGCTGCGTCGGGTCTTTGTTGCTGCGCGCAGGCTTTCTCTAGTTGGGGTGAGCAGGGGCTACTCTTTGTTGCAGTGCCCAGGCTTCTCATTGCCATGGCTTCCCTTGTTGCAGAGCACGTGCTCTAAGCACGCGGGCTTCAGTAGTTGTGGCGAGTGGGCTTCAGCCCGAGGCCTCCGTAGCTGTGGCTCACAGGCTCTAGAGCGCAGACTCAGTAGCTGTGGCACACGGACTTAGTTGCTCTGCCGCATGTGGGATCTTCGCGGACCAGAGCTCGAACCCGTGTCCCCTGCATAGGCAGGCGGATCCTTAACCACTGTGCCACCAGGGAAGTCCCTGGACTGTTATTTTAAAATAACAGAAAATGACGACTCGTTGCTAAATTTGTCCAGATCTCTCTTCAATCAAGGTTATACCTCAATCTATAGTACCCAAAAAGTAGTCTGTATAAAAATTAGTTTTGAGATTTTATGTCTGTGAATCTTATTCATTGTCAGACATTTTCCTTTCATTGTTCTAATTGCCTCATATTTTATTGAAACCTCACTTTGGTTGTATATTTCACATGCAGTGTTTCTCAATTTCAAAAAAAAACATTTTCTGATATGTATAGATATATGTTTTAGTTTTAAAAGTGAAATAGGGGCTTCCCTGGTGGCGCAGTGGTTGGGAGTCCACCTGCCAATGCAGGGGACAAGGGTTCGAGCCCTGGTCCGGGAAGATCCCACATGCCACGGAGCAACTAAGCCCGAGCACCACAACTACTGAGCCTGCACTCTAGAACCCGTGAGCCACAACTACTGAGCCCGAGTGCCACAACTACTGAAGTCCGCCTGCCTAGAGCCCGTGGTCTGCAACAAGAGAAGCCACCGCAATGAGAAGCCCGTGCACCGCAACGAAGAGTAGCCCCCGCTCGCCGCAACTAAAGAAAGCCCGGGTGAAGCAACAAAGACCCAACCCAGCCATAAATAAATAAATAAATAAGTAAAATTAAATAAATAAAATAACAGTAAATTATTGAAATTTTTGAAAAAAAGAACTTAAGAATTTCTGTATGAGTATAGAAATGGCTTGAAGAAATGGTAAAAAATATTTATATTATGAATAACGGTGATTTATATGATGAAATTAAAATAATTAAATTTTCTGTAATAATAATTTATCATACACCACCCAAATACAATGTTTGAACATAATATGTAAAATTAGATTCTCTCATCTTTGATAATTTGCTGATTTTCAGTCTTGAAAACCACAACTTTAAATGTATTTTTCTATTCTGTCATTATGAAGGTATATTTTTCAAGGAAGATGAATGGAATGCATTTCATTTAAAAATGTGTTTGCTTAATTTATAACTTGTAAATATTTAGACATATAGGATCTGGGCCTCCTTCTGCACGCTCACCCAGAACCCCACCAATGCTAGGGGCCAGCGTGAGCCCAGCACCCCAACCACAAGTACATTTCAGAGCTAGCCTGGTGCTCACGGAAAATTAGGGGCAAAGAAGCATGATTTAACGACAGCATTAGGGCCAGATGGTGGGCATGTTCCATACAGCAGAGGGAAAGGGCAGGCCTGGGAAAGCCCTGGAGTGATTGGTCTGGGGAGGAGGTCCCAGTCCCTGAAGCTGGAATGTAGTCCATGGAGCTGGTTTCAGGACCAGTGAAAGACAGCTGCAGCCACAGGGGTATCTGCAAAACCCAGAGGGAAAACACTATCCTCCTTCCAAGGCTAGAGGAGAAGGAAATAGATGTCAAGGCAAAGAATCAGCTGCAGAGAGAGCGCCTGGGGCCAGGGCCTGAATACAATAGAGAAATCAAGCTGAGGTGTGACAGGCTTCCTGCAGGGGCAGGCAAGGCTGGTCCGGAGGGGCGGACTCAGGAAGAGCAAGCAGGGTCACTGAAGAAGCACGGCTGGCTGAGGGGCCCTAGGCTGGCGTGTGCAGAGCCGAGGACCTGGACCAGCCCTAGCCAAAGGCAGGAACGGGCTTGGGCTGGGTTCAGAGACCTGGACAGTAATTGAGCTGAAGGAGAGAGCGGGTTCCAGCAGGAAAGGAAGCGTTCTTCATTCTGTGTCAGGAGCATCTTCTCTGCACCACGTTTGGACCCCACAGCTACAGGGTGTGGCCTGGGTGGGTAGGGGTGGGAATTGGGCGTTCCTGGCCCTACAAGAGGTAGCGGGGTCCAGGGCATACTGAAAACATACCCTAGATTCCCCCAGCTGCTGGGAACAGTTGGCAGATGAGTTTTCCCTGGATCCTGGAGAAAGAGGGTGTCTAGCATCTAATCAAGGACCAACCTGGGCTCCCTCTTCTCCATCCTGGACTGAGGGAGGGTCTTGGGTCAAATTCTTGAAAGTTTAGAATAAATAAGGCAAAAAGAATCCGAAAGGATTGACAGTACAAAGCCGTCTGTTCTCTCATCCCTCAGGCTCTTTGCCTCTGGGTCCTCACCCCAGGTTCCTACTCTCCTGAATCACCAGGGAGAGGGGAGGGTGATTCCCAAATGCACTAACTCCAAACAGAGGCCTTCCTTCCACTGTGTCTGAGCTCCCAGAGGCAATCGACTCTCAAGTTCTTTTTCCTCAGGTCAGACACAGAAGACTAAGTTAGACCTTTCCCAAAGGAAACTGACTACTAAGGGAAAAGTCACATCAAAAGCAAGATAGTACAAGACCACGGGGATGGATGATGCCACAGGGAATCATTTTTTTATTTGAACAGAATCAAATTTGGCCTCAGGGGATTCAGCTGGCTCTAGCGTGGACACGAGATCTTTTCTCAGAGACCCAGCTTTGCACAGCCCCTGGGGCCAAGCAATTCATTCCACCAGAGCAAGTGAATTCATGACGTGGGCCCAGGCTGCCTCCTGGCCTTGGCCTGAGATGATGGTCAGTGTTGCATGGAATGAGCCAACCTAATTCCCAAGGAAGGAGAGATGACAATTACTGTGGACTTACCAATGTGTATTTGGGCTTTTGTTTAATTCCTCTAGCAAGCAAGACAGGCGTTTGGCTGGTATGAGGTCTCAGGTGATACCCTTTCCCTTCCCACTTCTGCCCCCACTGGCAGGTTTCAGATATGGAGGAGACTGAGAAGCCTTCTAGGAAAAAGAAACAAATTAACCATGCCCACAGTTGAAATGCAGACAGGAGTCCAGATTCAAGAAGGAGGCAGGTGACAATATCCAGTCCTAGTGAGGGTGTGATAAAACAGGGACTGTTACGAGCTGTTGATGGGTGTGTAATTGGTGCTACATTTTTGGAGGCAATTTGGTGATTTAATTAAACCATTTAAGTGCACACACATACTCCTTGACGCAGCAATTTCACTGCCAGGAATTTATTCTACAGATTTACAAGTATGCAAAGATTTGTGGACAGGGACACTCAATGCATTATTATTTATCACAGTAAAACAAATGCCCAAGGGGTGGGATAGGGAGGGTGGGAAGGAGACGAAAAGAGGGAGGAGAAATGGGAATATATGTATAGCTGATTCACTTTGTTATACAGCAGAAACTAATACACCACTGTAAAGCAATTATACTCCAATAAAAAAAAACGCCCATCAACAGGGGGACCAATTGAGTGAAATCAATACTCTGCATCTATTAAAAAGAATGAGGTAGATCTATACGTGCTGATATAAAAAGAGGTACAAGATACATTAAATGAGGAAAAGTGCAGAAGAGCCTTGTAACACTATCCCATTTGTGGCTTTCTGAAGGAAATTGACTATACTTATATCTGTACTGTAATGGAAAATCTCTGGAAAGATACAACAAGAAACTGTGAATGGTGGTTACCACTGGGGGAAGCTTTATTTTTGATTTTGCATTTTTCTCTACTGCTTTGAATTTCTTTTCATGAACATGTATTATTTTTTAAATGTAAAAGAAAACAGTTAAAGAAGGAATAAGGGAACAATGAAAGGTAATGTATCAAAAATTAAAGAAATTTCTCAAACTTACCATTAGAAGGCAAATTCAGCAATAGGACCTGAGGTCAGTAAGACATGGTAGCTGATTGGTGAACCCTTCCTGACCCATCTGACTTGGCAACATGAACACGCTGCCCTCACTCATTAAGCTTGAGACCCAAGCAGTCTTGTTATGGGGCTCCCTATAACATGGCCGAGGAGAGGGAGTGGTTCCCTTAGCAGTTGAAGCCAACTGCTAAGTCATCAAGGCACGAGGAGGGAAAGCACTGGTGGCCAGAACCATTGCCAGGGATTTGCACCCAGTGACAGAGTCCCGGCTCAGCTGAAGCGGAAGGCAGCAAGTCTGGCGGATCCCTGTCCCAGCTAATGGCAGGATGGATCTCCAGCTTGGTTATCACCAAGTCTTGGCACAGGACTCTTGGGACAGTGGAGGTGATGGCAGAGTCATGGGTAACCAGCAACTGCAGACGGAAGCAATCATCAGGACTGGTTCAAGAATGCATCTGGGGGCTTCCCTGGTGGCACAGTGGTTGGGAGTCTGCCTGCCGATGCAGGGGACGCGGGTTTGTGCCCCGGTCCGGGAGGATCCCACGTGCCGCGGAGCGGCTGGGCCCGTGAGCCGTGGTCGCTGAGTCTGCATGTCCGGAGCCTGTGCTCCGCAGCGGGAGAGGCCACAGCGGTGAGAGGCCCGCGTACCGCAAAAAAACAAAAACAAAAACAAACAAACAAAAAGAATGCATCTGGTAATACAAGCTTGGAGAATCCCAGAAACACTTGAGGAAAATCTACCGGAGACTAGAATGTCTAAGTGAGTCCTTGAGCATTTTAAGCTAATGATATTCAGGTTTCATGCATTCATCTGACATACTGAGGTCTTACTACATGCAAGGGACAGTAGCAAGCAGTAAATAAGACAAACATGGAATTTATTAAGTTGAATTGGATGAAAATAAAAACTGCCACTATTCAACCCTTTTGGGTCTACAAAAATGGCACTCTCTTATGGATCAACATAAATACAGAGAAAAAGAACAACAGAAAAAAAAAAAAAGAACTAACCAGTTAATTGCTTGATTGCAATTGTGGAAAGAGCTATAAAGGAACAACCAGATCTAACCCAGTCTAGGGAATGGTGTATGTGGTGCTGGTCAAGAAAGGCTTCCCTACAGCTACGTTTGAAGAAGTGAGAATGGAAAGGAATTAACTTAGAAAAGGAGACAGAGGGACATCATTCCTGGCAGTCAGTTGCAAAGGCTTTGAAGAGGAGGAAACTGGTCTGTTCCAGGGACTGATAAGGTGACTCAACCCACGGAGACGGGCAGATGTGGTAGAGGAGAAGAGGGAAAATGAGGATGAGAGGATGCTGAGAGAAGCAGGAGGCAGTTAGCCCTTGTAGGCCCTGTTTAGGACTTTGGGGTTTATCCCCAGAGATTTTGAAAGCAATGGCATATTATCTGTATCCAAACACTGGCAAAGTCTAGGAAACATTCGGGTCAACAAAGAATGTTCTTTCCCCTTTTGACAGAGCCCGGAGGTCTACAACTACAGGCGGTTAGTATGTGGCTGCGTCAGGACTGGAGTCTAGGTCCTTGCAAAGAGCTTTCACCACCCAGGACGCCACTGGGAGGGTGGCAGGGGTGAAGCAGGCAGCAGGCCAGGGGGCTCTCTAGGAGGAGGCCGTGGAGGCCAAGGAGACCGAGTGTGCCCCGGACCTCCCTACCCCCGGGAGGCAGCTCAGCGCCCAGCAGTCCTGGCAGAAGCTGCGCACAGAGAAGCAGTAGATGAGCGGGTCCAAGCAGCTGTTGAGACTCAGCAGCGCCAGGCTGAGGGTGTGCAGGACGTCAAGTGTGGAGGTGGCCTGGCACCCTCTGTCGTCGCGGCCCACGGTGCCCTCCTGCCCGGCCACCCAGGGCGCCAGCAGCAGGTGGTAGGGCGCCAGGCAGAGGGCAAAGACCAACAGGTGCCCGAGCACCATGGTCCTGGCCGCGCGCCGGTTTGTACCGGCTGGGGCGAGGGCCGGGCCCGGGCCCGAGGGCGCCGCGAGCACCCGCGCCAAGCTCACATAGGCCGCAAGCACCAGCAGGAAGGCGGCGGGGAAGAAGGCCACGGTGGCGTAGGCCAGGCCCGCGCTGGCGCTGCCCGGCCTGGGGCGCAGCGCATGCGGGGTGGCCAGCGAGGGTGCGGCACAGGCCTGGCCGGCCAGCTGGGCAGCAGCACACGTGGCGCGGGCGGGACCCCAGCGGCGCAGGGCTGGGTGGGCACACCGAGCCGCAGCGGCACACGCTGGTGAGCGCTGCGAAGGCCAAGGCTGCGTAGGTGGACACGCAGTAGGTGGTCCCGGCCACGCGGCAGGCAGCCTCCGGGAAGGGCCAGTGGGTCAGGCCCAGGTAGTAGGTGAGCCACAGCGTCAGTGTGAGCATGACGAGCACGTCGGCCATGGCCAGGTTGAGCAGGTGGAGACGCAGGGCCTGGCCCAGGCGCCTGCCGCGGCGGACGAACACTGCCAGGGCCGCCACGTTGGCCGGCATCCCCAGGCCCGGCACCAAGGCGTAGGCTGTGGGCACCACAATGAAGCCAGCAGGGTCGCCCCAGGGGCTACAGCCGCCAGCACCAACACCCAGGTCCCCAGCGCTGCTGTTCATCTCGGACCTTGGGCTAACAAGAGGAAGAGAGGTCACCATGGAGGTTAGCCATACAAGAGCCCTCCATCCCGCCTTCCCCCACCCGACCCCCATCCTCTTTTCCTCAGTCGGTGGTGGTGGGAAGCCCGGCGAGGGGCTGAGGCCTGAGCACAGCCAGCACCAGCTGAGGATGGACAGGAGGGGATGGGCTCCAGAGTTATCTGAAGTAGAATGAGCTTGGTGACAAGATGTAGAAAATGAGGAAGAGACAGGAATCCCAGGTAGTTTGGAAATTTCCAACCCTGGTGACTGGGAGGGTGAAGGTGTCCCTCACAGATGGTGTACGGTTCTGATTTGTGGTGCCCAGGTATGTGCATTAATAAGCCTAAGCAAGGCTGAGCCAACAGGGAGTTATGGAGAAACCAGGCTGGAATATAGGGTCCTTCCTAGAAAAAGCCCAAGCCTCCCTGCTCCAGTGCCATCCAGATCAGTAGGGGGGAGAGTGAGGCGTGGATGGAGTTATGGACTTAGGATGCAGTGACCCAGAGGCAGGCCCATGCACAGTGACCTTGGACTTACCTTGGTGAAGGTCCTCTCCTGGAGCTTGCCTGGAGCACCCTGGGCAGAGCTGAAAAGGTTTCACATCTCACAGGCCTTCCAGTCTTATTTCCTTCCCCCTTGCCTTTTGACCACAAAGAAGTCCTGGGTCTGATTTAAAACTTTGGACAGCAAATCAAAGAGCACAGACCCGGGAATCAGGCAGATCCTAGATACACACATTTATCTGCCATATGACCTCGGGCAGATTACTCAGCTTCACTGAGCCTGTCTTCTCTGCTGTAAAATGGAGATTAAAACACCTACCTCACAGTGTTTTTGGGGGGATTATGAGAAAACATAAGTAAAACTCTGAGCACTGGCTGACACTGGGGAGATACGCTCCCTTCCCCTCTAGGCAGCACAGAGATAAATGTGTACACTCACACAGGCACACACACAGCGTTAGAGACACGGACACCCCAGTCAAACACAACAGCACAAACACATCTGGGCATATTCCCCCTCTCCCCAAGGGGGATAAGTGCACAAGCCAATGTCCTGTTCCTATTTGTGGCACATAGTCACACTCCTAGGGTGTTTCAAAACATGGTTCCTCCAATACCAAAATTTGTACTCCTACCTTTGAATCTCTCAGGCTCCAGTCCTTTCTGGGACCCTGAGTGAGTGTATTCCCTTCTGCCCCTTGCGCTCAGCTCGGCCCACCATGGCTCTGGCCCTAACCATCCCACCCTGAACCTCTCCCCGCCTTCCCACCAGATCACTCCTCTCTTACCTCTTGCTGCTCTGGCTGCTGCAGATCTCTTTGGGTTCCTGGGGGCCTGGGTTTAAGGAGCTGAGACAGATCAGAATCCACTGCCACCCACGTATCCTAGGCCCTCCCATCAACTGACTAATCCCCAGACACGACATGAAGAATGGGCTCAACAGCTGGAAGGGCTGGAGTCCACCTGTGGCAGCTGTGAGCAGGGTTTGTGGGGTGCAGCCAGGGCCCCAAGGGAAGGGAATGTCATTGCAAGGCAAGGGGGCACAGGGAGGGAGATAGCAAAGTATAAGGAAGGCCTCGCAGCTGAATGTCACTGTGCCGACCTGACCAAGCCTTAGGCTGTGGTTTGGGGGGCCCGTTTCCTAAGGCCTGGCTTCTCCTTGGGGTGAGGCAGCACAGCTAAAGCTGAAGATACTCCTGCTGCTGTCAATCCCAACTGCTCCTCCATACCAGCTGGCCAGCCTACTCTTCCAGCACCCTGCCTTTCCTGAAGCTGCTGGGTGGGCCCTACAGCCAAGCTTGAAGGGCCCTGTGGCTGCTAAATCAGCTTACAGGCCAAGCCTCGGTAAATAGGAGCCTTCAATCTAATACCAGCTGTGTGAGGTTTTACTCAAAGTCCTGGTTGGAGACAAGCTGGCTATGGAATCCTGGAAGGGGTGGGGATGGTAAGAGGCCAAGATCCCAGGGTTTCCAGGCTCTACTTTCAAGGGCTTCAAAATTTTCATGCAGAAGGGCAATTCTGGGAAGCAAAGGAGATTTAATTACATTGAACCGATCATCCCATCTACCTTCAAGTTGAAGAGCAGGGGTGCCACACCTGCCCACTTCCAACTTTGGCAACTGGTGCAGTGTAAAGTGTGGGTTCTGGAGTCAACCAGGTCTTAATTCTAGTCTCAGGTCTGACACATAGGCACTTAAGCTTTCTGAATCCATTTTCTCATCTGTAGAACTGCTATTTAATAACAAACGCTATTTAATAATAGCATTTACTGAGCACTTATTATGTACCAGGCACTATTGTAAACACTTTAACTCACTAAATCTTCACAGCAACTCTATGAAAATATTTGCCATTATTATCCATATTTGCAAATAAGCTAATAAGTGGCACTATCTACTCTCTCCCTTCTTCTTTGCTGACCACTTGACCAGTGTGGGTAAATCTTAACTTGTCTAAGTCCAACTTGGAAATTCCATTCTCCTTGCCAGTGATTGGTCTAAGAATGGAAATGTGACATAATTCTGTACAGTGGGATGCAAGGGGAAACCTAGGGTCTTCTAAGAGAACTTTCCTCTTTCTTTTCACCTTTGGATATTATGTGCAAATGTGTTGTCTGGAGCTGCTTCAGCTATTTTGTAACCCTGAGGGCAGAAGTCAATAAATTGAAAGCAGCACAACTACTGAGCCTGCGCTCTAGATCCCACGAGCCACAACTACGGAGCCTGTGAGCCACAACTACTGAAGCCCAGGCGCCCAGAGCCCGTGCTCCACAACGAGAAGCCACCACGATAAGAAGTCTGCACACCGCAACGAAGAGTAGCCCCCACTCGCTGCAGCTAGAGAAAGCCCATGCACAGCAACGAGGACCCACTGCAGAGAAAAATAAATAAATTTATTTTTTTAAAAAAAAGAAACTGAAGCTATGTTATCTCTGGACCTCTTATGTGACAGAAAGTTTCCTTATTGTTTTGACACACTGTACATGTAGTATACATATACTACTACATATATATGTGTTAATATACATATATATGTATACACACATACACACACACACACACACACACACTCCTAACTATTATGAGAGATTGCATCACTGTGCTTTCAGACACAAGAAGACCTAACTAAGAGTGCTAGCTTACCTGAGGTTCCCAGCTCGTCAGTGTCAGAGCAGAAATTACCCTTCTATAGTGAAGATGAAATGGAGTAATATACATAGACTTCTCTCACTCCTGTGGGCTCCCAAAAGCCATTCCCTAACCCCCAAAGCAATTTGTAGGCTGGTGGCTAGAGTATTTGCATAAATAAATGATTTCTTTTTCTTCACTATTTTCCCTTATGGAGGTACATCACTTCCCAAAAGAACCCCACTGAGGTGAAGATGGTTGGTGATGCGATAGTAGGTACCCTAACATGGTCACTTGCCCTCGAGAATTGTCTCTCACACACACCCTTCTGACTCCCTAGGACCTCTGGGATTCATCACAGGCACTGCTTTAACATGCAGCATGCCTTAGAGTTGGCTGTCCCCTGCCTCCATCTAGGTGTCCAAGGAGCACTTCCCTGGCAGTTTCAGGTCCTGTAAAATGACTTAATGCCCATCTCTGTTAGCTTTACAACTCTCAAGTGCACAAGATAAAAAGGAATGGGAGGGGGCTTCCCTGGTGGCGCAGTGGTTGAGAGTCTGCCTGCCAATGCAGGGGACACAGGTTCTAGCCCTGGTCTGGGAGGATCCCACATGCCACAGAGCGACTGGGCCGGTGAGCCACAACTGCTGAGCCTGCGCATCTGAAGCCTGTGCTCCGCTACAAGAGAGGCCGCGACAGTGAGAGGCCCGCGCACTGCGATGAACAGTGGGCCCCGCTTGCCGCAACTGGAGAAAGCCCTTGCGCAGAAACGAGGACCCAACACAGCCAAAAATAAATTAATTAAAAAAAGGAATGGGAGGGACGTCCCTGGTGGTACAGTGGTTAAGAATCTGTCTGCCAATGCAGCGGACACAGGTTCAATTCCTGGTCCAGGAAGATCCCACATGCTGTGGAGCAACTAAGCCCGTGAGACACAACTACGGAGCCCCCATGCCACAGTGGGCCCTGCTTGCCGCAACTGGAGAAAGCCCTTGCGCAGAAACGAGGACCCAACACAGCCAAAAATAAATTAATTAAAAAAAGGAATGGGAGGGACGTCCCTGGTGGTACAGTGGTTAAGAATCTGCCTGCCAATGCAGCGGACACAGGTTCAATTCCTGGTCCAGGAAGATCCCACATGCTGTGGAGCAACTAAGCCCGTGAGACACAACTACGGAGCCCCCATGCCACAACTACTGAAGCCCACGCGCCCTAGAGCCCGCGCACTCTAGGGCCCACATGCCGCAACTACTAAGCCTGCGTGCTCCAACTACTGAAGCCCGTGCGCCTAGAGCCTGTGCTCCGCAACGAGAAGCCACCGCAATGAGAAGCCCGTGCACCACAACGAAGAGTAGCTTCCGCTCACCTCAACTAGAGAAAGACCGCGTGCAGCAACAAAGACCCAACGCAGCCAAAAACAAATAAAATTTAAAAGAAAAAAAAAGAATGGGGAGTACCTCACGTGGCTCAGCAGGCAGAAGCAGGTATACTCAGTACTCTGCCGTACTCGATGTGTAAATTCTGAGCATATAATAAAAACCTTAAAAACGTGCATGCCTTTTGAATCAGCACCCTCACTTCTAGGGAAAGAAAATAAATATGCAGAGATGATTAACTGTGAGGTTTACAATAGTTAAAAAACTGGGAATAATCCAAATGTTTCTCATTGGGGGCTTGTATAGATACATTACAGTACATCCTTACAATGGAATACTACACACCCATTAACACCAATGAGGTAAAACAGACAGAGAATGGTATTACAGTGTATTAGGTTTGAAAAGCAGATAATAAAGTAGTATATATGGTCTCATTTTCATTTAAAAAAAATCTGTATAAAGCCACAGAAAAAAACTGGGAGGTACAGTTATACAAAGGAATTGAAAGTAGTTATTTGGGGGCATTAAAAGTTTGGGTGATTTAAATTTATTTTCTATTTTCACATGACATGAGGAATGCTAGAATATGTAACATGTACCCCTCAAAAAAGAGCAGTAAATGTCCAAGAGACAAAGCAGAGCCAGGTAGACCAGATGTCTACTTCAACGCTGGCCAACTTTGGGTGTACTGCTAACAAGGTGACACTCTGTGTTCCACCATGTTCCTGCTTTGGCAGTGACATGGCATGAGGAGGCAAGACAGACTCTACTCCCAGGATTCCTTGAATGCACTTGGAGACTTCCTCCTAGGGTGTCTGAACATCTTTTTAGTTTGGACTAAGAGCTAGCAGATATCCAGCAGCAGCAGGAGCCCCAGGCAGACGATGGCTGGGATGCAGGTGTTCAGTGATTCTTTCAGAGACACCAAAGTGAAGATAGCCCCTGGAATGGAAAATGAGGTCCCTGAGGCTCCCTGGGAATGCTCAGGAGATCCAGGAGCTCAGGGCCCTCCAGCCAAGGCTGACCCACTCCACCTTAAGCCCTCTCTTGAACACTGCCCCCCACCAACACACACACCCTAAACTAGGTACACTCATCTCTCTGACCTCCCAGAGAAAGCAGAACCAGAAATCAGATGTTTCGTGAACGTAGACCCTCTCAGATGGCAAGAAACAGCAACAATCCAACCAAACAGGGCAAGGTGAGTAGGTGGGCATTTTGGAACAGATTCTCCCTGATCCTTCTCCTTTCTCAATCCTAGTGGAGGGAAGAAGGCCCAGGGATTGGTGGTGGAGGTAGTGGGAAAGATCTGAAAATGAAGGAAGCTGTGGAAATGGAAAGAAAGCCTGGAAGAAGGGTGGTAGTGGCAGCAGCAATGGTGACACAAGGTCAGGGGACATAGAAGAGCCTGAAGATGTCTGGCCTTTGAAGCAGCAGCTGTCTTTGTACATCAGCAGTTCCTGTGGGCAGAGCCACTAAGAGGGGGCCCTCTAGGAATGCCTGCCACAGGGAAATCCTCTGCCTTTCTGGTCAGGGGGCCCGGCTTCCTTGCTCTCTGTTTCCACCTGCCAGACACATGAGTCCAGTGGCGGCTGCTACTCCATCCCCTCATCTCAGGGTAGGGGTAATGAGAAAGGGGTAGGGGCTTTTAGGTTACAATATATCCTTATAATGGAAATACCATGCAGCCAATAGAATTGATGACATAGAAGGTATATCTGACATAGAAGAGGGTTATAGTATATTAAGTTTAAAAAGCACCTAGCCTAGTCTGAAGACCATGGAAACTGCAATAGAGAAGGAAATGCTTCTGGTTCCAGAGGAAAAGAGTGGCAAAAGTAACAAGAACAGTCAGACTTTTTGCTATCACCCTCGCCTAGAAGTCCCCATTTCACCAGCCCAGTTGCACCCCCCTTACCCATCATGAGCAGTGTCAAAAGCAAGTTGCTGATCTCTTGCAGCATCGGTGGGCCCAGGACCAGCAGCAACCCAGCTAGCAGTTCCAGCCAGCCCACAGCCACTTGGTAGCTCATGGGATCTGGCTGGTAGCCGAACACCTTCAGCGGAAACACCTCAGCGAACTGCACGAACAGGGCTTTCTAGGGGTGGCAGGGAATGCCTGTCAGCCAGAGTCACCAAGGATCCACTGCCCAGATGCTCCACAGAGGCATTCTGTGCCAGTGCCCTCAACTCCCCCCGCAAAGGAGATACTACTCTAGGCCAGGTCCAGGGCTAAGGTCAGCCAGCCTGGAAAGGAGACGGCCTCCCTGGGGGGCTGAGCTTTGGAATCAGAAAACAGGCTTTACGCTCCAAGAAGGGTGGGATGGTGGTACAGAGATGGACTGATCTTCTCACCAGATTACAACCCAGCCCCAAATTCCGGGAAGAGGAAGCTAGGCTTGGGCTTTCTCATCTAGTGCCAAGGCCTTGGGAACTCCGGCACTTCTCTTTCTGTTTGGCCTGGTTTCTCTTCAGGCTACTATGCAGGGAATATTTGGTGAGGAGGAAGGGAATGGAAGGGGAGATTCTTGTTCATTAAACAGATTCTACTCAATATCATATGCTGGGACCTGGCTCTCATTGCAGTAGACAGAAGGGGAGTTGAAGGGGTCAAAGTGAGTGACTCAACTCGCTCGCTAAGTCAAGCTCTGTCCTGGGCCACATGACAACTTCACCTGGACCCTTAGGTTGGCTACCTTTGCTGGCTCTCCCACCTCAGCTCTACCTCCCCTACTCAGTGCTCTAAGGAAGAGGGTTCTGAGGATGTACTTCCCCAAACAACCCCCCACCCTAAGCCAGGCCTGGAAGAAGGAAACTGGCAGAGATCTAGAAGTCTGGCTTATTTGAGGGACTGGGCAGATTGGTGGGTAGAAGGACATGACAGCTTTTCGGAGAGTCTGGAACTAGACAGGAAGTCGAAGGGCAACTTCTAGGCCTCCCTCTCAGGCTCTGGGAAGGGCTCTCTGGATTCTAAGTTAGGAGAGTATCTAAAGTTTGGGTCCTGCTTCTTGACTAGTTGTGTAACCTTTAGCAGATACACTTCACCTTCAGGGCAGGTTTCCTACTCTGACAAGCAGGGATTAATAAACCCCTGCCTCATGAACACCCCCAAGAACTCAAGCAAAGGAAGGAGGGCGCAAAGGGAGCTCGGTCCCTCTCCCTCCCCAAGGGTCCCAGAGTATTCCTCATCGGCTCTAGATTTGCCCGGGGCCAAAAATGCCCGAATGGAAGGGAATGTGACCGTCCCCTTCCAGGGAAAATCCAGTGAACTCGGAGGAACTCCCCAGGCAGGGGCCCACGCCTAAGTAGCTGTCCAGGTGCTCCCCCCAGCTCTAGCGCCGTCCGGCCCGAAGACAGGCGGGTCCGCGGGGCGCGGGCGGCCAGGGAGGACCCGGGGCGGCCGGAAGACCTGCGCCAGAGCCGCAGCTCCTCGCCCCCAAGGGGGTTGCCGCCCTCTTTGGGGCCAGCACCGGCTGAGGGAGGAGACGGCGCTTGGGCAGGGCAGCCCCATCTCACAGATGGGGATACTGAGGCCCACTTGCTCTTAACTAAACGGGCCCCTCCGAATTCAGGCAAAGTCTCCCAGCTAGTATGGACAGAGTAGAATCAAACATGGGTATATGGACGTGACGTGCAGAAGAGCTCTGTTATGGTCAAAAGACGTTGCGCGGCGGGGGGTAGGGGGGGTAGGGGAGGAGGGAGTCGCTCCTGCCCTTGCCACACTAGCTTGGCGATCTGAGCTGTCACCTAACCTCTGCAGGCCTCAGTGGCGTCTGCATCTGTAAATGGGGATAATGCCGTTATCAGTTCCGAGCCTAGAGCAGGCCTAGCAGAACGCCTGGCACATGTAAGAACTCAGAATTATTTGTAAATTAGTAAATTTATGAAATTATTAAGAATAAATCAATAACTAGTAATTTTAAAATAAGTTGTTCTTTTCTATCATTGCCTGAAATGTATTTTCCCTCTTATATCTCTAAGCTGAAATTAAAATGGGAAAGGTGTTTGAAAATTCAGGTTCTTAAAGCCATGGGTAGAGAGGCTTTCACTGAACAAAACCCTACAGGCCACTCCTGGCCCATCTGCTTTTACCTGGAAATCTATCTAGACCTGGATGAGAAAACTATGACAAATTCAGAAAGCGCTCTGGTTTTACTCCCTTCCCCTCCCTCACCTAACAATGTTTGTTTGTTTACATTTTGTAATAAAAAATTTTAAGGCAGCTTTCATGACACATGAAAATTATATGAAATTCGTGTTTCAGTGTTCATAAATAAGTTCATAAACTGTGGTTTATTGAACCACACTTTGCGTATTGTCTACCGCTTTTGTGCTGCAACAGCAGAATTGAGTAGTTCCCACCTTACAGCCTGCGAAGCCTAAAATATTCATTACCCAGCCTTTTACGAAAAAGGTTTGCCAAGGCCTGGTCTAGAGAGCCAGAGAGGCCCCTAACGGGTCTCAAACTCTCCTGCTGCTTCCACTTCCTGATAGCCGAGCTGCTTGGATCTTTTTCTACCTACCCACAACCTGCTGGGTAAGTAGCCGGCAGGCTGAAGACTGAAATGTCCTATGTGCTTCTAAAGACCAAGCAGTTTCAACATCCAGGTGTGCTAGCTATTACATTATAAACTGGGCCTTTCATTACCTACATCTTTGTCACTAATCCAAATTATCTGATCAGTCAATAAAATAGCTAAGTTCTCTACCTTGGACTATTATATATAATTATGTATAAATGCGTAATTATTAAATTCCTCAATGAAAAGAGAAAAATTATTAAAACGCTTATTTAATCACCGAGAACACACATCCACATTAGGAATTTATATTTTAGGATACTTATCTCATACAAAATTTAACACAAAAGTATAGACTTTGATAATAAGCAATATGCACATTACTATTCTTTCTCCTTTACTAATTTTTCTATCCTCGGAATGAAAGATGTGACTGCAAGTCGTAGGGCAGGGCCAGAAACCAACAGATTTCTTTGTTTTGACTCAGTCAAAGCTGAAAATGTAGCATCACATAAATAAATAGTTGAAAAAGGCAATAAAAATTTCAGTGCCTTTTCATGGAGTTCTGGGTAACTTGCCTTTGCATTTATCCAAAACTGAGTTACAGACATTGATTTAAATACTGATTGTAATCCTAAATCTGACGATAACCGTGCTAGTTTTTCTTCTTCGAAGTCCGTGAGATTACTATTTTGGTGATTCATAAAAGGATTAATTATCCACAAATTTCCTGAACACAAGTCTTCTTCTGGCGGGTAACAGTCATTGAGCATTTGAGAAAGTCCTTCCAGGTGCTCAAAAATAATGCTTGCAATACTGCTCATATTTAAGCCTGATGAGTTTGAGAATTCAGAAAATGAAGGGAACATGTCATAATCATTCTCTTGCATGCGCTTCAACCACATTTTTAACTTTTTCTTAAGTATATCGATTTTATTATACAAATTGAAGAGAGTAGTCATAGATCCTTGGAGACTTAAATTTAGTTCATTTATAAGTGAAAAAATATCTGATAAGTAGGCCAGCTTTGCAACCCATTCCTCATCAAAAAAATACTTGGCCAAATCTGAATGGTTTTGATTTAAAAATATTTCAATTTCATGTCGTAATTCAAATAATCTTGTTAAAATTCTCCCTCTTGATATCCAACGTACTTCAGCATGAAGTGGTAAATTCACGTGCTCAGACCTCATCTCTTCACACAAAATTGTTAACATTCGTGAATTCAACGCATTGCTCTTTATAAAACTTAAAATTTGTGCTGACTGCATAAGAATTTCATGTAAGCACGGAGACAACTTTTCTGCTGCTAAATGTTCACGGTGAATAAAACAATGTGTAAATGCCACTGTATTCATGGCAACTTCTTGAATTTTTGCCCTTAAACCAGAACACCTACCAGTCATGCTTGCAGCCCCATCTGTACAGAGACCAACACAATGCTTCCAGTTCAGAGATTTACTATCAATATATTTATTTATTAGTTCAAATATTTCAAAACCAGTCATCTGAGAAGGCATTTCAATGCAACATAATAATTCTTCTTTTATATCACTACAACCATAATCAATGAAACGAATATAGCACAAAAGAAGGGTGGTATTTGAGATTTCTAATGACTCATCTATCTGAAGGGCAAACCACTTTGACTCTCTGACTTTCTGAATCAGCTGATCTTCAATGTCTGCAGATAGTTCATCAATCCTGTGTCCAATTGTACTATTAGAAAGAGGAATGGTTTTCATTTTGTCTCCAGCACTGGAACCCAAAACTTCTGAACACATTTCTACTAAATATGGTTTAACTACTTCTTCAGCAATGGAAAATGGCTTTTTGCTGGCAGCAATTTGGAAAGCAATTAAATAAGAAGCTTTCACAAGTGACTTTTCAACTAGTAAACACTTTTTTAAAGCACTGTTTTGACATTCCATTTCAAGAGATTTTTGTTCAAAAAAATCTACTGGTTTGTTTTCTAATTCTGAATGCTTTGTCTTCAAATGATGAGAAAGATTTGCTGGCTTCATGTTTTCACTGGATAAAATTTCTCCACAGATGACACACTGTGGCCTTGGTGAGCTTTCTTTTGATCCCGGACAGATAATAAAACCAACTTTTAAATATTCCACATCGTAAGTCTGGAAAAAACCTATTCTTTTTTTCTTTGCAGGTGGAGAATCAAGTTCCACATCATTTTTCTCGTTAGGCATAGATAAATCTGAATGAAATATTTGAATCACTGTTATTTTCAAGAACAAATAAGCAATGTTCTTTATGTTTTTCCCCCACGTTTAAAATTTACATTTTGTTACTATTTATATTTGTCAAAAGCATACAGTAATTAAGGTTTAAACACAAACCATAATACTTCCATGATGCCATTAAAAACTGAATTTCTGGGGACTTCCCTAGTGCTCCAGTGGGTAAGACTCCACACTCCCAATGCAGGGGGCCAGAGTTCGATCCCTGGTCAGGGAACTAGATCCCGCATGCATGCCGCAACTAAGAGTCCACATGAGACAACTAAGAAGGCTGCAGGCAACAACTAAAAGTCCACATGCCGCAACTAAGAAGCCCGCATGCCACAACTATAAGTCCGCATGCCGCAACTAAAAGATCCCGCATACTGCAACGAAGACTAAGACCCGGTGCAGCCTAAATAAATAAATAAATATTTTTAAAAAACAAAAAACTGAATTTCTCTTTGCCCAAAGCTTGGTCACTGACTGTAGTAAAACTGTAGGCAGTGGTATGTGTCCTAGCAGTGCCATGTATTCAGTAGATTAGTGGAATTAGGGCTGATGTCCATAGAATACACCAAGTTAAGAGTAAACTATTTTAGGGACTTCCCTGGTGGCTCAGTGGTTAAGAATCCGCCTGCCAATGCAGGGGACATGGGTTTAAGCCCTGGTTCGGGAAGACCCCACATGCTGCAGAGCAACTAAGCCCATGCGCCACAACTACTGAGCCTGCGCTCTAGAGCCCCCAAGCCACAACTACTAAGCCCGCGCACCTAGAGCCCGTGCTCCACAACAAGAGAAGCCACCGCAATGAGAAGCCCACGCACCACAATAAAGAGTAGCCCACACTCACCGCAACTAGAGAAAGCCTGTGTGCAGCAACAAAGACCCAACGCAGCCAAAAATTAATTAACACCAAAAAAAAGAATATACTATTTTACTTTTTAAAAGATGGGGAAAAAAACTGAGAGGAGAAAAAAATTTGGCAAAAAGTTAACATTTCATGAATCTAGATGAAGGGTATATTCATTATGTATATTCATCTAAGGGTGTACATTGTGCTGTATTTTCAATCTTTCTGAATTTTGAATTTTTCAAAATTAAAGTTGAGGGGAAGGGGGTTAATTATTAATTTTAATACCCAGTGTCAGTGAAGGTGTAGAGAAATGGATGCTCTCAAACATTACTGATTGGAGCATAAATTCATATAACTTTTCAGGAGGGCAATTTTGCAATACATATCAAAATCTAAGCCTTAAAATTCTATGAGAGCTTTTGAATCAGTAATTCCACTACTTAGGATTTATCCTAAGGACATAATTAGACAAGTGGAGAAAGATCCATTTATACAGCTTAACTCAATACTATTTATAATATTAAAAAACCAGAAGCAATCTAATGTCAACCTTAGGAGAATGGATATACATTATATATATCCATACATTATATACATTGGAATCTATGCATCCATTAAGAATCTCAACGTATATTTAAATTTACGTTGATGTGGAATGATGTTTTCGTGCAATGTCAAGTGAAAAAGTAGTTTACAACAGTATACAGAAAACATCCTAATACTTAATCTAGAAATTCAAAAATGTATAAGCAGACACATACCCACATATATAGCTGTCCACAGATCCCTTACTACCTTCCACATGTGAACGTGTATTTAATATAAATTCATGTAAACAAAGAGTGTATCATTTTTACAGGAATATAAAACAATCAAATTTACTGAGGAAGGAAAACAGAATTCTTCTTGACTCCTACCAAAAGAAAGGCATCCTACATAAAAACTCATGGTTAGCTGTTGACAGACTAAGCTTTTACTTTCATCTTTTGGCTGCGCCGCACAGCACATGTGGGATCTCAGTTCCCCAACCAGGGAACGAACCCACACCCCCCGCACTAGAAGCGCAGAGTCTTAACCACTGGACCACCAGGGAAGCCCCCAGACTAAGCTTTTAAATATATTCTATGAAGTAAAAGTAGCATTAAAAACAAAAATCAAAAAATGTTTTGGGCAGAGCAGCCTATAAAAGTAACTGAAAACATAAGGGTAGTGGGATTAAAAGCAGTTAACATGGATTGGGGCAAGAGTATACAATATTTTCAAGTATGAATTCAAATAATTTTCCTAATCACCAATACCTCAGACATATAGTTATACTCTTAGTAAGTCAATTCAGTGTTTAAAAAAAGAACCAAGGTTAAATCACTAATACTTTAAACTAAATTCGTATCTTAGTAATTATAATAGCCTGTCTATACATTTGAAAAGCAGTGCACACGTAGAGAAGATGCTTGTCCAATCTACACATAATGCTTTGCGTGCATATGGATTCAATTCAGTAGTTATTAGTGTTAATGACAATAAATACAAAAGGAATCAATTAGATGTTCAAAGTATGTGATCCAAGAATTGTTTTCACATTTAAGAAATTGTCAATGACTTTCTTTTCCTTTCTTAAAAAATCAAAAACAAGCACACAAAACAGAAAACAAACTTACTACATGTGGAAAGCACAACAACACATACCTGTCTGACATTCCTTGTGTTGTGTATGTGGTTTGCAAGAGGTGGCCTTGGTCTGTGTGACGGGTTTGCACAATAATGCTTTGTTCTTTAAAAGCTTCAAAGACTGGGAAGACAGAAGTTTCATGGCATCTGTCTGTGTACTTCCCTAGTTAAAAAAAATCCAGAAACCAGAGAGATTTTTTTTTAGAACCTTCTCACTGACTAATATTGCTATCAGTTGAAAGGTGACATATATCAAGAGAAATATAATTCTCTAAAAGAGTGGTACAAGAAAGTTGCTTTGGAAAATATATACTAATTCCTAATTCTTCAATCAGTATCAGTACCATTTATTGATTTAAGAAAAATACTCTGCCAATAATAAGTACAATCAAAACAAAGAAAACAATCTGATTAGGACAATTGGCTATTCAGAAAACTTAGATCCAACTTCAGACCATATGCAAAAAAATATTCCACATCGATTAAAGACCTCAACGTGAAAAAAATAAAACTTTAAAATCAATGGAGAATTTTCAAATAACCAGAACTCAGAGGAAGTATTCTTAAATAAAACACAAAAGAGTTAAAAATAAAGTAGAAAAGGTTGATACAACTGACCACCTTGAAGTTTTAAACTTTTGCAAACAAAGGTCTTAAAGGGTGAAGGATAAACAACAGAGTGGGAGAATGTATTTAAAACATGTTCTTTCATTCAGTAAACATTTACTGAACGTTTACGACAAGCCAGGCACTGTCCTTAGACCTGGGCATACAGCAGAAAACAAGACAAAGTCCTGCTCTTATGGGCCTTACCTTCTAGAGGGAGACACAGAATATAAACAAGTAAAACAAATACATAATGTATAATTCCAGGTAGTAATAACTGCTATGAAAGAAATAAAGCAGGATAAGGGAATGGAGAGTGACAGCGTGGAGCAGAGGTAATTCTGGAGTAAACATTTGAGCAAAGACCTTATGAATATTCAAAAGAGTATGCCATGCAATGCCTGAGGTCAGAGGATTCCAGGCAGAGGGACTGAGATGCAAAAGACCTGAAGTGGGAAAGAGCGTGACATGCTTAAGGAACATCAACAAGAACAAGGCTGAAATAAAGTTAAGCCAGGGCTAAAATGATACATTTGGAAAGGTCGGCAGAAGCCAACTTGTATAGGACCTGGAAGGTCTTAGTAAAAAAAACAACAGAAAATTAGGATTGTACTTTAAGCATGATGGGAAACCACCGAACGGTACACAGTAGCCTCCCTCATCTGCAGTTTTGCTTTCCTTCGTTTCAGTTACCCATGGTCAACTGCAGTCTGAAAATATTAAATGGAAAACTCCAGAAATAAACAATTCATAAGTTTTAAATTGTACACCATTCTGAGTAGCACTATGGAATCTCTTGCTGTCCCATTCTGTCCTGCCCAGGAAGTTAACCATCCCTTTGTCCAGCGTATCCTGCCCATTAGTCATTTAGTAGCCATCTTGGTTGTCAGCTTGATTGCCGTGGTATCACAGTGCTTCTAGTCAAGTAACCCTTATTTTATTTCATAGTGGCCCCAAAGTGCAAGAGCAGTGATGCTGGCAATTCAGATTGCCGAAGAAAAGCCCTAAAGTGTGTCCTTCAAGTGCAAAGGGAAAAGCTTAACACTTCATCACAACGCCTACGTTTTTCACCTCACTTCATCACCTCATACCACCACCACAAAGGTGAATACAGTACAATAAGGTATTTTGAGACAGAGATCACATTCATATAACTTTTATTATAGTATACTGTTATAATTGTTCTATTTTGTTATTGTTGTTAATCTCTTACTGTGCCTAATTTATAAATTAAACTTTATCATAGATACGTATGTATAGGAAAAACATAGTGTATATATAGGGTTCGGTACTGCCCATGGTTTCAGGCATCCACTGGGGGTCTTGGAACGTATCCCCCACGGATAAGGGAGTACTACTGTTATTTAAATTTACTTTTTAAATAGGTGATAGAGGCAGTAATTTTGAATGATGTAACAATTCAAAAGGTATAAAAGTGTATACATGAAAAGTTAAGTTTTCCACACCTGTCTGCCATCTATCCAGACTCAGTCTCGAACACAGTGTTCCCAGTTTCATATACATCCTTCTAGAGATGGGCTATGTAATTAAATAAGTTGCTTCTGACTACACATGGTAGCATATTATTAGCAAGGCTCAGCACCTTGCTTTGCCACTTAGCGAACTATCTTGGAGGTATTTTCATAAAACTTTATACAAAGCTGCCTAGTAACAGCTTTATACACTGAATGTACTATATGTAATTTGAAGAGTCCCTGCTGCTAAACATTTAAATGTTACAAATCTTTTGCTATTATAAACAATGCTACAATAAATATCCTTACATACAAATTGATTCTTCACGTGCTAGTATATCCATAGACCAAGGTCTTTCTCTTTTCCTGCAAAAGCTTTCTTGTTTCCATTGGGTCCATGGCTTGGGACAGGGCTCCAGCGTGGTTAAAAAGCTGCCTAGTGGCTGCAGGAAGAGGCTCAGACAGAAGCCCTGACGCCAGGGGATAACAGAGGGGCCCCTCAAAGGCAGCTGGGCTGGAGGCTCCTAGCCCTTCTTGAGTTGAGGGTGGCCCCCTCAAAGATATACTTGCCCAGCCCAGCCTAACACCAGCCAGTGTGTCAGGTGGTGGCCCATCTTCTTTATGAGTTTCATCTCCTCATCTATGAAGTGATTCTCCAGGACGTCACAGAGATGGGGGTCTGCACAGGCAGAACCAGGGTATGAAGATCCAAAAGGGCCTGGTTCAGGCTCTTCTCCACAACCATGGTGGCTTCCATGGCATCCAGGATTTTACCCCACTCATCTTGGGACAGTTTCTGCACACCCTGGAAGAGGATACAGCCACTGCGCTGGTTTTGCATCTTCAGGAGACTCGGAAGAAGTGGCCCACACTCTCCAGAGCCACATGACCATGGCGGAAATGGACGCTCAGAGAGTGGTACGTGTAGGAGGCCAGCAGAGGCAGGCTGACCAAGAGATTGACGGAGGCCTCCACCTTGGTGGAATAATTCTGACCAGTCTGGGAGTTCTTGGTTGACTGGCAGTAAGGACAATGAATGTGCAAAATATACCTGAAGGATAAATTCTTAAAATTGTGGAGTTCCTGGGTAAAACGGTATTTACGTTTTAAATTTTAATAGGTTTTACTAAATTGCCCTCTGTAGCAGTTTTACCAACTGCCATTGGCAATATGTAAAAATGCCTTAACAGTGTAATTCATCATTTTTATCTTTGCCATCTGATAAAACTGTAGTTCTAAATGGCATTTCTCTAATCTTGAAGTTGAATTATGTTTGCATGTGTTTAAGAACTATTATTTCCTGGTCTGTAAACTGATGGATCATACTTTTGCCCATGTTCCTAATGGGTGTTGGGTCTTCTTACTGACTCACAGAAACTCTCTACATATGGAAAAAAATAGCCTTTTATGGCATAAATTGCAACCTTGTTTTTTTCATGTGTCTTTCATGTGTAGTTGAATTTTCCTTACAAATCTTTTATGGCTTTTGGGTTCTGTGACATATTTAGAAAGACTTTCCCCACTTCCGCACTAAAATTCTTTCCTATACTTTTTCCTAGTACTTTCATTATTTTTTAAAACTTAAAACTTTTCTCCATCTAGACATCATTTTGGTTTAAGAGGTAGAAATCTAACTGTATTTTCTTCCATATGTCTACTTAGTTGTCACAACACTATTTACTGAATAATCTAGATCTCTCCTACTGATCTGAACTGCCACCTAGATTGTTTCTAAATTCGTGTATATATA